>NW_027362945.1:3230000-3729837 GCF_046119375.1 Phyllobates terribilis | reverse complement strand
GTTCCTGTAACTACAGTTGCACATATTATTCAGAAATTTAAGATCCATGGGACTGTAGCCAACCTCCCTGGACGTGGCCGCAGGAGGAAAATTGATGACAAATCAAAGAGACGAATAATATGAATGGTAACAAAAGAGCCCAGGAAAACTTCTAAAGAGATTAAAGGTGAACTTCAAGCTCAAGGAACATCAGTGTCAGATCGCACCATCCGTCGTTGTTTGATCTAAAGTGGACTTCATGGGAGACGACCAAGGAGTACACCATTGTTGAAAAAAAATCATAAAAAAGCCAGACTGGAATTTGCCAAACTACATGTTCACAAGTCACAAAGCTTTTAGGAGAATGCCCTATGGACAGATGAGACAAAAATGGAAGTTTTTGGCAAGGCACATCAGATCTATGTTCACAGATGGAAAAATGAAGCATATCAAGATAAGAACACTGTCCCTACTGTGAAACATGGAGGAGTCTCTTTTATGTTTTGGGGCTGGTCTGCCGCATCTGGCACAGGGTGTCTTGAATCTGTGCAGGGTACAATGAAATCTCAAGACTATCAAGGGATTCTAGAGAGAAATGTGCTGCCCAGTGTCAGAAAGCGTGGTCTCAGTCGCAGGTCATGGGTCTTGCAACAGTATTATGACCCAAAACACACAGCTAAAAACACCCAACAATGGCTAAGAGGAAAACATTGGACTATTCTGAAGTGACCTTCTATGAGCCCTGACCTAAATCCTATTGAGCATCTTTGGAAAGAGCTGAAACATGACGTCTGGAAAAGGCAACCTTCAACCATGAGACAACTGGAGCAGTTTGCTCATGAGGAGTGGCCAAAATACCTGTGGAGAGGTGCAGAAGTCTCATTGACAGTTACAGGAGTCGTTTGATTGCAGTGATTGCGTCAAAAGGTTGTTCAGCAAAATATAAAGTTAAGAAGAACCATCATTTCTGTCCAGGCCTGTTTCATCAGTTTATTTTATTTTTTTTATTCTGTGGAAGCAGAAAAGCAATGTCTGACTTTCATTTGTTCATTTTCATAGATTTTTAATTTATTATTACTTTTGTCAGATTCAAGTTATTTCTGTGACCATTGTGGGTTTTTCTTTCATTAAACGAGGGGTACCAACAGTTTTGACCACGTGTGTAGTGTAAGTGTACATGTGTGTCACCCTGGCCTGGATGCCACAAGTGTAATTAAAGCTGTGTCTGAGAGCAGGGGGGAGGTTCTCTAGTCAGGGGAACATTAGCATGCAATGCCTCCTGTCTCAGGCCAGTAGGGGGAGCAGGCTGCCCCTATAAAAGCTGGTGCTGAGGGCAGGGTTAGAGAGAACCCAGATGACCTGTCTCAGGACTGAGACGTGTCTCAGCAGAGCAGGGACAGACAGTTGCACTGCACCTAAGAGGAAGTGTGGCAGGAGGAGAGCCACAAGCCAGAGACAAGAGGCGAAGAGAGCCTGTCTTGGCAGATAACAGACTTAATCTACCAGACTTTGGTGTCTGAGGCTGGAAGGATTCCACATCCCCCAGCAGAGAACCAGTCCGCAAGGGACTGTATATTCCTTGGCCTAAGAAGCCTGGAGGCTCTGCAACAACAGAAGGGACCAGTAAAGCCATACAAGGCTGGGAGCAGAAAGGAACCCACGTCGCAGGCCATACAGGCGAGAAAACACGGAAAGCTCGGAAACGTGGGCTGTTACCCTATCAGGAGGAGATAGCCAGAAGGAGCGCAGAAAGCACGGTAGGCCTACACCCTCACCCTGACCAGGGCCAATTTCCCCGTTGCTCTCAGACATCCAGGTCCCCTCCTAGCCGGGACTGTTTGTGGGTCAGTTTACCTGTTTAGTAAAGACCCTGGACTGCAACCTGTTGTCTGTGTGCTCCTTGCTCCTCCAGCACTATCAGCACTGGGACTCCCACTACCATCACTCCCAACATCCATTATACTGCCCTGGGGCCGCACTCTTCCCGTGGAGAGTCACACTACCCTAGATGCACACCTCATCAGCCCCAGCGGTCTGCATGCAGCGGCGGTTCCTAATAACCGCAATCCACGGGTGGCGTAGTCGGACATTATCAGCAGAACATAGCAGACTACCATTGGCCTGACCACCCTGAGCCACGGAACCGGGTCGCCACTACTACCCCCATCGTCTCCCTATTGCCCGGATCCGAGTGCCCCACGGCCCAGGGGGCGAGTCAGCTTTGGCGTAGTCGGCAGGATTTCGTGCCCGCAACCACCGGGTACTGCGTGCCTGAAAAAGACTTTTGTAACTTACCTGTGGCAAAGTTTCCCGCCGTCCGGAGTCGTTTCCCGCCATCCGGAGCCGATTCCCGCCATCGGACGCCATCTTGGACCGTTTCCCGCCGTCTTCTGCCGCCTTCCCACCATCCGCAGCTGCTTCCCGCCATCGGACGCCATCTTCAGGACGCCGCGCGGGAAGAAGATGGGCGTGGACGTCAAAACCGCGCGAGATCCGAAGCTCCGCCCCACGCACCGACGCTGCGCAAGGTCCTGGAAGGGAGAGAGAGCGACGCTGACGTCATCAGGGCGCGACGCCAGGTCCTCGTCCATAGCAGCAGCAGCGGAGCCGCGGCCTACAGAAGAGGATCGTCGGAAGGTAGGCCACGCGTAACTAGGGGGGGAGGAAGATGACGGACACAGAGGCGCCCACTACCACCAACGCAGCTGCAGCAGCGGTGATGCCCTTTTCCTTGCCCTACATCCCTGGAGCGGCCTGGCTGCCCAAATACTCAGGGGAGCCCCATGCCCTAACTGACTTCAAGGAAAGGCTATACAGTTTGTTCCACGTTTACCCCCTGACAGAGGAACAGAAGGTCAGCATATTAACAGGGCAGTTAACTGGCGCAGCCCAGCGGGAGGTAAAATCATGGCCCACTGAGAAGAAAAGGACTGTGAAGGGTATTCTGGCCCAGCTGCGGGGTACCTTTGACACACGTACCTCCGCTGAGATTAAAATGAGGTTCTATGGATGTAAGCAGCGGGCACAGGACAGCATCAGAGACTATGCCCTAAATCTGCAGGAAGCCTTGAGGGCTATTCAACAAACTGACCCTGGCAGTGTGCAGGAAACGGATAAGCTGCTAACAGAACAATTCATAGAAGGTCTGCTGTCTAGCGCCCACAGGGCCCAACTGCGCCTCATGTTCTTTCAGAACCCCGACCTGACCTTTGCCCAATTTAAGGACAGGGCCATAAGGGTGCTCCGTGAATCTGCAACCAGTAGCGCTATAAACCCCCGGCTCCCTGCTATCACTTACCACCAGGAGGCGGCACCCTCCTCTATGGACTCCGTGGAGGCTGATGCACAGGCCCTGAACCAAGCCCCGTCGAAAGATCTGCACCACCAAGTCCAGGAGCTGACCAGGAGCGTCGCGGCGTTGACCAGGACCGTCCAGGCGTTGCAAGTGGACCCGTCAAGACCCATCGAGCTGGCTTCAAGTCCGGAGAATGTCCCATGGCGTCGACAGAGGAGGATCCCATCGTTCCGAGGGAGGCCCACAGACCGCTACGCAGAGGATGAACAGCCCATTTGCCGTCGATGCAACCAGCCCGGACACATTTCCAGGTACTGTAATTTAAACGGGTCTAACCTGGGGCAGAGGGCCAACCCCCAGGCATAAGATCACCAGGCCCTTACAATTGGCGTAATAAGTACGTTGGGGGGCGCCCGGTTTTACCCGTGGTGCTGGACGGTATCCCCATGAGCGCCTTGCTGGATACTGGGTCACAAGTAACCACTATCCCTTATGTACTTTTTAAGCAGTATTGGACTGATGCTGATATCACACGGTATCCAGACGGTAACTTGAGCATCATCGCCAGTAATGGCTTACCCGTGCCGCAGATGGGGTTCAAGGAGATGACCATTAAGATTGGTAAAGTTGAACTACCGGCACAGGGAGTGATTATTGTGGACATTGACCGTCATGAAAGTCACCCTAAAATAACTGTGGGTACTAACGTGATTGAAAATTGTCTTTCAGAGGTAATTGTAATCTTACAACAGGTGGCGGTGAATGCTAGTTCCAGCCAACAGAGAATCCTCAACAAGGAGATAAAGGCCCTGATGAGACGGCAGCAGGTAGAACTGTCTGGTGGTGAGATCGGTAGCGTAAGACTGAGTGACCCATTCCCCATTTCCATGCCTCCCAAAAGTCAAATGATGATCTGGTGTCGGACTGCAATCGGGTTGAGAGGTAGAGACTACCAAGACATGGTAGAACCCGTGTACTCAGACAGCAGGCCCACCATTTTGACAGCCCGGGGGGTGGTTGATGTCCGTCATGGGAGGGTGCCCGTCCGCATCCTCAACATTGGGGAGAGGGAGGTACACTTACCCAGGTACGCTACACTTGCCAAGCTGTTTGTGGTCGAACACAAAGCTATCAGGGCCGTGGAACCTTTGCCTCCATCTCCACAGGCGGAGAGTAATGGCTCCCAGAAACAAAAGGAGGACTGGTGCCAGAAACTCCACGTGGGTGCTGACTCCACTCCCCTGCACCAAAAACAAGGAGTCTACTGGGTGGTACAGGAGTACGAGAGAGTCTTTAGTAAGCACCCGCTAGACTTCGGCAGAGTAAAGGGGATAGAACACCACATCCCCACAGGGAGCCACCCACCGATAAAAGAGAGGCACAGACCTGTACCCCCTGCACATTATCAGAACGCAAGGGGCATGCTAAGAGAGATGAAAGAAGCTGGGGTTATTAGAGACAGCTGTAGCCCCTGGGCAGCCCCCTTGGTTCTGGTCAAAAAGAAAGACGGCACCATGAGAATGTGCGTCGACTATAGACAAATCAACCGTATCACTCACAAAGACGCATATCTGCTGCCTAGAATAGAGGAGTCTTTAGCCGCACTAAAATCAGCTAACTTCTTTTCTACTTTGGACCTTACTAGCGGGTACTGGCAGGTTCCTGTGGCAGAGGCTGACAAGGAGAAGACCGCCTTCACCACCCCGATGGGACTGAGCGAATTCAACTGCATGCCTTTCGGGCTCTGCAACGCACCAGGGACCTTCCAGCGGCTGATGGAATGCTGTCTAGGGCACCGAAACTTCGAGACGGTCCTCCTTTACCTGGACGACGTGATCGTCTATTCGAAGACCTACGAGGACCATCTGAAGCACCTGGCCGAGGTGTTCGAAGCCCTGGCAGGCTATGGCCTGAAGGTGAAACCATCGAAGTGTCACCTGCTGAAACCAAAGGTCCAGTACCTAGGGCACGTGGTAAGCGCGGAAGGAGTGGCCCCCGAAACTGACAAGGTCACGGCAATCAAGAGCTGGCCAAGCCCCTCGAACATCAAAGAGGTGAGACAGTTTCTCGGGTTGGTAGGCTACTACCGAAGATTCATCCCCGGGTTCACCAAGATGGCAGCTCCTATGCAGGACCTCCTGATCGGACAGTCTAAGTCCAGGAGCCAAAAGCCGCCCTTCAAATGGGATAAACCGGAAGAGGAGTCCTTCCGCCAGCTAAAGATGGCCCTCACAGGGGATGAGATCCTGGCCTACCCTGATTATGGCCAGCCTTTCATTCTCCACACAGATGCCAGTAATGTGGGACTGGGAGCCGTATTGTCCCAAAACCAACAGGGCAGATAACAGGTGATCGCATACGCCAGCCGGAAGCTGAGGCCCACCGAAAGGAACCCGGAGAATTACAGCTCCTTCAAGCTAGAATTCTTGGCGGTGGTGTGGGCCGTAACGGAACGCTTCAAGCATTACCTGGCCTCCGCAAAGTTCACCGTGTACACGGACAACAACCCGTTGACACACCTGGACAATGCAAGACTGGGTGCCCTGGAACAGCGGTGGATGGCCCGTCTCTCCAACTATGACTTCGTGATCAAGTACCGGGCAGGCAAAACCAACGCCAACGCGGACGCCCTATCAAGGATGCCTCACTTACCTGAAGGTGACGAAGACCCAGAAGAGCTGGAGGAGGTAGAACTCCCCGCGTTTCACCGGTATGGAGCCGCTCAACACTCTCACTGCGTGAAGGAGGAGGATCTAACAACTGTGATGATGAATCCCCTACCTCACCACAGCTGAGCCAAGACCCAAGATAGTGACCCTGCAGTCCGCCTGGTGAAAGATCTGCTGACCCGGGAAGATGCCCGCTTAGATCCAGATGCCCCAGAGGAAGCCAAGCAGCTATGGAAGGAGAAGAGCAAGCTGTTCCTCTACGAAGGCAAGTTGTGCAGAAGGATTGTCAACCACCGGACGCACGAGCTGACCTGGCAAGTCGTGGTCCCAAGGAGGGATGCAGCTATGGTCCTGGGGGCTTACCATGACAGAGCGGGACACTTCGGTTGGAAGAAACTGGAGTTCCTACTAAGAGGAAGATTCTTTTGGGTCGGCATGAGAGGAGCTGTAGAAAAATGGTGCAGAGACTGTGGCCCTTGTCACCTAAGGAGGAAGGACCGTGCCAGCCAGAAGACACCCTTGAGGCCCATCGTCACCACGCAGCCTCTTGAGCTGGTAGCTCTGGACCATGTCAAATTGGCTCCCAGCCGGTCAGGATACATCTATGCCCTGACAATCGTGGACCACTATTCCCGTTTTCTAGTGGTGGTCCCGGTAAAGGACTTGACAGCCCAAACAGCGGCCAGAGCCTTCCAGCAATATTTCTGCCGTCCACACGGGTATCCGGAACAGGTCCTGACAGACCAGGGTCCAGCTTTCGAGGCTGAAATCTTCCAGGAGTTCTGCAACCTCTATGGCTGTAAGAAGATTCGTACAACGCCTTACCACCCCCAAACCAACGGGATGTGTGAGAAGATGAACAATATAGTCATTGATCTCCTGAAGACGTTGCCCCTGGAGGAACGCAGCCTGTGGCCAGAAAAACTGCCGGACCTGATAGACCTATACAACAATATCCCGGTGAATGCTACAAACTGCACCCCGGCTTACCTGATGCGAGCTAGACCAGGAAAGCTGCCCGTAGACCTGGAGATGGGAGTCCTAATACCTGAGGACACCTCCCCGGATGCGGACTGGGATACGGAAAGGCAACTGCAGTACAAGAAGGTACAGGAGAGTGTGGAGAAGAGCCTGGCCCAGGTGAGAGAGAAGCAAGAAAGACTCTTCAATCAACACGCCCCTGCTAGTCCCCTAGAACCTGGTGAGCAAGTCCTAAAGCGAAAAAGAAGGCTACATAAGTTGGACGACCAGTGGGAAAGGGAACCCTACACCGTACTGCAGTCTGACCACGACAACCCAAAGGTGTGCGTAATCACCAAGGACGGAGGAGAAACCACTAGTGTCGTCTCCAGAGACCATCTCAAAAGGTGCCCTGAGCAACTCCGTAGTGCAGAAGAGGATCAGAGTGACCTTGAACCCGCAGAGGACAAAGAAGAAATGATCAGCACCGTTCTCGGAGAGTTCCCTCAGTCCTGGACTCGCATAAATGATGCCATAGTGGTACCTGTCCTGCATTTCCTGCAACCGGCACAGCAACAACCAACACCAGAGCCGGAAGGTGAAGAGGAGCAAGCAGTTCCAGAGGCAGAAGAGCCTGTACCAGCAGCCCAGGAGAGTCAACAATCTGCTGACAGTGAGCCTGCCATGCCTGCGGTAAGCCAAAGGACCCGCAGACAGCTGCCTGCCCTACCTGTACACCCAGCTGGTAGCTGCACCCCTAACGCTAGTGGGGAAAGCCAAGTCAGTCCACCACCAGACAGTGGGCTACGTAGGTCAACCAGGAGCACAAAGGGACAGATACCCGCTCGCTGGAGAATATAGAGTGTACTAAAATTGTAAATAACCCTGTTGCCAAATGTTGAATTGTTTGCAAAGTTACATGCATGTTTGGTAATACTCTGTTTCAGTTTCTTGCAGCTACCATAAGGACTCACAGGTTATGGACTTTTTATAACCGGGACCTTGTATGGACTGCGTTCAGAGCCTAACCCAGGAATGAACTAAGACTGTGAAGGACTTGGGGTAGGACAGACCCCCACCTGGTTAAGGCTCCCCGTTGTGCTGGTGATATGGACACCCGGTCACAGGCCACACTGTGACCTTAAGAACTCAATTTGTGCGTCGTCTGTCTATTAATGTTTTATTGTTATGCATATTGTCTTTGTTTACTGTTTAGTCCCGGAGTACTAAATTTCACTAGGGGGGAATGTGTCACCCTGGCCTGGATGCCACAAGTGTAATTAAAGCTGTGTCTGAGAGCAGGGGGGAGGTTCTCTAGTCAGGGGAACATTAGCATGCAATGCCTCCTGTCTCAGGCCAGTAGGGGGAGCAGGCTGCCCCTATAAAAGCTGGTGCTGGGGGCAGGGTTAGAGAGAACCCAGATGACCTGTCTCAGGACTGAGACGTGTCTCAGCAGAGCAGGGACAGACAGTTGCACTGCACCTAAGAGGAAGTGTGGCAGGAGGAGAGCCACAAGCCAGAGACAAGAGGCGAAGCAAGCCTGTCTTGGCAGATAACAGACTTAATCTACCAGACTTTGGTGTCTGAGGCTGGAAGGATTCCACATCCCCCAGCAGAGAACCAGTCCGCAAGGGACTGTATATTCCTTGGCCTAAGAAGCCTGGAGGCCCTGCCACAACAGAAGGGACCAGTAAAGCCATACAAGGCTGGGAGCAGAAAGGAACCCACGTCGCAGGCCATACAGGCGAGAAAACACGGAAAGCTCGGAAACGTGGGCTGTTACCCTATCAGGAGGAGATAGCCAGAAGGAGTGCAGAAAGCACGGTAGGCCTACACCCTCACCCTGACCAGGGCCAATTTCCCCGTTGCTCTCAGACATCCAGGTCCCCTCCTAGCCGGGACTGTTTGTGGGTCAGTTTACCTGTTTAGTAAAGACCCTGGACTGCAACCTGTTGTCTGTGTGCTCCTTGCTCCTCCAGCACAATCAGCACTGGGACTCCCACTACCATCACTCCCAACATCCATTATACTGCCCTGGGGCCGCACTCTTCCCGTGGAGAGTCACACTACCCTAGCTGCACACCTCATCAGCCCCAGCGGTCTGCATGCAGCGGCGGTTCCTAATAACCACAATCCACGGGTGGCGTAGTCGGACATTATCAGCAGAAAATAGCAGACTACCATTGGTCTGACCACCCTGAGCCACAGAACCGGGTCGCCACTACTACCCCCATCGTCTCCCTATTGCACGGATCCGAGTGCCCCACGGCCCAGGGGGCGAGTCACATGTAATACACTGACTCACCAGTGACGTCTCTAGGTGAAGTCCTTCATCTTCGCTTTTCTTCTTCATCTGGCACAGACGGCCATCACTTCTTCCAGCCAGGAATCATCTCTGCAGAAAATAACACACAGTTATCAATAACTGATCTCTTCTAGGGAATATTCCCACTCCACCCCCGACTTCTACACTACACCAGTTGAAGAAAAAAAGCAATATAGTGCCGCCCTGCACAGTAACAGGAGCCCGCTTTTGTCCTATCCCATGGAAAACAATTTCCTAAAAAGTAAATTATATTACAGAAGCAATAATGTCTCTAATTGGACTCTAAAATAATAATGTTCCTCACTGGCCACCATAAACTAATAAAGTATGTTCCTCAATCTGGCACCAAACAGTAATTAAGTCCCTTGTTCAGCCTGGCACCCCCATATATCCATCCTGGCCCCCCCTTCCCTGCATATATCCATCCTGACACCCCCCATATATCCCTTCTGGCCCCCATATGTCCAGTGTGACCCCTCCATATATTTATCCTAGCCCACGTGTATCGAGCCTGCCCCCTCCCATATACCCATCCTAGTCCCCCATGTGGCCCTCCTGTTCCCCCCATATATCCATCCTGGCCTCCATGTGTCCATCCTGCCCCCCCACATATCCATCCTGGCCTCCATGTTTCCAGCCTGCCCCCCCATATATCTGTCCTGGCCTCCATGTGTCCAGCCTGCCCCCTCCCATATATCTGTCCTAAAGCCCCATGTGTCAAGCCTGCCCCCCCATATATCCATCCTGGCCTCCATGTGTCCAGCATGCCCCCCCTACATATCCATCCTGGCCTCCATGTGTCCAGCCTGCCCCCCCCAATATATCCATCCTGGCCTCCATGTTTCCAGCCTGCCCCCCATATATCTATCCTGGCCTCCATGTGTCCAGCCTGCCCCCTCATATATCCATCCTGCCCTTCCCCCCTGCATATATCCATCCTGACACCCCCCCATATATCCATACTGGCCCCCATATGTCCAGCATGGCCCCTCCATATATTTATCCTAGCCCACGTGTATCGAGCCTGCCCCCCCACATACCTATCCTAGCCCCCCATGTGTCCAGCCTGCCCCCCACATATCCATCCTGGCCATCATGTGTCCAGCCTGCCCCGCCCCCCATATATCCGGCCCCCCATATATCCATCCCCCTCACATATCCATCCTGGCCTCCATGTGTCCAGCCTGCCCCACCATATAGCCATCCTGCCCACCCTTTCCCATGTGTCCAGCCAGGCTCCCCTTTATGTGTCCAGCCAGGCTCCCCCCCTTGTGTGTCCAGCCAGGGTTCCCCCTTGTGTGTCCAGCCAGGCTCTCACCCTTGTGTGTCCAGCCAGTGTTCCCCCTTGTGTGTCCAGCCAGGGTTCCCCCTTGTGTGTCCAGCCAGGGTTCCCTCTTGTGTGTCCAGTCAGGGCTTCCCCTTGTGGGTCCAGCCAGGGTTCCCCCTTGTGTGTCCATCCAGCTCCCCCCTTGTGTGTCCAGCCAGGGCTCCCCCTTGTGTGTCCAGCCAGGGCTCCCCCTTGTGTGTCCAGCCAGGGCTTCTCCTTGTGTGTCCAGCCAGGGCTCCCCCTTGTGTGTCCAGCCAGGGTTCCCCCTTGTGTGTCCAGCCAGGGCTCCCCCTTGTGTGTCCAGCAAGGCCCCCCTTGTGTGTCCATCCGGTCCCCCCCCTTGTGTGTCCAGCCAGGGTCCCCCCTTGTGTGTCTAGCCAGGGGCCCATCCCATTCTGCATCCACTCATATACACACAGACACACACACAGACACCTCTTACCTTCCTGCTCTCCCGTGCGGTGTCCTCCTTCTCTGGCGGCTGAGTTGCGCGCCTCCTTCACTGCAGGCGCATGACGATGACGTCATACGCCGGCCGGGGAAGGGAGACGCGCAGCTTCAGCTGCTTCACTGGGACGTGTGTTGCGGCGGTTCAGGTAATGAACGCCGCGTGCGCGCGTCCCTGCATACACTGTGCCTGCGCTTTTAAAGGGCCCGTGCCCCTTAAAACCGCAGGTTTTTTTATTTTTTCATTCTCTTCTCCCCCTCTCCTCTGCAGAAGGGTACCCCGCCAGCCCAGTCCCACCCTGTTGATGACTTATCCTAAAATCGGTCATTAATATATAAGTCCTGGACAGTCCCGTTAAGCTTGTTTTACCTAGTTATAAAAGCCCTTTAAGTCCTCATTATAAGGTAAGGTATGAATGGATCTAATTAAATTCTCCAAAGAGAACTATTTATACATTTTAGTCACTGTGAGCTTTCTACAAGATATTGCGGGCAGTATATAGCGAATATACGGACACAGAGCCATTCGCCGGCTCAGATTGCCAATAAGCACCTTGTAAATATGAGACCTTGACATCATAGGTTACTTGGCTTAATATGAAATTGTCCCTCATGTGTACCGCATTGTGGGCAGGGACTATATGTACATCACTGCAGAATATGTTGGCAATAAAAAGTCAACAGAAATGAATATCATGCAGATCCTCACCAGGACTCCAGCAGTGTCACCATCCTGCCACCATACAGCTATAGAAGGACAATAAACCTGCAGGGTTCTCCCCTCAGTTATTTTTTCCTTTAATTTTATTATCTGTTTCTTACTCACAGTGAAAGAACAGTCATCAGATATTTTATTGTTCACTTTTTATTTTACAGTCTCAGCTCTGAAGAATAGAACATCTTATGAATAAATGACAGCTCACTTATTACAGTGGTGGCCAAAAGTATTGGCACCCCTGCAATTCTGACAGATAATACTCAGTTTCTTCCTGAAAATGATTGCAATCACAAATTCTTTGGTATTATTATCTTCATTTAATTTGCTTGCAAGGAAAAAACACAAAAGAGAATGAAGCAAAAATCAAAACCTTGATCATTTCACACAAAACTCCAAAAATGGGCCAGACAAAAGTATTGGCACCCTCAGCCTAATACTTGGTTGCACAACCTTTAGCCAAAATAACTGCGAACAACCGCTTCCGGTAACCATCAATGAGTTTCTTACAATGCTCTGCTGGAATCGTAGACCATTCTTCTTTGGCAAACTGCTCCAGGTCCCTGATATTTGAATGGGTGCCTTCTCCAAACTGCCATTTTGTGATCTCTCCACAGGTGTTCTATGGGATTCAGGTCTGGACTCATTGCTGGCCACCTTAGAAGTCTCCAGTGCTTTCTCTAAAACCATTTTATAGTGCTTTTGGAAGTGTGTTTTGGGTCATTGTCCTGCTGGAAGACTCATGACCTCTAAGGGCGACCCAGCTTTCTCACACTGGGCCCTACATTATGCTGCAAAATTTGTTGGTAGTCTTCAGACTTCATAATGCCATGCACACGGTCAAGCAGTCCAGTGCCAGAGGCAGCAAAGCAACCCCAAAACATCAGGGAACCTCCGCCATGTTTGACTGTAGGGACCATGTTCTTTTCTTTGAATGCCTCTTTTTTTTTCCTGTACACTCTATGTTGATGGTTTTTCCCAAAAAGCTCGACTTTTGTCTCATCTGACCAGAGAACATTCTTCCAAAACATAGTAACATAGTTTGTAAACATAGTTAGTAAAAGCCGAATAAAGACTTGCGTCCATCAAGTTCGACCTGTTAGTTCTGTAATTGCTAAAGTTGATCCAGAGGAGGGCAAAAACCCCAAATGATTTGGCCAATCTTCACCTGAGGAAAAATTCCCTCCTGACTCTGAAACCAGCAGTCAGAATAAATCCCTGTATCAACTTACTATTTTATTTTATTTTTAAGTATATGCTGAAATCTGCCTGGTATCTAGAAATGCATCCAGTCCCCGCTTGAACTGGTGTAGTGAATCTGACATCACCGTCTCCTCACTCTGTGAATTCCATATTCTCACTGCTCTTACCGTAAAGAACCCCTTCCTATGCTGGTGCTGAAACCTTTTCTCTTCCAGTCTTAGTGAATGCCCTCTTGTTACCGTAATATCCCTCCTTTTGAACAAATCCCTGGCAAGGTCTCTATACTGTCCCCTAACATATTTGTACACATTTATTATGTCCCCCCTCAACCTTCTCTTTTCCAGGCTGAATAGTCCTAGTTTTGCCAACCTCTCTGGGTATTGCAGTCCCTCCATTCCCTTTATTAATTTTGTTGCCCTCCTTTGTACCTTTTCAAGCTCATTTATATCCTTTCTATATATTGGGGCCCATAACTGAGCACAGTATTCCAAGTGTGGTCTGACCAGTGCTTTGTACAGTGGAAGAACAATGTTCTCATCCTTTGCAGCTATACCTCTTCTGATACATCCCATTACCCTGTTTGCCCTTACAGCAGCGGCCTGACTTTGGGCACTCCAATTTAGTTTGCCATCAATCAAGATGCCCAAGTCCTTCTCCATCTCTGAATTCCCCAATGATTTCCCATTCAGTGAGTACTGGTGACTTCCATTTTTCCTTCCCATATGTATGACCTTACATTTCTCCTCGTTAAACCTCATTTGCCATTTAATGCTCCACCTACCCAGCTTATCCAAATCCCTCTGTAGGTTTGCACTGTCCTCTTTTGTATTAATTGTTTTACATAACTTTGTGTCATCTGCAAATATTGATATTTTACTATTTATCCCGTTGACTATGTCGTTAATAAAGATATTAAATAACATTGGGCCTAGTACAGACCCCTGTGGTACCCCACTAGTGATGCTTACCCAATCTGAGTATATTCCATTTATAACCACCCTCTGCCTTCTATCCCTTAGCCAGTTAGCTACCCACTTGCAGACATTTTCCCCCAGCCCCATCATTCTCATTTTGTATACCAACCTATTATGTGGCACGCTATCGAACGCTTTTGAGAAGTCGAGATACACGACATCCACTGGTTCCCCCTGATCTACTCGAGAGCTAACCTCCTCGTAGAAGTCAATCAGGTTTGTTTGGCAGGAGCGATTCCTCATGAATCCATGTTGGTTCGGGATTAAAAGATTATTAGCATCAAGATGCTCCATAATTGCCTCTTTAATGAAGCTTTCAAAAATTTTGCCCACAACGGACGTCAGACTCACCGGCCGATAGTTTCCGGCGTCACTTTTCGCTCCCTTTTTGAATATTGGCACTACATTCGCCTGTCGCCAATCAAGTGGCACAGACCCAGTCTCAACAGAGTCCTTAAATATAAGATATAACGGTCTGTCTATCACATTACTTAGTTCCCTTAGTACCCGTGGGTGTATGCCATCAGGTCCTGGTGATTTGTTTATTTTAATGTTACTGAGGCGTTTCTGTACCCCAGCTTGGGTTAGATTTGTCATACTTAGTGGAGGATTAAGCTTGTCACTTCTCATTTCTCCTGTTAGTTTGATTTCCTTTGTGAAAGTTGTCGAAAAAAAATTATTTAATAGATTAGCTTTATCCTCATCTTTCTCTATGATTTTGCCTTCCTCACTTTTTATCGGTCCAATATTATCCGATTTAATCCTTTTACTATTTATATACGTAAAGAACAGTTTGGGATTTGATCTACTTTCCCTAGCAATACGTCTCTCTGTTTCCTCCTTCGCTATTTTTATTTGTTTTTTACAGGTTCTCGTTTTTTCCTTGTAACACATTAGTGCCTCCTTACTGTTTTCCTGTTTTAATTTCTTGAATGCCTCTTTTTTGCTATTTAACGCCCCTTTTACGTTCTTGTTCAACCATATTGGTTTCCTCTTATTTCTGGCCCTTTTATTCCCATACGGTATATACCTCTCGCACTGAGTATTCAGAATTCTTTTGAAGGTTTCCCATTTACTATTCGTATCCCTTTGATTAAGAACTTTGTCCCAGTCAATAAGTTGAAGGCTTTCTTTCAGCTGATCAAACTTCGCCCTCCTAAAGTTTAATGTTTTTGTTGTTCCCTTATTGATAACCCTACTGAAGGGCATTTTGAAGTCGATAATATTATGGTCGCTATTACCTAGGTGCCCCCCTATCTGTACCTCTGTTATTCTATCAGGCCTATTAGTCAATATTAAGTCCAACACGGCCTTCCCTCTCGTTGGTTCCTGCACTAGTTGGGAGAGATAATTATCCTAGCCCACACCATCTCTTTCTAATGTGACGGCCCTGAGCACGGGTCGGGCCCGGGCCACGGCTGCATCCCACCTCTCCATCACAGGGCCCGACACCGAGTCCCCCAACACCCAGGGTAAAACACGGGCTTTAAGAGTAGAGGCGTCACACTTGCACTTTATGTAAAGTTTATGATAATTAAACAACCATATGTACAGATATATCTAACTAATGATATGTATATATATTTTTAGATACTGGATTAATTTGTGGCTTGATTCTCTGTATTATCCCTTTGCTGTTCTAATCATGATCCATTCCCACTGGTTTTAATGGTAATTCCTGTCTCGACGTCCCCTTTGCGTATAGTTTTTAATTTCCCCCCTTTTTTTGCATTTCCTCCTCTTCCACCTGGTTATCAATATAATAATGTGCATCACCCACATGCCTGGACTCTTCTGGTCGATGTCTCCTTTCTGCTATATACTAGAGTGGTATACTATGTGCACAGATACATGGAGTGCCATATACTTCTCAGGAGGTGCGCAGCGTCCACCTCCTCACCGCACAGGCCCACAAGCTCCTCTCCGGCAGGAAGAAGATGCATTCAGGCGGCTCCTACCACTGCAGCAGACGGCAGTGCACAAGTATACAGGGTGCAGTGTGGATGTGTCTGCACCACTGGGATGTGGCCGACCTGCATGTATACATATGCCCCTCTGCAGGGGGGACTGGCCCACCGGAGGATCGGGAAAAACCCCGGGTCCCGATGGCCCCGCCCCCTACCCCCTGAACAGAGGGCCCCCCCCGGTTCGCAGCACTGCCGATATGATTAGTGATGGGCCCTCTGCCTCCTCTGCGCAGCGCGACACTGCCGGCGCGTGCGCAGGAGGTCAGTCTCAGTGTGATGACGTCATCGCCCTGGGACTGCTTCCTGTGCGCGCTGTGGAGTACGGACCCTGCGTCTCTCCAGGCAGTATGAAACGGGGAGGGGGGAGGGAGGAAGGGATAGGGGGGAGGGGTGACTGGGAGGAAGGGATAGGGGGGAGGGGTGACTGGGAGGACCCCTGGCCGAGGCTGGCAGTAAATACTACTGGACAATGGGCATGATTATCATCAGGAAAACGTGGTCGGCGGCTGGAGGCCAGCTGAGCACTTCTCTGACAACTGGGTTCTAGTGTCATTCTGTGCCTGCTCATCTCTGATATTTGTCTGATGGCAAAGATGTAGCAGAGCTGGAGACAAGATCCGTGGATTACGTCAGAGCGAGGATTTTGTTTTTTTATTAAAGATGGAGTCCCTACATGTGTTTTGTGTTTTATTTTTATTAAAAAAAAATTCTGTGTAATGGTTTTTTTTTTTTTATCTGTTTACTAGAAATTCATGGTGGCCATGTGTAGTTTGGCGTGACTCCATGAATTTCAGGCTTAGTGCCAGCTGATAATACAAAGCTGGTATTAACCCCATTATTACCCAGCGTGCCACCCCCACCAGGGCCGTTGGAAGAGCCGGATAAAGTGCCTGGAAATGGCGCTACGATGAATGCGCCAATTCCAGGGGTGGCTGCAGGCTGCCGTTTTCAGCGTGGGGGGCCCAGAATGCTTGGGCCTTACCATGCTGAGAATCCCAGCCCCCAGCCCCCCCGATCAAAATATGGCGGGAGCCCACGCATTTTTTTTTTTTAATTATTTTTTTAAATAATTTAAAAAAAACATTGGGCTTTCCTGACTTTTGATCGCCAGTCAAGGTAAAACCAGGCAGATAAAGCAGACAGCTACGGGCTGCCACCTCTATCTGCGCTGAGAATCAAAATTTCTGCAGAGCGCTATGTCATTTTTGTTTTATTATTTATTTATTTTCACACTTCTATATGTGACAGTCCCAACAGCCAATCACAGACGCTGACACAGAGAATGGGCGTCTGTGATTGGCTGCTTGAGTAACCTGAAAGCAGCCCATACATAGTACCATACTAGAATGTATGGGCTGATTGTACATTACTCAAACAGCCAATCACAGACGCCCATCCTCTTTGACAGCATCTGCGATTGACTGTTGGGTCTGTCACATATAGAAGTGTGAAAAGAAAATTTTAAAAATGAATTTTTGATTCTCACCGCAGATAAAGCAGACAGCTACGTACTGCCACCCCCAGCTGCCTGGCTTTACCTTGGCTGGCGATCAAAAGACAGAGAAGCCGAATATTTGTTTTAAACTTACTTAACTTTTTTTTTTCCCGCCATATGTTGATCGCCAGCCAGATAAAACCAGGCAGCTGGGGGCTGGGATTCGCAGCATGGTAAGGCCCAAGCGTTCTTGGCCCTCCACGCTGAAAATCGCAGCCCACAGCCACCCCTGAAAATGGCGCATTCATCATGGCACCATTTCCAGGTGCTTTACCCGGCTCTTCCAGCGGCCCTGGTGGTGAGTGGCACCCTGGGTAATAATAGGGTTAGTACCAGGCCAGCTTTGCCTTATCAGCCGGTACTAAGCCCGAAATTCATGGTTTCACGCCAAATTAGACATAGCCACCATCAATTTCTAGTAAACAGAAAAAAAAAAGACAGAATTTTTTTTTTTTTTTATTAAAAATAAAACACATTTAGGGACTCCATCTTTAATAAAGAAAAATCCTCACTCCCAACGTAATCCATAGGTCTTCTGTCTTCATCTCTCTTAGATCTTTGCCATAAGACAAATATGTCTGCTGACAGATGAGCAGGCACAGAATGACACTGGAGCACTGTTACTGTGTAGTGCAGTGCTATGTTTCTTTTTTTGTCATTTCATGCAGTGTAGAAATCTTGGGAAAAGTGTGGATTGTGCTCTGGAAGTGATCAGTTATAGCTAACTATGTTATTTTCTGCAGAGATAAGTACTGTATAGAAGATGTGATATATCGGTCTGCAGTTAAAGAACTTCACCTAGAGACATCACTGGTGAGTATGTGTATTCCCTATACACACACACACTGACACTATATACAGAGCTCCTGTGCATAATGTCACTGGTAATCACTCTATTACCTGTACACTGACACTATATACAGAGCTCCTGTGTATAATGTCACTGGTGAACACTGTATTACCTGTACACTGACACCAAACACAGAGCTCCTGTGTATAATGTCACTGGTGATCCCTGTATTTCCTGTACACTGACACTATATACAGAGCTCATATGCATAATGTCACTGGTGATCACTGTATTACCTGTACACTGACACTATATACAGAGCTCCTGTGTATAATGTCACTGGTGAACACTGTATTACCTGTACACTGACACCAAACACAGAGCTCCTGTGTATAATGTCACTGATGATCCCTGTATTACCTGTACACTGACACTATATACAGAGCTCCTATGCATAATGTCATTGGTGATCACTATATTACCTGTACACTGACACTATATACAGAGCTTCTGTGTATGTCACTGGTGATCACTGTATTACCTCTACACTGACACTATATACAGAGCTCCTGTGTATAATGTCACTGATGATCACTGTATTACCTCTACACTGACACTATACACAGAGCTCCTGTGTATAATGTCACTGATAATCTCTACATTATCTGTACACTGACTCTATATACAGAGTTTTTTTACATTTTCATTATCATTCACTATCTGGTGCCATTATGTGCCATGGTCATGGCGTGGCGGTATTTGTCCCTTGTATGTGGTATTATTCAGACAGTCACTATGTTGTGGTAATATGTGGTCTTCTCATGGTGTGGCAGTATATATACCTTGTACTTGGTAGTATTTGATCACTATGTGGTGGTATGTGTTCTGGTCATGGTGTGGCGGTATTTCTCTCTTCTATATGGTATTATTAGTCTAGGTATAGTGGATTGTTGTCAGTCATTTGTTTTTTCGGATATTAAGAATGGGAACATTCTTTATTTGCAATACATATTAAATACTTGGATGTTTAACCTCTCCCTGTGTTGTGACTACTGCACAGCAGCAGAGATTTATTGGTTAATAAAGTTGATTCATTTTGAAAGAGTTTGTGGACTTATGTTATTCCTATATACGGTAACTGCATGGTGCTGGTGGGCCCCAAGATTGATTTTTTCCTGGTGGGCCCCAGGTACTCCAGTCCGGCGCTGGTCCCAGTTACCTCCTCATCTGTCCTGCTGCCGGCTGGGAGTCCTGTACAGTGCAGCATGTAGTGTGATGTGAATGCCACACTATGGAGACGCTGCTCCTACTACTGCCAAGTGAGGATCTCACCTCCCCAGTATGGTGCCCTCAGGAGCTCCCACAGGGCATCACAGGCCTTAGTATGAAGCAATTCCACAAGTCTTCTAGTATTGCTTCATACTAAGGCCTGTGATGCCCTGTGGGAGCTCCCTGAGGGCACCATACTGTGGAGCTGAGAGCCTCACCTCATGGGGCCCCATGATCTCTATGTACGATCCCTGACTGGGCCCCATGATCTCTATGTACGATCCCTGACTGGGCCCCATGATCTCTATGTACACCGCTGACTGGGCCCCATGATCTCTATGTACGCCGCTGACTGGGCCCCATGATCTCTATGTACACCGCTGACTGGGCCCCATGATCTCTATGTATGCCGCTGACTGGGCCCCATGATCTCTATGTACGCCGCTGACTGGGCCTCATGATCTCTATGTACACCCCTAACCTGATTGGCCCCATGATCTCTATGTACGCCGCTGACTGGGCCCCATGATCTCTATGTACGCCGCTGACTGGGCCCCATGATCTCTATGTACGCCGCTGACTGGGCCCCATGATCTCTATGTACGCCGCTGACTGGGCCCCATGATCTCTATGTACGCCACTGACTGGGCCTCATGATCTCTATGTACACCCCTAACCTGATTGGCCCCATGATCTCTATGTACGCCGCTGACTGGGCCCCATGATCTCTATGTACGCCGCTGACTGGGCCCCATGATCTCTATGTACACCCCTAACCTGATTGGCCCCATGATTTCTGTATACGCCCCTGACTGGACCACATGATTTCTATGTACGATCCCTGACTGGGCCCCATAATCTCTGATCTCTCATGATTTTTTTTTTTATTAAAGATGGAGTCCCTAAATGTATTTTGTGTTTTATTTTTACTGTGTAGTGCGGCACTATGTTGCATTTTGTCATTTCATGCAGTGTAGAAATCTTGGGAAAAGTGTGGCTTGTGCTCTGGAAGTGATCAGTTATAGCTAACTATGTTATTTTCTGCAGAGATAAGTCCTGCATAGAATATGTGATATATCGGTCTGCAGATAAAAAACTTCACCTAGAGACATCACTGGTGAGTATGTGTATTACCTATACACACACACACTGACACTATATACAGAGCTCCTGTGTATAATGTCACTGGTGATCACTATATTACCTGTACACTGACACTATATACAGAGCTCCTGTGCATAATGTCACTGGTGATCACTGTATTACCTGTACACTGACACTATATACAGAGCTCCTGTGTATAATGTCACTGGTGAACACTGTATTACCTGTACACTATATACAGAGCTCCTGTGTATAATATCAATGGTGATCATTGCATTACCTGTACACTGACACTATATACAGAGCTTCTGTGTATAATGTCACTGGTGATGACTGTATAACCTGTACACTATATACAGAGCTCCTGTGCATAATGTCACTGGTGATCACTGTATAACCTGTACACTGACCCAATATACTGAGCTTTTTTACATTTTTATTATTTTAGCATTATTTGTCACTATGTGGTGGCATTATGTGCTTTGGTCATGACATGACGATATTTGTCCCTTGTATGTGGTATTATTCAGTCACTATGTGGTGGTAATATGTGGTCTCATGGTGTGTCAGTATTTATACCTTGTATCTGGTAGCATTTGATCACTATGTGGTGGTATTATGTGCTTTGGTCATGGTGTGGCGGTATTTGTGCATTGTATGTGGCATTATTTGGGCACTATGTGGTGGTAATATGTGATCTGGTCACGGTGTGGTGGTATTTCTGCCTTCTATCTGGTAATATTGGTCTTGGTAGAGTGGATTGTGGTTGGTCATTTGTTTTATCTGATATCAATAAGGGGAAACCTCTTTATTTCCAATAGATATTAAATATTTGGATGTTTAACCCCTCCCTGCCCTGTGACTATTACACAGCAGCAGAGATGCAGTTACAGAGGTTCACCAGAGAAAGCAAGTTGGCATTTGGTGAGATTTTCACCTCTGTATTTATAAGACAAAACCAGGAGTGGGTGAGAAATGCATAAAACATGACCTCGGATTGCTCCACTCCTGGTTTTGTCTTATAAATACAGAGGTAAAAATCTCACCGAATACTCAAAGTGCCACAATCTTCTGACAGTGCGGATTCCACCAATAAATAAGTGATCACCTTCCCAACCTGTGCATCGCTGATAACTTGTTTTCACCAATAAAAACCCTTTAATGCAAACTACAGTAATTGTACATCGCAGTTCTGGTGAGCGCACAGTGATGGGCAGGAGCCGCCAGTATAATGGGTATAACGGCTAACAGGTATTTGCAAATAGCTGAAGGGTGGGTGGGCCCCTGGAGTCAATGTCCCTGGTGGGCCCCAGACACCCCAGTCCGGCTCTGCCCCCGCCCCAGCCCGCCCCTGATTTGTCACGCACGGACCCGAAGCGACTGTGCACTGCGATACACACATCCTGTTGAAATTTCTGCTGGCGTTTACAAGCCCCAACCCCCCCTGGGCCCGGTCGCAGTGACTGCCACTGCGACCGCGGACATTACGCCCCTGGCTACATGAATCATATGTCCCATTTTGGTGCTCCTCACCATTTCCATGCCACAGTCATGCATGCTTCTCTATCACCATAGCATGCTGCAAACAATCAGGATGGCTTCTGCTACATCTCTATATAAAAAGATAGTACATCTGTATTTCTATGATACGTAGAGTGGATGGAAATCATACATCTTGCTAATATTTATTATATTACATTCATCTGATGCTCTGTAGTAACAATGTAAATTAAATTGGCGACTTAGTGCAGTTCTATTACTATTAGTAAATGTGGCACCTTGTGTTCCACAGAATATCTGAATATTACCTGAATATTTAATCTCAGCTAATGTTCATTTATCTCTTAAATATCATTGGTCAGATGCTGATCACATGACCAGTGGTGGTGCATGCATGATGATTCCATATGAAGTGCACTGAGTGACAGTTGGAAGTGACAGTTGGAATTGACCAACAACAGTGGAGGAGATGTCGGCTAACTCTAAGCAAAGCAATAATATGGATATAAAAGAGGAGGAGATTGTGGTGAGGAGAGAAGGAGTGAAGAGACTAAGACCTTCCCATGACACATCTGATGATGAGAGGAAGTCTTCAGTCAACAGGACAAAACCACCAGTCCAGAAGAAAGAAGAAGTAGAGGAGAACGTGGTGAGGAGAGAAGGAGCGAAGAGACTAAGACCTTCCCATGACACATCTGATGATGAGAGGAAGTCTTCAGTCAACAGGACAAAACAACCAGTCCAGAAGAAAGAAGAAGTGGAAGAAAAGGAGAAGGTAGAAAGTCAGAAGATGGGAGCCAAGAAGAGAGGAGCCATCTTCATCTCATCAGGGGACAAAAAGGAGAAGAAAAGAAGAAGGATTACATTAGGACAGAAACCCATGGATCTAAAGCAGAAGGCTGAAGAAGCTGAAGGAAGCAGCGGTGTTCGGCCAACCGGCTCCAAAAGCACAGTCTCTGATACCATCAAGAGGAGATTATTATTCCATCAAGTGCTTGGCCGGGGATGCTATGGAACGGTCCTGCTGGCGGAAGATTCATCTACCCGCAAACATTTTGCTGTTAAGATCATCGGCAAAAGAGCCCTGCTTGCTGACGGTGATGAGCGTGATGGTGGAGCGACGGGTTTTACAGCTGGCATCAGGGAGCCCCTTCCTTGTCCACGCAGACTTTGCATTCCAGACCAAGGTACAGTATTGATTGCTGGATATTAGGAAATGTCACACGTACCACACACTGCTCTGCCTCATGGACCCCACTGATATCATCTTACATTTCAATATAGCATGTCCCAAGGTAACCGCAGACAATAAGATGAATGTGATGACTATACACATGGGATATTGTGGCCCCTACTGTAATCAATAACATTTATGGCGGGGCTTGGTACATTGGGAATCATTTATTAAAACAGCCTTTTTACTTATCCCAGCCAATCACAGAACAGCTTTTACTTTTCCAGGTCAGTTAAAACAACCTTAGCTGAGCTCTAATTGGTTAGTATGGGCTACTAGTTTTCTAGTGAGCAGATTTATTAATGAGGCCGAATGTACCCCGCTCTATAAATGATTGAAAATATTAGATGTCATCATAGAGGTCAATGAACTGTAGAAAATCACTTGCCCGGACCTCATGTGTCTAATTGGGTGACTGGTAATATTTGTATCATTTGCAGCATTAGCTGGGCATTATCTTGTTTGTAGGCATCATCGCCATGTAGTAGTCTCTAGCTCATTTCTTTGACACTGTAGAATTTTACATATTATTATCTTGCATAGACATGGGATTTCAGAATAGATTAAATGTATTTGTTATTTTTTGTTATTTCCTGGATGACATTGTATTTTGTGTATACCATGTGGGGGGACGGGACCCTGTGTACACTATATGTCAGGGCTATTGACTTTTGTGCACTTTATATACAATTTGAGAATGTGTTAATATTTTTGTATACAAGTATTATCTGTATCTTAAAGGTTTTTGTTAATTAATGTTGGGACATTTTTATGCACGTGCATCTACTTGTTTTTCATTGCCATGTTTTCTGTGTATAAATATACTGGAATAAAGTACAAAATCCACTGTCTTGGAGTGAAATTTCTTCTAACCTCACCAAGTAATGAAAAAGATGGTATCATATTGAGCAGGGGCGAGGTGGGCCAGAGGGGCACATGCCCTCCAAGCCAGTCGCCAAGCAGCTGCTTCTTTACAGACTGCAGGGCGGCCCTGTATCTTTCATTGTGTACATGTGCCAGCTGGGCATCTGCAGCCCAGAACAGCCGGCACAGGCCACGTTCTTATGCCTGCCGGAGAGAAGCTTCAGCCGCTGAGCAGTACGAGAGGGCAGACATCTTTGATTCTTGTAAGGCCACGACCCCACTATCAGTATTCGGTCAGTATTCGGTCAGTATTTTTTCACAGGAGTGGGAGACAAAACCAGGAGTTGATGATAAATGCAGAATTTGTGACTTGTTTCTATTATACCTTTTCTCTGATTGTTACTGACCTGGTTTTGGCTCCCACTCCTGAGAAAATATACTGACCAAATACTGCTAGTGGGGCCGTGGCCTTAGCCTGAGCTCCGGATAGTGGTCAGGACAGGAGATTTATACTTTTTGTATAGTGTGGAAGTGGCAGGACGCTGCTCACCTCCTGACAAGTCCAGGGCCAGATCCTGAATGTTATCTATGGTCGCTCTGCTGAGGATCAGAAAGATTTATTGTAGCAGATGGACCCTTCAAGCAGGTTGGGGTCGCGCTGTCAGTGTGAGATCATCGGCTCTCGATCTGTATGAATGTTCAAATCACATCGGACCTGAGATCGAGACACTTCAGACCTTACTATACAGACCCCTGCCCCAGACTGATCCTGCACCAGCTACAGGGCCAGAGCCGGCATAACCATCCATTGCACCAGGGCAAGTGCCAGGGCCCTGGGCAAGAGGGGGGGGGGGGGGGGCACTCACAGTTGGGGACACTGGAACGCTATTGGGCCTGTGAGTTGGGGGGGCCCGGTGTACCCCCCCCTCCGTGCTTTACGGTGTTTGAAATACTCACCTCTCGTCATACCCTGCTGGCCGCAGGTCCAGTCTCCTCTGCGTCTTCTGACTCTGTGACGTCTCAGTGTTGAAGAGACAGGACCTGTAGCCAGCAGGGTATGAGGAGAGGTGAGTATTTTATTTATTTTTTATGTATGGAGCCCATTCTCTATGGAGCATTATATGGGGCCCATTCTCTATGGAGCATTATATGGGGCCCATTCTCTATGGAGCATTCTATGGGGCCCATTATTCTGCATGGAGTAATATATGGGGTCAATTATGGTGTAATGAGCATTATATGGGGTTCATTATTGTGTATAGAGCATTATATGGGGCCTATTATTCTTTATGGAACATTATATGGGGTCCATTATTCAGTATGGAGCCCATTCTGTATAGAGGACTATGTGGTGCCCATAATACTGTATGGAGTACTATGTAGTGCCCATAATACTGGATGGAGGAATATGTGGTGTCCATAATACTGTATGGAGGACTATGTGGTGTCCATAATACTGTATGGAGTACTATGTAGTGCCCATAATACTGGATGGAGGAATATGTGGTGTCCATAATACTGTATGGAGGACTATGTGGTGTCCATAATACTGTATGGAGGACTATGTGGTGTCCATAATACTGTATGGAGGACTATGTGGTGCCCACAATACTGTTTGGAGGACTATAATGTACAGTCTAAAATGAAAACTTTTGAATCCCCCCTTGACACGCCCCATGCACTGTGAGGATTCGCCGGTTTCTGAGCTATTATAGAATTTACAATAGATATCACTCATGTAATGTAAGAAGTACCGTATTTTTCGGACTATAAGATGCACCGGACCATAAGACGCACCTAGGTTTTAGAGGAGGAAAATAAAAATATAAGCCAAAAATGTGTTCATGATGCACTTTTAAGGGGGAGGGGGTCTTCTGCTGACACTGGTATAGGGGTAATGTCCCCCAATTCTGACAATATCCCCCATCCTGGTATATATGCCCCCCCCCCTTCCTTTTATACGTGGTCCCCATCCTCGTATGCATGGAACCCCTCATCTCTATCCCGTTATGCATGGCACCCCTCATCCCTATCCCGGTATGCATGGCACCCCTCATCCCTGTCCCGATATGCATGGCACCCCTCATCTCTGTCCCGGTATGCATGGCACCCCTCATCCCTGTCCCGGTATGCATGGCTCCCCTCATCCCTGTCCCGGTATGCATGGCTCCCCTCATCCCTGTCCCGGTATGCATGGCACCCCTCATCCCTGTCCCAGTATGCATGGCATCCCTCATCCTTGTCCCTGTATGCATGGCACCCCTCATCCCTGTGCCGGTATGCATGGCACCCCTCATCCTTATCCTGCTATAGTGGTATGCATGGCACCCCTCATCGCTGTCCTGGTATGTATGGCACCTCTAATCCCCATCATGCTGCACATGGCCCCCTCAGCGTTACCCTGGTATGCATGGCACCCCTCATCCCTGTCCTGGTATGCATGGCACCCCTCATCCCTGTCCCGGTATGCATGGCACCCCTCATCCCTGTCCCGGTATGCATGGCACCCCTCATCCCTGTCCCGGTATGCATGGCACCCCTCATCCCTGTCCCGGTATGCATGGCACCCCTCATCCTTATCCTGGTATAGTGGTATGCATGGCACCCCTCATCGCTGTCCTGGTATGTATGGCACCTCTAATCCCCATCATGCTGCACATGGCCCCCTCAGCGTTATCCTGGTATGTATGGCCCCCTCAGCGTTACCCTGGTATGTAAAGCCCGCCTCAGCATTACCCTGGTATGTATGGCCCCCTCAGCGTTACCCTGGTATGTATGGCCCCCTCAGCGTTACCCTGGTATGTATTGCCCCCTCTTCCTTATCCTGGTATGCATGGTCCCCCTAATCCTCATCATGCTGCACATAAAAGAAAATAAACACTGATACTCACCTTTCTTCTCTCCTCCAGCGCCGCGTCCTGTCTGCCCGCACTGATCCCTCCATGTGAGCCGCGCATGACATCACTGGCATGCATGGCTCACAAGGAGAGATCAGCTGCCAGAAGTCACTGCTCCCCATGCCGGGACTGTGTGCGCTGGGAGCAGTGACTTCACTCTCCTTCATAGCCGGCACACACCGTAGCCGCGCTGCGGCTCCTGCTACTGCCGCGCTATCGCGTGTGCCCGCTTATTAAAGGGCATGAATATTCACCCCCTCACCATGCTCATGGGCGTGGAGAGAGGTTGAATATTCATGCCCTTTAACAGCGGGCACAGGCGATTCTGGCAGGAGCCACAGCGCGGCTGCACTGTGTGCTGCTAATAAGGAGCATGAATATTCATTTTCTTTAGCAGCGGGGACAGTGTAGGCTGCAGCGGGCGGCTGCTGCCTCCTGTGCCCCGCTCCTCTACCGCTCCCCCCACACCCCACATATATATACCCCCCCCCCAACATTTGGACTATAAAACGCACCCCCCATTTCCCTCCAAAATTTTGGAGGGAAACAAGTGCGTCTTATAGTCCGAAAAATACTGTAAGTGAAATTTTTGGCATTGTACTATATCTATATTTCTCCGCCTTATCTGTGCATCATGAATTGTGGTATGTGTTAAAGGGACCCACTGAGACTCTTTTGAGCCTACGAAAACCTGGAGCCGGCCCTGTACAGGACATCACAGATTATATCTATACTGCCATCTATACAATGTGATGTCTGGTAGTCGGTGCAGGATCAGTCCAGGGCATATATGATCTAATGTCAGTGCACAATAAAGTACATACTGTACATTGCTGACATACTGTGACTACAGACATCAGATCTTATACAGTATATATATGCTGTATGTATATACATATATATGATTGTAGATACCACCAAATTGAAACAATAGGTGCTTATTGACGCTAAAATAAATATTGCAAAAATTAAAAGACAATTCTACAGAGTATAACAAAGGAGGACCCCAAGTCACCAACACATGAGTATCACATATATAGAGACAGTAGTGAATATATATATACTAGATGGTGGCCCGATTCATCCGCATCGGGTATTCTATAATATGTATGCGGTACACCGTGCGCAATCAGCACAGCGGTGTTTAAATTTGGCGCCAATATCGCTTATTGTTCCCGGCCGCGACCAATCAGCGAATTGTATTAGTGAGGACCGGGGAGCGGCGCTGCGGGAGATGACCGGTTGCTCGCAGCAGAAGTATCCCGAACGGCGGCGCCGCTCCCCGGTCCTCCCTTCACACTTGCCGTCGGGAGATCAGCGGCCCTAGCCGCTGATCTCCTGACGGTAGCCGCATGGAGGTCAGCGGCGCCGCCGGTCGGGGTACCTCGGCTGCATCGCCGCTGACCTCTGTGAAGAGCGGTGTTTAAATTTGGCGCCAATATCGCTGATTGGTCGCTGCCGACGGCCGCGAACAATCAGCGATATTGTCGCCAAGTTTAAACACCGTTGTGCTGATTGGTCGGGGCCGGCGGCCGAGACCAATCAGCGATATTGGCGCCAATTTAATCACCGCTGTGCTGATTGGCGCAGAGCAGTGTTTAGACTTGGCGCCAATATAGCTGATTGGTCGCGGCCGTCGGCAGCGATCAATCAGCGTCGTATTAGTGTGGGCCCGGGAGCGGCGCTGCTTATGCGGGTACTTCCGCTGCTAGCAGCTGGGAGATGACCGGCTGCTCCCCGGTCCTCCCTTCACACTTACCGTCGGGAGATCAGCGGTCCTAGCCACTGATCTCCCAACGGTAGCCGCATGGAGGTCAGCGGCGCCGCCGGTCAGGGTAGTTCTGCTGTGATCAGCCGGGAGATGACCGGCTAGCGCCGGTCATCTCCCGGCTGCATCGCCGCTGACCTTCGTGCGGCAGATGAGCCGCTAACGGCCGCCATCTTTTTTCTGAAATCCCGCGTCGCTGATTGGCCGCGGCCGGACCAATCAGCGACGCGGGATTTTCTAGACAGACAGACAGATGGGATAAGACAATTATATATATATTAGATATATGCCTATAACATGATTGCCCAAAAAAATCCTAATGATTGCACGCATATGTAGCACAATGTGAATGTTAATCTATATATATAATCGTCTTATCCCGTCTGTCTGTCTGTCTGTGTGTCTGTCTGTCCAGGAAATCCCGCGTCGCTCATTGGTCCGCCAGCGGCCAATCAGCGCCGCGGGATTTCTGAAAAAAGATGGCGGCCGTTAGCGGCTCATTTGCGGGACGGAGCTCAGCGGCGATGCAGCCGGAAGATGACCGGCGCGAGGCGCTCATCTCCCGGCCGGTACCAGCAGAAGGAACCCGACCGCCGGACCCATCTGCGGGACTGAGATGCATCCGGGAGATGAGCGGCGCGAGGCGCTCATCTCCCGGCCGGTATCAGCGGAAGGACCGCCTGCGCCACTGACCTCCATGCAGAAGGGAGGACCGGGGAGTGGCGCTGCGGGTCGGGATACTTCTCCTGCGAGCGCCCGCTATGTCCCGGGTTCTCGCAGCGTAAGTAGCCGCACAGGCAGCGCCGCTCCCCGGTCCTCACCAAGACGATTCGATGATTGGTCGCGGTCTTCGGACCCGACCAATCACTGATCTTAGCGCAAGACTTAAACACCGCTGTGCTGATTGGTCGCCGACGCTGCCCGCGACCAATCACCGATTTGGGCGCCAAATTTAAATATCGGCCGCGACCAATCAGCACAGCGGTGTTTAAATGTGGAGCCAAGATCGGTGATTGGTCGCGGCCGATATTTAAATTTGGCGCCCAAATCGGTGATTGGTCGCGGTCAGCGTCCGTGACCAATCAGCACAATAGTGTTTAGCTTTGGCGCCAAGATCAGTGATTGGTCGCGGGCCAAGACTGCGACCAATCACCGATTTGTGCGGCAGATCTAAATAGGGGCCGCGACCAATTGGATGTCAGCGCCGCTCCCCGGTCCTCCCTTCACACCCTAGCCGCCTGGATGTCAGCGGCGCTGCCTGTGCGGATACTTCCGCTCCGAGAACCGGGGACATGAGCGGGCGCTCGGAGCAGAAGTATCCGGACCTGCAGCACCGCTCCCCGGTCCTCCCTTCACACCCTAGCCGCTGATGTCCCCACAGTATCCGCATGGTGCTACAAAGGTCCGGACATTTGTGTTAAAAATCGCTGATTGGTCGCTGGCGCTGCCCGCGACCAATCACCGATTTGGGCGCCAAATTTAAATGTCGGCCGCGACCAATCAGAACAGCGGTGTGTAAATGTGGAGCCAAGATCGGTGATTGGTCGCGGACGATATTTAAATTTGGCGCCCAAATCGGTGATTGGTCGCGGGCAGCGCCAGCGACCAATCAGCGATTTTTAACACAAATGTCCGGACATTTGTAACACCATGCGGATACTGTGGTGACATCAGCGGCTAGGGTGTGAAGGGAGGACCGGGGAGCGGCGCTGCGGGTCGGGATACTTCTGCTGCGAGCAGTCGCTCATGTCCCGGGTTCTCGCAGCAGAAGTAACCGCACAGGCTGCGGCGCTCCCCGGTCCTCACTAATACAATTCCGCTCCTCGCCAATACGATTAGCTGATTGGTCGCGTGCGGAGAGCGCGACCAATCAGTGATCTTGGCGCTAAAGTTAAACACCGCTCTGCTGATTGGTCGCGGCCGCTGCCCGCGACCAATCACCGATTTGGGCGCCACATTTAAATAGCGGCCGCGACCAATCAGTGATCTTGCCGCCACATTTAACACTGCTGTGCTAATTGGTCGCGGACGCCAGCCGCGACCAATAAAAAAATAATGATGGTCCAGCTAAGCGCAAACCGGATGGAATAGCATGCCGCTGCAAGATGCTGTGGTAGCCTTGCTGGTTCAGTATGCCTTAAATTTAGAATAAATCCCCAACAGTGTCACCAGCAAAGCACCCCCACACCATCACACCTCCTCCTCCATGCTTCACGGTGGGAACCACGCATGTCCATCCGTTCACCTTTTCTGCGTCGCACAAAGACATAGTGGTTGGAACCAAAGATCTCAAATTTGGACTTATCAGACCAAAGCACAGATTTCCACTGGTCTTATGTCCATTCCTTGTGTTCCTTAGCCCAAACAAGTCTCTTCTGCTTGTTGCCTGTCCTTAGCAGTGGTTTCCTAACAGCTATTTTACCATGAAGGCTTGCTGCATAAAGTCTCCTCTTAACAGTTGTTGTAGAGATGTGTCTGCTGCTAGAACTCTGTGTGGCATTGACCTGGTCTCTAATCTGAGCTGCTGTTACCTGCGATTTCTGAGGCTGGTGACTCAGATGAACTTATCCTCAGAAGCATAGGTGACTCTTGGTCTTCCTTTCATGGGGCGGTCCTCATGTGAGCCAGTTTCTTTGTAGCGCTTGATGGGTTTTGCAACTGCACTTGGGGATACATTCAAAGTTTGCCCAATTTTTCGGACTGACTGACCTTCATTTCTTAAAGTAATGATGTCCACTCGTTTTTCTTTACTTAGCTGCTTTTTTCTTGCCATAATACATATTCTAACAGTCTACTCAGTAGGACTATAAGCGGTGTATCCACCTGACTTCTGCACAACACAACTGATGGTCCCAACCCCATTTATAAGGCAAGAAATCCCACTTATTAAACCTGACAGGGCACACCTGTGAAGTGAAAACCATTTCCGGTGACTACCTCTTGAAGCTCATCAAGAGAATGCCAAGAGTGTGCAAAGCAGTCATCAAAGCAAAAGGTGGCTACTTTGAAGAACCTAGAATATAAGACATATTTTCAGTTGTTTCACACTTTTTTGTTAAGTATATAATTCCACATGTGTTAATTCATAGTTTTGATGCCTTCAGTGTGAATGTACAATTTTCATAGTCATGAAAATACAGAACAATCTTTAAATGAGAAGGTGTGTCCAAACTTTTGGTCTGTACTGTATGTGCTCATTTCTACAGTGGGGAAAATAAGTATTTGATACTTTGCCGATTTTGCAAATTTTCCCACCTACAAAGAATGGAGAGGTCTGTAATTTTTATCGTAGGTCACTTCACTTGTGAGAGACAGAATCTAAAAGTAATACAGAAAATTACTTTGTATGATTTTTACATAATTCATTTGTATATTATTGCATGAAATAAGTATTTTTATACAATAGAAAAACAGAACTTAATATTTGGTACAGAAACCTTTGTTGCAATTACAGAGGTCAGATATTTCCTGTAGTTCTTGACCAGGTTTGCACGCACTGCAGCAGGGATTTTGGCCCCCTCCTCCATACAGATCTTCTCCAGATCTTTCAGGTTTTGGGGCTGTCTCTGGGCAACATTGAGTTTCAGCTCCCTCCAAAGATTTTCTATTGGGTTCAGGTCTGAAGACTGGATAGGCCACTCCAGGACCTTGAAATGCTTCTTACGGAGCCACACCTTAGTTGCCTGGCTGTATATTTCGGGTCATTGTCCTGCTGAAAGACCCATTCTTGACCTTTCTCAGAATTATCCCATGAGGCGAGATCTTGCATGGAGCCCCAGATTAAGGAAGATTGACAGTCATCAATCTATATAGCTATAATATATGACGCGCCCCCTGGGCCGTGGGGTACTCAGTGCAGGGCCGGTCGGTGCAGGGGAGATATCACAGTGGCGGTGACCCGGTCCGTGACCCAGGGCGGTCAATAAAAGGAGATATTTACAGGGGATATATAGTTTTTATATACAGTTCGTGACGCCATCTGTGGTATGCGGCTATATGGAGCCGCCGCTGCGGAGCAGGTCCTCTGGAGCTGGTGTAAATGCAGCACAGTTGGTTTACCCCTCCACAGGTAGAGCTTAGCTCCAGTGCTGTGCTGAGATGTTATGGATGTTGCTGTTGCAGTTGTAGTGCAGGGGGTGATGGCGCGGCCAGAATAATTCACAGAGACAGTGGGGTGCAGTCTTCAGGGCTTACTCACAGTTGTTTAGTTCCTCAGGTTACACTTTCTGGACTACGACCTCCCACATCGCGCTGCTTTCACCAGGCAGGGGTGCAGCAAACTCCCAGGTGTTTCAAGAGTGCCTGACAGGACCCCGTTCTATATGACCTTCTCAGCCGTCTTTCTGCGCTGGCCCTCACCCTTCTTGCCCTGTGCCTCGCCAAACAATGTCCCTAGTCGGTATCCTCGGATCTTTCTGGGCAACCTGGAGTTCCCTGGATCCTATGTGGTTACCTTTTTGGCGACTTGAGTGCGGATGTGGCAACTGCACCCTGAAAGTACAGAAGCCTCCGGTTCCTAGTTGAACTTTGTAATTCTCACTAGTTAGGGGCCGGTCCCCTCTGCGGCTTGATCTCTCCGCCGCCTGGCAGATTCGGGCATACAGGTGGCCTCCAGCACTGCCCGTACCCCTGGGATCCCTTCCATGCTCCTGGAGCCTTTCTCCTGCTCCTCTCTCTCTCTCATCAGTCTTGGGCCTCTCTGGCTAGGCCCTCCTCCTGAGCAGAGCTCCTACAGAGCTCCTGCTCCCAACTCTTCCTCTCACTGAAGAACCCTTCTAGATTGTTCCACCTTCTTTTTATATCACTTCTTACTGAGCTCCCCTGATTTACTTCCTCCACCCACACCCACTACATGGTTCCCCCTATTTTGGTTCCCCCCACTCCAGCCAGGGACAGGGCTCAGCAGGGAAGCGACGCATCTTGCCCCTCCTGCTGGTCTGGAGTAGTGTAGTGTTGGATTCAGGTGTTAGGGTCCCGGGCAGCACTCTATCCTTACCTGAGAGTGAGATACCACACCTCTGGGTGAGATGCAGTACCTCTGTGGCGACTTAACCCACAGGGGTGCAACATATACACACATATATAATTCTAGACAATCGTGTTAAAAATGATGGTCGGCTTCCAGAAAAAAAGAGATCTCCCAGACAAGTAAGCAAATGTCCCGGGCACAGCAAAAGTCTACTGAAACCTCTTGAAAAGCTGCTTTTCTAATACTTCTTGTATGAGAACCTGAGATGCTACGTTAACCACTTCGCGCCAGAGCCTGTTTTTGCCTTCGTGACCGAGCCAATTTTTTCAATTCTGACCACTGTCACTTTATGAAGTAATTACTCTGGAACGCTTCAACGGATTCCCCTGATTTTGAGACTGTTTTTTCGTGACATATTGTACTTCATGATAGTGGTAAAATTTGTTCGACATCACTTGCGTTTATTTGTGAAAAAATCGGAAAATTTTGGAAATTTTGCAATTTTCAAACTTTGAATTTTCATGCCCTTAAATCAGACAGATATGTCACACAAAATAGTTAATAAATAACATTTCCCACATGTCTACTTCACATCAGCACAATTTTGGAACCAAAATTTTTTTTTTGTTAGGAAGCTATAAGGGTTAAAAGTTGACCAGCGATTTCTCATTTTTACAGCAAAATTTGCAAAAACATTTTTTTAGGGACCACATCTTATTTGAAGTCACTTTGAGGGGCATTTATGACAGAAAATACCCAAAAGTGATACCATTCTAAAAACTGCACCCCTCAAGGTGCTCAAAACCACATTCAAGAAGTTTATTAACCCTTCAGGTGGTTCACGGGAATTTTTGGAATGTGGAAGAAAACAATGAACATTTAACTTTTTTTCACAAAAAATTACCTTAGACCCAATATTTTTTAATTTTCGCAAGGGTAACAGGAAAAAATGGACTCCAAAATGTGTTGTGGAATTTCTCCTGAGCACGCTGATACCCCATATGTGGTGCAAAACCACTGTTTGGGCGCACGGCATGGCTCGGAACGTAAGGAGTGCCATTTGACTTTTGGAATGGAAATTCGGCTGGAATCGATAGCGGACGCCATGTTGCATTTGGAGAGCCCCTGAGGTGCCTAAGCAGAGGAAACCCCCAACAAGTGACCGAATTTTACAATCTACTCCTCTGTATAAATTAATCTAGTGGTGGGAAAATAAGTAGATAGGTAAATGGTCACTAAACCCATAGATGAATTCCCAGAGAGGTGTCATTTCCAAAATGGGGTCACTTCATGGGGGATTCTGCTGTTCTGGCACTTTTCAGAGGCGCTAAGTACCATAACTAAAGAATCCCCCCTGAAGTGACCCCATTTTGGAAATGACACCCGTCTGGGAATTCATCTATGGGTTTAGTGACCATTTTAACTCAATGGATGATTTCCAGAAACAAGCACGTAATGGAAGGTTTAGATTCTGGAGAACCCCCCCCCCACCCCTGGAAATTAAGTGAGCTCTACTCGAATGTGTCATTCACTAAATGAACCAAATGTTTGAATGACAAATTGGGATACATTTTTACAGTTTAAAAACGTGGTTCTGTGTGGAAGATTTTAAAGCAGTCAGTGACGCATAAGGCTGGCAATGATGGGCATTGTGGGCAATAGTAGCGGGTATCACGCCTCATTCCTCTATTAGTACGTACACGACATCTTTTCTGGGGGTTCCTTCTCGTTTCCGTTGCTGGAATAAGTGCAATAAAATGTCGCTCAGTGAGTCTTTTCACATCCTCAGATTCTAATGGATGAGCGGGGCTAACACTTTCAAAAACAAGATTTTCAATTACCTTTTCTTGATGATCAAGAAAAGGATTGGAATTTCCTGCTTTTTTGTACAACACAAAAGAATTGTATGTGGCCACCTGAAACAAATAAATAACCAACTTTTTATACCAGGTATAGGACTTTCTTGATACCTGGTATGGCTGTAGAACCTGGTCTGCAAGGTCCACACCCCCCTTGTGTTTGTTATAGTCAATGACTGACACAGGTTTTTGCTTCGGAGTGGTGGATCCTAGTTCTACAGTGGCCCTTGTGGCATCTGTGTGGATCGAGCTGAGGACAAAAATATCCCTCTTATCCCTATACTTCAGGGCAAGCAGCTCTCCGTTGCGTACAGCCCTTGACTGCCCCTTTTGGAACTTTTGGTTGACCAATGGTTGTGGAAACCCCTGACGGTTTTTACGAATGGTCCCACAAGCCCCGATGTTGTGTTCAACCAGACTTGCTGGTGTAATAATTGTCCACATATAGATTGTAGCCTTTTTGAAAAAATGGACTTATCAGCTCCCAAACAATTTTTCCAGATGTCCCCAGATAAGTAGGGCATCCTGGTGGGTTTAGTTGGCTATCTTTCCCCTCATATATGTGAAAAGCGGATGTGTATCCGGTTGAACTTTCGCACATTTTATAGAGCTTTATTCCAAACCTTGCCCTTTTAGATGGGATAAATTGCTTGAGGTGCAGTCTTCCTTTGAATTTTTACAAGGGACTCATCTATAGAAATATTTTGTGTTGGGGTGTAGAGCCTTCAGATTTTTTCTGACAAATTTTCAATGATGGGTCTAATTTTATATAGCCTGTCATGTTCTGGGGCATTTCTGGGCAGGCATTGACTATTGTCGTTAAAATGCCAAAACCGCATGAGCATTTCATAACGGGTCCTAGGCAGAACGACTGAAAACATAGGGGTGGCTTGAACAGGGTGGTTGGACCAGTAGGATCGAATGCTCGGTTTTTTAACAAGCCCCATGGCAAATGTAAGTCCTAAATTTTTTTTTTATTTCCGGGACATTAGTTGGTGTCCATAAATTTGCCCTAGCATAGTAAGATCGGGGATTCTGGCTTATGAATTGGGATGCATATAAATTTGTTTGCACGACAATATGCTCTAGCAAGCTGTCTGTAAAAAACAAATTAAAAAAATGAATTGGTCCAAAATCTTCCACCTCCACATTTATACCAGGAATGGCGTTGAAATCAGGGCTGAATGGAGCAGCCGAATCCGAAGCCTCCCATCTGGGAAATGCTAGATCACGTGGCAAAGCCCCTTGTACAGTGGCATGCGCCAATTCACTGGTAGCAGGGACAGCGCTTGTACTGGGCAGTGTTCCCTGATTTGGAGACGTTTCTCCAGTAGCGCTATTTGCCCCTATTGCTGTACTGGTCCTTGGGCTTGAGGATGGACCAGAATCACTGCTCATTTCTGAGCTCTCAGTGTCGCCGCTACTAAAGCCCTCAAAATCCACATCTCCATCTGAGATTGCACTGTCATCAGTGTCAGAACATAGCAGGGCATACACCTCCTCTGCGGTATAAGTCTGACGGGCCATTTTATTTGTTTTTATATTTTTTGACTGGACTGGACTGACCGGACTGGACTGACCGGACTGACTGGACTTACCGGACTGGACTGGACTGACCGGACTGACTGGACCGGACTGACTGGACTGGACTGACCGGACTGGACTGACCGGACTGGACTGACCGGACGGGACTGGACTGACTGGACTGGACTGACCTGACAGGACTGACTGACCTGACCTGACAGGACTGACTGACTGACAGGACTGACTAACCCTAACCTAACTCTTACTTTCTTTTTTTTTTTTTTCTTTTACTTTCACAGTGGCAAGGCTGACACAGCTCTTGTCACACTGTTTCTCCTCTGCTCTCTCACTGAGATCGGAGGGGAAACAGTGTATTTATCAGGCAGATCGCCCTCTCTGATTGGCTGGTGTGATGCTGACATCATCGAGACCTGAGCCACTCAGGTCTCAATGAGGTCAGAGGCCACAGCATCAGGATCCCCTCGCTGCTAAGGTATGTGGGGGTCCCGATCACCGACCACGCTATTGATCGCTTCATCTAGAAGATAGGAACAGGTTAACATCATGGGGACCTGATCCAATCAGGTCCCCATGATCTCACATGTCAGAGCTATCGCTCTGCACCGGAACCGCAGCGCTTGCAGGACCCTGGGGGTTCTGAGCGCTGCGGGACCACCCACCGTTTTTAAACGTCGGCGCTGCACAGAGCCCAGGCAGCGCCGACGTTTATGTACAGTGGGCGTTCCTGAACCGGTTAACAGATGGAGCATCATGTCCTTCAGACCACCACTTTTATGGCTTGGTATTATTGTAGCTTGGATTAGGGTATACAACAGCCATGCTTTGTGCACTGCAGTCTACACTCGTCCAGTCCAGTCGGGCCTCCCTGACTGTTGGTCAGTAAGATATGTGTAAGTATTTTCTGTATGATATATTATTCTGCTGATACAACTAGTGAGACCTCCGGGCACAAAGATTTCATTCTTTTGTCTGAGTTAAATGCTTTGAAAAACATGATTCAATCCGAGCACCATATCTAAGGAGTCTCGCCACGTGAAGCTAGTTTCATGAAAACATGCCTCCATTTTTTACTTATTAAAGTGTTGTACAAGGTCTGACCTCGTGTTTTTACCATAAACCAGAATCATTTTATAATAAATCTGCCAGATGCTGCGGGGGAAGAGATACTGGCACCATGCCTGCCCTGTGCATCAGTAATCACAGGACACCCCTATAAATATCTGACATAAAAGGACATTGAACATTAACTGAACAAAATGTACAGCAATTCTTTCTATCTCTGTATGCCCCTGAAGAAAATCATTCTACATATCTGCATATTTAAGTGACCCTCCACAGCAGCATCATTATGAACCCTAAGGTGTCATTACAGGGGTCTCATGGTCATCAGCTAGAACATTGAAACAAATGATGGGACATGTGAAATGTAATCCTTCTTACATGGGACATGTAGACCACCTTCCATTTATCCTGCGGCCTATAGTTATACGGAGCTATTCTGTAGTAGGTGTGTAGATATTGTGATCTTTTGGCCACTTTACCTGCATACAGATCTACTTCTGTATTTCTGTGCTCCAGCTCTGTGTGCTGCTTGGTCTGGAATACGTGAGCTGCGGGGACTTTAACACCTTCCTTCTGGAGAAGGGGCGGCTTGACATCCCCAGCGCAAGGTACATTTTATGTTACCTACAATCCTGATCATAACTGTATAGAAATGTCTAGCATTGATCCGTTCACTTCGGTGCTGTATTATCTGCCTTTGGGTTCTGGTGTTTTTAATATAAAAAATATTGTAGATTGCAGCGAAATTAACCCGAACATTGACAGAAATCTGAGTGGCCTCATTATTCTTCAGTGGGATCTGGCAGGATTTGTTGTATGTTCTGCATATGGTCATCTTGTTCTAATCGTCCAGTCAATGTAGATAATATTGGCTGGAAGCAATATCTTTGTGTTTCTTGTCTTCTCCTCGGAAAGTTACACTCATTCATGTCTTTCTGTCAGATTCTATGCCGCTGAACTCGTCTGTGGAATCCAACATCTCCACTCAAAGGGCGTCATCCACAGAGACCTCAAGCCCGAGAACATCTTGGTGGCTGAAACGGGCCATATTAAGATCACAGATTTCGGTCTCGCAATTGACAACATGCATGGAGACCGAACAGCCACCGAATACGCTGGGACTGCCGGTTACATGGCTCCTGAGGTGGGATAATAGTGCTTTCCTATTTAGTTTTCACTAAAATTACAGTCCATGGGAATGTTAACATTTTGACCTCTCTGTTCTCTCTTCCATGATAGATTTTTGCTGGCGAGGAGTATAACGCCGGAGTAGACTGGTATTCTCTTGGTGTCATCTTAAAAGATATGGTTACCAGTGAGTGTACGTTCCATCTGACACTCGATGAGGCATCCTCCGGCATTGATGACATCATTAAACAGGTCAGTATAATTCCAGGTTATTAGTACTATGGGTTGTACAATATTCATTTAAATGGTGAAGTTGTGAGAATGTTTTATTGCCTCTACCGCTTACCTTCATGGGTTTTACTTTATTGTTTTTAGCTCCTACAGAAAGATCCTGCCAGACGCTTAGGAGTCCATGGTAACATCCGAGAGCAGGTGTTTTTCCAGTGTATTGATTGGGTCTCTGTGGAAGCCCTGAAAGTGCCTCCACCTCACATCCCTGTAGTAAGTATATGACCAGATCACATTGCACCTCTGTTAAGTATCAGTTAGCGCTGACACTTAGGCTATGTGCCCACGATGCAGAAATGCCCAGGATTTTTTCCTGAGCGTTTCTGCATCTCCCTGGCAGAAAAAAACACATGCGGATTGTACATGCGGATTGTACATGCGGATCGTACATGCGGATCGTACATGCGGATCGTACATGCGGATTGTACATGCGTTTTTCCTGCCGGGGACATGCGGAAATGGAGCGTTATTCACTGACATTTCCGCATGCGGATTGTACATGTGGATTGTACATGCGGATCGTACATGCGGATTGTACATGTGGATCGTACGTGCGGATCATACATGCGGATCGTACATGCGGATTGTACATGCGCATTGTACATGCGCATTGTACATGCTTTTTTCCTGCCAGGGACATGCGGATGTGAAGCGTTCTTCACATGCATTTCCGCATGCGGGTTGACAAGCGCTTTCCAAGCGATTTTAGCATCACTTGGAAAGTGCTTGTGACAACTAGGTCACACTATATAAATCCATGCAAACTGCATGGATTTATATAGTGTGACCCGAGAGAGTGGTTAAAAATAAAAAAAAAAAATGTATACTTACCCTCCGATGGCCCGCGCTGGCTTGCTTCGCTCGGTGCCGGCACTTTGCAGTGGATTGAAAGACCTGCCGATGTCAGCGTCGCATGACCCGTCACATGACTCTGACGTCAGCGCAGGTCCTTCAATCCACTGCAAAGTGCCGGGAAGCAAGTAGGAGCGCAGCGCGGGCCGCCAGAAGGTAAATATACATTTATTTTTTATTTTATTCTTTTTTTACAGATTTTTTAATGGTGCCTGGGTCCGGAGGAGAGTCTCCTCTCCTAGTCCTGGGTACCATCCGCACATTAGAACGCACCAATTACGCAAGTACAGATGCAGTCTAGCGGAATTGGCGCGTTCTAATGCAAGTCAATGGCGGCGATAAACGCAGCATTTCTGCAAAATAATTGGTAGTGCTGCGTTTTTTTCCGCAATGATAATCCGCAGCGGAAATTTCCGCAGCATGTGCACAGCGGATTATCATTGGGGAACATAGCAGACCTTCTACCATGCGTTTTTAATGCGTTTCCGCAGCTGCAAAAACGCTGCAGAAACACATTAAAAACGCATCGTGGGCACACAGCCTAACATTGGAAAATCAACATCATCCAGAGCTGCTGGTCCTGGTCTGATGGTCCAGATCATTTCATATCATCCTTCTCCAGAACGTTTGAGATTTTGGTAATAATTATTTTTTTGTTTGTTTTATAGCCATCTAAAGCTCATCACAGTTCTCGACCACACCATCTGGAGAAATTAGAAGCAGCAGAGGCCAAAAAGTCACCTCTTAAAGCAAAGGACCAGGCCATGTTCAAGGGATTTTCTTTTGTCAACTTGGAAACCCTTGACAAGACACCAGCTCCATAGTCATCAGAGCCAGCTGTCTTCCTCAGCCTCCAGTAGACCTTGAAGAACTGAAGATTGGACATCACTTTGATGATCATCTGAAAGCACTGCTGGAATGAAGATGACCATGGATACGACACTGAGGGACCCAAAACACCGACCCCAAAGATGAAGAAGCCAGACAATGTAATCATGCGCTGGCAGTAAGTATAAGCGCCACAACATCTGCGCTTCACTATACTCATAGGCATGTGCAGAACATTTTACACTAACCGGTAATTGGATTTCCTCTTGCTCATGACAGCTCCATCTTTCGGTGCTGTCTTGGGCTAAGAAGAAATAACATGGTGTGCGATGGCCGGCTATTAAGGGGAGGAAGGAGGCCGGATTTTTTTAAATTGGCAGTTAATAATGAAGATAAGCATAGCAATGACAGAGGATCCCAATATATGACACCAAAGACAGAGATGCCAGCAGATCTACTCATGCGCTGGCAGTAAGTATAAGCGCCACAACACCTGCGCTTCACTATAATCATAGGCATGTGCAGAACATTTTACACTAACCGGTAATTGGATTTCCTCTTGCTCATGACAGCTCCAGTCTTTGGTGCTGTCTTGGGCTGAGAAGAAATAACATGGTGTGCGATGGCCGGCTATTAAGGGGAGGAGGAGGCCAGATTTTTTTTTAACTAACATTGCACATGTCTATGATCATTTTTACCATTAACAGTAGTAAGATGACTTCTGAGACCCAACAACAAAATTTCCCCAAAAAGTCAACATACAGAATTTAACCAAAACTCCTTTTAATGGTTAGAGGTCGGTCACAGCCAAAAAGGACGTGCTCAGCGCGTAACTGGTATAAAACCCGGTTAAGGCACTATTGGCCAGCTGAAACGGGTACAAATCCATATGCCCCTGCCGGACTCCCGGCGCATATCATACTTCGTACTGGAGAAAAACATCAAGATAGAGCAAATGACTGCTGCTGTGACTTAAATACAGAACAACCAAATAATACCAACAAAACACACTGTATATGGGAAAAAAGGGGAGGGGTGGTGGGAAACGCAGACTGCGGGTCCCATGCTTGTGTGGAGAGAGGCTGGAAGAGGCAGGTGACTAGCTCAGGGGATGGGGGAAGACTCGGTTACCCGGGCCTTTAACCTTAAGGAGGTCGCGGTGGTCGGCTCCCGGGCCCGTACTCTGGGGTCTCTCTTTAAAAAGGCGTTGATAGATGTTAAGTTTACAAAAGTTCGTGACGCCACCTGTGGCTTCTGGTGAGGATCACCAGCGCTGCACAGTCCACTGAGGCCGATGATAAGGCAGCTGGATGGTATGGCTCCCCACAGGTGGAGCTAGGCCTCAGGGCAGTGTATGACGGGGTATGCAGGACAGAGAGACTCAGCCGCGTCAGAGCAAGAACAGGGACAGACACGATAGTCACTTCAGTACCTTTTACTGATGGAAATTCAGGCACGTCCCGGAGCACTGTAGGGTGAAGGGTGTATGTCCAGATCCTCCCCAATGAGCGGGTTTTGGGCCTCCTGTTCCTTGCCTCTGCGTAGTAAGTTTCTGACCTGCCTGGAGCTAGGCCTAACTTTGTCTCTGTCCTGCGCTGGCTGACCTTGTGGTAGGGCCTTCTCTTGGAGTGCATGCTCCCGACCTACGGGGCCTATGTGTCTCCTGGCTCTGGTACGTATCAGCACTTTAGCGATCCTGGGACTTGTAGTTCTCCAGGGATTCCGGTTATATCTTACTGGGTCGAGGATATCCCGGTAAGCTTCGGACCCGGTGTCCGGTAAATTCTTCTTCGGGGTGAGCTAGTTAAGCTCCTCTGCCCCCTATGTACTAACTCTCTCTACTCGCCTTCGGCCTACTCGGTCCCTCAATAGGCTACTCACACTAACGGCAGCTTGCCGCGCTTCACCGATCTTATGGCGCCAGCACACCTAAGCTCACTATTCTGAGCTACGACTCAACCGGGCTCAACTCTGTATTCAGGCTTGCACTAACTGAACTCTCCAGAGGAATTGCTGAGTCACTGAGCTCAACTGCAGACTGACCTGTTTCTGTGTCTCACTCTGCAGGAACTGACTGCCTGGCTCCACCTTCCCTTCTTTATATATCCCTAACGGCTCCCTCTGGTGGTCTGAGGTGGAAGGTGGAGATGTGTGAATGGTTATGGGGGCCTCTTGTGGAGGAATCCGTCAATACACCCTTCTAGGATCTGTGATACCAAGCACAGCTGGGCTTCACATTCCCCCCTAGTTAATCACAGCACTCCTGGGCTGAAGTACATTTTATAAAACAATAACAATAGTAAACGTAAGCAATACATGAACAATATTCCCTTTATGGGAGGCACGAATCTTAAAAGTTGCATAATAAAACAATTACAGAGTGTCCTCAGAATCCAAGTCTCCTGTGGTGAGGTTCCCAGCAAGGATGTCCATCTCACAAGGTAGAGTACTTTGGTAGTTTTGAGAGACCTGTCGTAAACCCTCTACGTTGGCCCTGGGGTGGCTGCAGGGCATGAAGATCCCGAGTTGGACCTCCAAAAGAGCCACTCCAAACAGGTTTTCCTTCTGAGGTCACCTAAAGGGCACTCCAGGGAGCGCAATTATATACAGTAAGAGTTTTTGGGCTGCACACAGTCCTCAGCCACGAAGTTCTTAGGCAAATAAAGAATTAATGAGAAAAAAGCACAAATGGATAAGCATGCATGAAAATAAACAGTCATGCAGTACATTACAATTTAATATACAATACCCCAGGGGTAACTATATATATTTTCAGAGATTTTTAACTATCTACTGAGTGTACCTAACAGGAGGTTTACCTCTTGTACTACGTATTGACCTGCTTAGTGCTGTGGTTGGTGGAGTGTCAGTGTCTGTATCCTCAGTTGCTCTACCAGTTCTACGTGTAACCATGTTGTAAAACTGCCTTAACCTCTCTCTTGGACTGGCAAGTCTACCATTGGCTGGGCCCTCTTGCTCTGCTCCTGCCGGGGATCCTTCATCCGGGGATACTTCTTGAGCTGGCTCTTCTACAGCACTTACAGGTTTAACTTGCTGTGGAGGGTTTGCTGGCTGTTCATAGAATTGGAGTACTGGAATAATTACTGCACCTCCTATTTGAGGCCAATCCGCTGGGAAGTCTCCTAGGTCAGTGTGGATCACTGCTTCTTTAGGTTCTTCCTTGGTTGTGAGAGGCACTTTTTCTTGGTGTTTCTGTAAGTCTGGACACAACTTTAGGTGGTCCCTGGACACTGTAGCAGATGTTCTTCCTCCATCACGACTAATTATGCATGTCTTTTTGTTGTCAAACCGTGACGGTAACACAGTGTAGGGGTCTTTTTCCCACTGGTCATCAAGTTTGTGGTTACGTCTTTTTCTTTTTAATACTGTTTCACCTGGTGTGAAAGGTTCTGCGGGTGCGTTTTTGTTGTATTGAACTTCCTGCTTTTCTCTCACCCGAGTAAGACTGTCCTTGACACAAGCTTGTACCCTTCTGTACTGCTCTTGTCTGGTTTTGTCCCAGTCCTCAGTGGTCATATCAGCTTCAGGTTCAACACCACCAAGCTCCAGATCCATGGGCAGCTTTCCTGGCCTTGCCCGCATGAGATATGCCGGAGTGCAGTTGGTGGAACTCACTGGTATATGATTCTACAGATCCACTAGGTCAGGTAGTAGGTCTTGCCACTGGTTTCTCTCCTCAATTGGTATGGTCTTTAGCAGGTCGATGATAATGTTTTTCATCTATTCGCAGAGACCGTTTGTTTGCGGGTGATACGGTGTAGTTCTTATCTTTTTACACCCGTAGAGATGGCAGAACTCCTTAAACAGCTCAGCCTCAAAGGCCGGGCCCTGGTCCGTCAGCACCTGCTCAGGGTAACCATGGGGTCTGCAGAAATACGCTTGGAACGTCTTTGCTGCTGTCTCTGCCGTCAGGTCTTTGACGGGGGCGACCACCAAGAAACGTGAGTAGTGATCCACCATGGTCAGAGCATAGGAGTACCCTGACCTGCTGGGGGAGAGCTTAACATGGTCCAGGGCCACGATCTCCAGGGGTTGAGTCGTCTTGATGGGTTGCAGGGGTGCCTTCTGGCTGCTGAAGTCTTTCCTTCTTAGGCCGCAGGGTCCACAGTCCCGGCACCACCTCTCAATGGAGCTGCGCATTCCTACCCAGTAGAATCGACATTTCAGCAGGGTCTCTAGCTTTTTCCAGCCAAAGTGCCCCGCCTGATCATGGTAAGCCTCTAATACCATCTGGATGTCTGTCTTAGGGACTACTATCTGCCATACCATCTCATGAGTCTTTGGATTGACGTACCTCCAGCACAGCTTCTCACGGTAGATAAACAGCCGGCTTCGCTCATTCCACAGCTGCTTTGCTTGCAGAGATGCATCTTTCTCCAGGGAGACACCTTCTTGAGTTATCAGCTGTTTGATGCGGCTGACAACCGGGTCGCTATCCTGGGTCTCTTTCCAGCTGTGCTGAGGCAGGGGGTTTAACGTCTTTCCATGCTGATTCCTGGAGGCTCGTTGCTCATGGATCATTCCACTTCGATGAAAGGCAGGTAGCTCAATCTCTTCCAGGTCATCCACTTCTTCTTCTGTGTCTGACTGGTGAAGCATCCTAGACAGGGCATCGGCGTTGGCGTTCTTGCGGCCCGCCCGGTATTTGATTGTAAATTGGTAGTTTGACAGCCGATCCAACCATCGTTGTTCCAGAGCTCCCAACTTAGCTGTTTCAAGATGGGTCAAGGGGTTGTTATCAGTAAAGGCAGTGAACTTGCTGGAAGCCAGATAGTGCTTGAATCTTTCAGTGATGGCCCAGACCAAGGCCAGGAACTCCAACTTGAAGCTGCTATAGTTCTCTGGGTTCCTCTCAGTCGGGCGGAGCTTCCTACTTGCATATGCGATCACCTTCTCCTGCCCATTCTGCTTCTGACTTAGAGCAGCACCCAGGCCTTCGTTGCTGGCATCTGTATACAGCAGGAATGGTTGGCTGTAGTCAGGGTAGGCTAGGATCTCATCACCTGTCAGGATCTCCTTCATCTCCTGAAATGACTCGGCTTGCTCCTTACCCCAGTGGAATGGGGGTTTTTTGCCTTTGGGGGACTGTCCTACCAGGAGGTCTTGCAGAGGAGCTGATCTCTTAGTGTAGTCCTTTACGAACCTCCGGTAGTATCCTACTAGTCCCAAGAACTAACGCACCTCCTTGAGGTTCTTCGGCTCTGGCCACTTCTGGATGGCTGTGACTTTGTCCGAGTCTGGTGCTACCCCTTCCGGACTGACAATGTGCCCCAGGTACTGTACCTTTCTCTTGAGCAGGTGGCACTTTGAGGGCTTCAACTTCATCCCGTACCGGGACAGTGACTCAAATACCTCTGCCAGGTGTTTCAAGTGGTCCTCGTACGTTCTGGAGTACACAATGACATCGTCCAGGTAAAGTAACGCAGTCTCGAAGTTGCAGTGTCCCAGGCAGCACTCCATCAATCTCTGGAACGTTCTGGGGGCATTGCAGAGTCCAAACGGCATACTGTTGAACTCGCAGAGTCCCATCGGGGTGGTGAAGGCCGTCTTCTCCCGATCCTCCTCAGCCACAGCTACTTGCCAGTACCCACTAGTGAGGTCAAGGGTGGAAAAGTAATTTGCAGACTTTAAGGCAGCTAGGGACTCCTCTATGCGTGGTAAAGGGTATGCATCTTTATGTGTAATGCGATTTACTTGACGGTAATCTACACACATTCTCATGCTCCCGTCTTTCTTCCTAACCAGCACTAGGGGAGCTGCCCAGGGACTACAACTATCCCTTATCACTCCCACCTTCCTCATGTCATGCAGCATTTATTTTGCCTTCTGGTAGTGAGCTGGGGGTATAGGCCTATAACGTTCTTTGATTGGGGAATGGTTGCCTGTGGGGATATGATGTTGAACCCCCTTAACCCTTCCGAAGTCTAGTGGATGTTTACTGAACACCTGCGAGTACTCTTGAACCTCCCGGTGTACACCCTGTTTTTGGTGGGTAAGAGTGGTGTCCGACCCAACATGGAGCTGTTGACACCAATCCTCCACCTGGGTTGCAGGGTCATTATCCTCCACTTCTTCTGGTGAAGTTAAGGACTCCGCCTCATGGATGCAGTTCTTGTTGACAGCATGTAATTTGGCAACAGTGGCATAACGTGGCAGTTTGACCTCATCTTCCCCTAAGTTGAGAAGACGGACGGGCACCCTCCCATTACGTACATCTACCACTCCCCTGGCAGTTAAGAGCGTGGGTCTGTGCTCAGAGAAAAGGGGTTCTACTACCGCCTGGTAGCTCTGTCCTCTAAGACCTATGGCAGCTCTACACCAGATAAGCATTTCACTCATTGGGGGAACGACAATGGGTATGGGGTCTGTTACCCGCACGTTACCGATTTCACCATCTGTTAACTTTACTTGCTGTTGATACATCAGGACGCGGATCTCCCTCTGCAGTGCCCTCCTCTCTCTCGGTCTGGCAGTGTCGGCGATCTGTTGGAGCAAGAACACAACTTCTCCCAAACAGTTACCAACAACGTTAGTGCCCAATACCATATACGGGTTGCTGTCATCAGGGTTAGTCTCCACTACAATTAGTCCCTGGTCCTTCAGCTCCACTCTCCTCACCTTTGCAGTCACATTCTTAACCCCGAGTAGGTTAAGGGGGAGTCCATTTGAGGCATATGCAGACAGATTTGGAGCTGGCGGACGTAGGTCGTCCATGGACCAGAACCTCTTGTAGAGGACTTCAGGCATGATGGTTACCTGAGATCCTGTGTCCAGCAGGGCATGCGTCGGGATCCCGTCCAGTACAATGGACAGGAAAGGTCTTCCTCCGACGAACCTGTTGTACCAGTCTGATGGGCCTGGTGAGTCTACTCCTGGGTGTCGGCCCTCGGACCCAGGGTTTTCTCGTTTAAAGGACAATTCTGGGCGATGTGTCCGGTCTCGCGGCAGCGGTAGCAGGCTGGGTCCTTTGGTGGACGGCGCTAGTCACTGGTCCTCGGCGAGGGTGGTGTTGGTCTCCTCCTACTTCGCATCCAGGGGACATCCTCAGGGCTATCGGCTAACAGGATCTTCCCTCCTTCCTCAGGCTCCGTCAGCAACTGCAGAGCACTCAGCACAGTGGTCAGGGTTTTACTCAACTGACGCACCTCAGAGCGCAGACTGTCCAGTTCTTTAGGGGACGTTGCTGGTACTTTAGCTTCAGCAGCCACCGGGGAAAAGGTGGGTGTTACAGGTACTGGGGTCGCCCCTCCCTGGTAACGTTGGATGGCATTTGTTTCCAGGGGCTGCAGTCCTTTTATAGCCATGTCCTTAAGATTGTCAAAGGTGGCTTCTGGATGATTCAGGGACCACCAACGCACAGTCCTGCTCTCCTCTGGAGACCTCAGTCCCCGGACAAACTGTTCCTTCAGCATTTTGTTCTCATTTTCAACGCTGGTTGGACTAACCTGGTTTAGAGCCCGCAGGGCCCCCTGTAGACGCCAGGTGTAGTCCCGAACATTGTCCTCTGGTTGTTGGGAACAGCTGTAAAACCTCATCCGGAGGTCCGCCTCAGTAAGGTCCTCAAAGACAGTCTGTAGTTTTTGAAATATTGCAGACACTGACTCCTGGTCTGCGGCCGACCATGTTTCCACTTCCCGCTCCGCAGCACCGGTCAGCTGTCCTAATACAACGGCGGCTCTTTGTTTGCCGGTCATGTAGTACATGTCCAAGATACCACATATCTTCCGTTTGAATCCAGACAGGGTATCTGGTTTGCCGTTGTACTGGGGGAGCCACTTTGCTCCAGGAATGTACGGTAAAGTCATAGGAATTACGGGTGTTACAGGCGCTGCTGGTGGAGCGGCGGCTTCGACCTGCTCATCATCGGGGACGGGCTGAACTTCAGGTACGTTGACCGGTAGGTCGGCGTTCCGCTGCTCGTCGGACATCTTGGCGCCCCCCTAGTTAACCGTGGCCTACCTTCTGTTTTTTCTTCCGGTAGGCCGCAGCTCCGCAGGCGACGGTTGTCTTCAAGACCTTGCATCCTACGTCAGAGCGTTCAGCGATGCTCCTTACAGGACCTGGCGCTTCTAGCTTTGACGTCAAGGCGTGGGGCTTGTCCCGGGCTTCGCGCTCTTTTGCAGGTAAGCCCCTTATTTTCCCGCGGTTACGCCCTTCTTCTTGCTCAACGGCCCAACAATGGCGGCAACCTTCACCACAACTTTAGGTACACAGTTCAGAATAAAGGCGCACAGTACCCGGTGGCAACGGGCACAACACTCTGTCGTTGCAGCGATCACGTAATCCTGTTCGTGACGCCAGTTGGAGATGACTAGCCCAGGGGATGGGGGAAGACTTTGTTACCCGGGCCTTTAGCCTTAAGGAGGTCGCGGTGGTCGGCTCCCGGGCCCGTATTCTGGGGTCTCTCTTTAAAAAGGCGTTGATAGATGTTAAGTTTATAAAAGTTCGTGACGCCACCTGTGGCTTCTGGTGAGGATCACCAGCGCTGCGCAGTCCACTGAGGCCGATGATAAGGCAGCTGGATGGTATAGCTCCCCACAGGTGGAGCTAGGCCTCAGGGCAGTGTATGACGGGGTATGCAGGACAGAGAGACTCAGCCGCGTCAGAGCAAGAACAGGGACAGACACGATAGTCACTTCAGTACCTTTTACTGATGGAAATTCAGGCACTCCCCGGAGCACTGTAGGGTGAAGGGTGTATGTCCGGATCCTCCCCAATGAGCGGGTTTTGGGCCTCCTGTTCCTTGCCTCTGCGTAGTAAGTTTCTGACCTGCCTGGAGCTAGGCCTAACTTTGTCTCTGTCCTGCGCTGGCTGACCTTGTGGTAGCGCCTTCTCTTGGAGTGCACGCTCCCGACCTACGGGGCCTATGTGTCTCCTGGCTCTGGTACGTATCAGCCCTTTAGCGATCCTGGGACTTGTAGTTCTCCAGGGATTTCGGTTATATCTTACTGGGTCGTGGATATCCCGGTAAGCTTCGGACCCGGTGTCCGGTAAATTCTTCTTCGGGGTGAGCTAGTTAAGCTCCTCTGCCCCCTATGTACTAACTCTCTCTACTCGCCTTCGGCCTACTCGGGCCCTCAATAGGCTACTCACACTAACGGCAGCTTGCCGCGCTTCACCGATCTTATGGCGCCGGCACACCTAAGCTCACTATTCTGAGCTACGACTCAACCGGGCTCAACTCTGTATTCAGGCTTGCACTAACTGAACTCTCCAGAGGAATTGCGGAGTCACTGAGCTCAACTGCAGACTGACCTGTTTCTGTGTCTCACTCTGCAGGAACTGACTGCCTGGCTCATAGAATCATAGAATCATAGAATGGTAGAGTTGGAAGGGACCTCCTGGGTCATCTAGTCCAACCCCCTGCTCAAAGCAGGATTCACTAGATCATCTCAGACAGATGTCTGTCCAGCCTCTGTTTGAAGACATCCATTGAAGGGGAACTCACCACCTCTCGTGGCAGCCTGTTCCACTCATTAATCACCCTAACTGTCAAAAAGTTTTTTCTAATATCTAATCTGTGTCTCCTCCCATTTACTTTCATCCCATTGCTTCTAGTCTTTCCTTGTGCAAATGAGAATAAAGATGATCCTTCTACAATGTGGCAGCCCTTGACATATTTGTAGACAGCTATTAAGTCTCCTCTCAGTCTTCTTTTTTGCAAGCTAAACATTCCCAAATCCTGCAACCGTTCCTCATAGGACATGGTTTGCAGACCGGTCACCATTCTGGTCGCTCTTCTCTGAACTTGCTCCAGTTTGTCTATGTCTTTTTTAAAATGTGGTGCCCAAAACTGTACACAGTATTCCAGATGAGGTCTGACCAAAGAGGAGTAAAGACCGATAATGACTTCACGTGATCTAGACTGTATGCTTCTGTTAATACATCCCAGAATTGTATTTGCCTTTTTTGCTGCTGCATCACACTGTTGACTCATGTTCAGTCTATGATCTATTAGTATACCTAAGTCTTTTTCACATGTACTGTTGCTTAGTCCTATTCCTCCCATTCTGTATGTGCTTTTTTCATTTTTATTGCCCAGATGTAGTACTTTGCATTTTTCCCTGTTAAAAACCATTCTGTTAGTTGCTGCCCACTGCTCCAGTTTATTTAGGTCTTTTTAAATCCTCTCTCTCTCTTCTCTAGTATTAGCTATCCCTCCTAGCTTTGTGTCATCAGCAAATTTAATCAGTTTACCCTCAATTCCTTCATCTAAATCATTGATAAAGATGTTGAACAATACAGGTCCCAGGACGGAGCCCTGTGGTACCCCACTTGAGACATTCATCCAGCTGGATATGAAGCCATTTACAACCACCCTTTGAGTCCGATCACTAAGCCAGTTATGAATCCACCTAACAGTTGCCTGGTCCATTGCATACTTGGTCATTTATTCAAAAAGGATGGTGTGAGATACTTTGTCAAATGCTTTGCTGAAGTCAAGATATACTATATCTACAGCATTTCCCTGATCCACCCAGTCAGTGATTCTGTCATAGAAGGAAATTAAGTTAGTCTGACATGACTTGTTAGTTACAAACCCATGCTGACTCTGGTTAATCACTTCATTCTTATCCATGTACTTACATACATGTTGTTTAATAATTTGTTAAAGATCTTTCCTGGTATAGAAGTCAGACTCACCGGCCTATAGTTCCCTGGGTCCACCTTCTTCCCCTTTTTGAAGATAGGAACAACATTTGCTCTTCTCCAGTCTTCTGGGACTTCTGCTGTTCTCCAAGAATTTTCAAAGATTATGGAGAGTGGTTCTAAAATTTCTTCTACGATCTCCTTCAGTTCTCTGGGGTGTAATTCATCTGGACCTGGAGACTTGAACTCATTTATGTTAGCTAAATATTCCCTCACAATCTTTCGGTTTACAGATAACTTGGATTCCTCTATTCCTTTAAAAGGACAGTGAAGATCAGTTGATGTTACATTTTCTTTCTGAGAGAAAACAGATGCAAAATAGGAATTAAAAAGTTCGGCCTTCTCAACATCCTCTCTTACCATTTCTCCATTTTCATCCTGTAAAAATCCTATAGCATCTTTGACTTTTCTTTTACTTTTGACATACCCCCAAAATCCTTTTTTATTGCTTTTGACATCTCTTGCAAGCCTTAATTCATTGTCAGCTTTAGCTAACCTGATACGTGCCCTGCAGGATCTGCAGACTGCATTATAATCTTCTTTAGATATGCCTCCCTCTTTCCATTTAATAAACATTTCTTTCTTTCTTTTTAGCATGTGTTTAAGTTTTGTGTTCATCCATCCTGGTTTCCTTAAATGCTTCCCATTCTTCCTACTTTTCGGGATTGTTAACGATTGTGCTTTGAGAATCTCATTTTTAAAAATTTCCCATCCTTCCTGGACATTTTTGTCCTTAAGGACATCTAGCCATTGGATCCCTCCTATTCTCTTTCTGAGTCTCTTAAAATCTGCCTTTCTAAAATCTAACCTTGAAGTTTGAGTCTTCACATGTCTTCCTCCTCTAGTTATCCAAAATTCTATAATAGCATGATCGCTGCCTCCTAGGGTCCCAGCCACCTTTACCTCCTCAACCATTTCCTCCGTGTTTATAAGGATTAGATCCAAAGTAGCAGATCCCCTTGTTTTCTCCCCTACCTTTTGGAAGATAAAGTTGTCAGCAAGAGAGGATAAGAATTTGCTTGACCTGTTAGTTTTACTTGAGAGAGATTCCCAACAAATGTCTGGATAGTTGAAATCTCCCATGACCACTACGTCGTATTTTTTGGAGAACTTGGTCATTTGATACATAAAGAGTTCATCCATATCTTCAGCTTGCCCAGGTGGCCTGTAGTAAATGCCTACAATGGTGTCCTTTCCATTGTTCTCTCCTTGTATTCTTACCCAAACAGTTTCCACAGAACTCACAGTCTCTGAAGCTTCAATCTCTGTGCAGATATACGCTTTTCTAACATACAATGCGACACCTCCTCCTCGTTTATCAAGTCTGTTTCTTGCAAATAAGTTGTAGCCTTTTAGCCTTTTATTCCAATCATGTGTATCGTCCCACCAAGTTTCAGTGATTCCAATGACATCATATTTCTTTTCCTGCATTAGTAGTTCCAATTCTCCTTGTTTGTTGCCCATGCTTTGTGCATTTGTATAAAAACATTTTAGTTTGTGATTGGTTTCTCTTCCTCCCATATTTTTATTATTTAAATTGTTTTGTCTTTGTTCTTCCTTTCCACTTCCAGTAGCAGAGATCTCAATAGTATTTGTCAGCTGTATGGCTTTTTCTGGCCTTTTGCTTCCCTTCCCACATTGTTCTAGTTTAAAGCTCTTCTGATGAGTGTAGCAAGGCGACTTCCAAATACATGTTTTCCAGTCTTCGTAAGGTGCACCCCATCTCTAGCAAGTAGTCCATCGTATAGGTAATTCATTCCGTGATCCAGAAATCCAAATCCTTGTTGACGGCACCATCGACGTAGCCAGTTGTTCACCTGTAGAATCTTATTCCACCTCATTGTTCCATGGCCATCCACTGGGAGGATGGATGAGAAGACCACCTGCGCTCCCAATTCTTTCACTTTCTTGCCTAAGTCTTCAAAGTCACTGCAGATGGTTTCCAGGTCCTTTCTTGCGGTGTCATTTGTCCCCACATGTATTAGCAGGAATGGGTAGTGATCTGTAGGACTGAAGAGTCTTGATATCCTGTCAGACACATCTTTAATTTTTGCTCCTGGAAGACAGCACATTTCTCTTGAGGTTATGTCTGGTCTGCAGATAGCGGCCTCTGTTCCTCTTAACAGGGAATCCCCCATGACCACCACTCTCCGTTTTTTCTTCACAACATTCTTCTTTCTCCATCCAGGAGGATTCTGAGGGCTTACAAGGTTATTCATTGCTGGCAAAGTCTTATTTTGCTGTATTTCTTCATGGTTCTCCTGCGTGAGAGCCTGGTACTGGTTCCTGAGCAGTATGGGTGCTGACTGCTCCACCTTCCCTTCTTTATATATCCCTAACGGCTCCCTCTGGTGGTCTGAGGTGGAAGGTGGAGATGTGTGAATGGTTATGGGGGCCTCTTGTGGAGGAATCCGTCAATACACCCTTCTAGGATCTGTGATACCAAGCACAGCTGGGCTTCACACAGGGTCTGGACTTATAAAGAGGGCAAGAGGGAGGAAGAAGAGGATTATTGGGGAAAGCCAGGAGGAGAGGAGAAAAAGAACATGGGACACACAATTTAACCCCTTCAGCAGGGCACAGCAGTCAAGGGGCATTCAATTAACCCCTTAATAACATCTGACGTACTAATACGCGTCTGTGCCCTGGGACTTAAGAGCCAGACCCGTATTAGTACGTCATATCTTTAATGCGGCACCGCGACTTAAGTCGCGGTGACAGCATTAAAGTTACGGTGCCATCCTACCTCCTGGTAGATGGCGTCATCATCCCGGGGGCTGTCGCCGCCCCCCCGCACCAGCGATCGCTGTGATTGGCTGTTCAAATCTGAACAGCCAATCACAGCATTTCTCACTGTTTCCGGCAATGTGATTGCCGGAAACAGTGATCTGCAGCCTAGGATCGGTGCTCCTATGAGCACCGATCCTAGACTGTTGCTAGGACACCCCAGCCCTGGCCCCGGACTGCTATGATCGGTGCGATCGCCGATCACATCGATCGCACCAATCGTAGCGCAACCGCGCGGTGACAGGGCGGTCATGGGGCGGTGACCGGCTTGTGACCTGCCTGTCACCGCCCCATGACCCCCTGTAATGTGATTCAATCCCCCAGACTGCTGTGATTGGAGCGATCGATGATGACATCGATCGCTCCAATCAGAGTACCTGAATACAGGTGACCAGGCGGTCACAGGGAGGTGTCACCCCTCTGTGACCCCCTGTGGTGCGTGCTCTGCTCCAGCCATGTCTGATTGGTGCAATCAGTGTCACCAATCAGATGGCTGGGGCACAACATGCACCACAGGGGGTCACAGAGGGGTGACACCTCCCTGTGACCGCCTGGTCACCTGTATTCAGGTACTCTGATTGGAGCGATCGATGTCATCAATGATTGCTCCAATCAGATTACCTCCACCTGTCACCACCCCATCATCACCCTGTGACCGCCCTGCAGACCCTCACATTTGGTGAGGATTTCAACAGCGCGATCACATCTGATGTGTCTGTGCTGGGCCTTGTAGTGCCACAGAATATTCTCACTGTTCCAGTCGCTGCTGCTGCCGCTGCTCCTGGATCTTCTGTTCCAGCGTCCTGGATCTTCTGCTCCAGCTCCTGGATCTTCTGCTCCTGACCTGCTGTGGTTCCTGCTCCAGAGCCTGCTGCTGATCCTGCAGAGAAGACTTTGGTAAGTCTGTTCTCCCCTCATCCACCCCAATCCCCCCTCCCCCCTCTTTTTACCCCCCCTTACCTTTTTTTTCTGCGTCCTGCAGCGGTCTCCAGCTCTGGTCCGAGTCTCCAGCTCCACTCCCGGTCACCAGCGCCGGGCTCCTGGTCACCAGCGCCAGGCTCCTGGTCACCAGCGCCAGGCTCCTGGTCTCCTGCACCGGGCTCCTGGTCTCCTGCACCGGGCTCCTGGTCTCCTGCACCGGGCTCCTGGTCTCCTGCACCGGGCTCCTGGTCTCCTGCTCCGGGCTCCTGGTCTCCTGCACCGGGCTCCTGGTCTCCTGCACCGGGCTCCTGGTCTCCTGCACCGGGCTCCTGGTCTCCTGCTCCGGGCTCCTGGTCTCCTGCTCCGGGCTCCTGGTCTCCTGCTCCGGGTCTCCTGCTCCGGGCTCCTGGTCTCCTGCTCCGGGCTCCTGGTCTCCTGCTCTGGGTCTTCTGTTCCAGTCCTGCTGACCCTTTGGTAAGTCCATCTCTGATCTCCCCTCATCCACCCCAATCCCCCTCTTCCCACTCCCCTGTCTTTTTACCCCTCTTCCCACCCCAGTGTCCCTGTTAATTCTTTTGCTTCTGTTCTCCAGCTCCAGTACCGGTCTCCTGCACCGGGCTCCTGGTCTCCTGCACCGGGCTCCTGGTCTCCTGCACCGGGCCCCTGGTCTCCTGCACCGGGCTCCTGGTCTCCTGCACCGGGCTCCTGCTCCGGGCTCCTGGTCTCCTGCTCCGGGCTCCTGGTCTCCTGCTCCGGGTTCCTGGTCTCCTGCTCCAGGTTCCTGGTCTCCTGCTCTGGGTCTTCTGTTCCAGTCCTGCTGACCCTTTGGTAAGTCCATCTCTGATCTCCCCTCATCCACCCCAATCCCCCTCTTCCCCCTTTTCCCACTCCCGTCTTTTTACTCCTCTTCCCACTCCCCTGTCTTTTAACCCCCCTTCCCACCCCAGTGTCCCTGTTAATTCTTTTGCTTATGATCTCCAGCTCCAGTACCGGTCTCCTGCACCGGGCTCCTGGTCTCCTGCACCGGGCTCCTGGTCTCCTGCACCGGGCTCCTGGTCTCCTGCACCGGGCTCCTGGTCTCCTGCTCCGGGTTCCTGGTCTCCTGCTCCGGGCTCCCGGGCGCCTGCTCTGGGTCTTCTGTTCCAGTCCTGCTGACCCTTTGGTAAGTCCATCTCTGATCTCCCCTCATCCACCCCAATCCCCCTCTTCCCACTCTCCTGTCTTTTTACCCCTCTTCCCACTCCCCTGTCTTTTTACCCCCCTTCCCATCCCAATCCGCCTCACCCCAGTGTCCCTGTTAATTCTTTTGCTTCTGATCTCCAGCTCCAGTACCAGTCTCCTGCTCCGTGCTCCTGGTCTCCTGCTCCGGGCTCCTGTCTTCCTGCTCCGGGCTCCTGTCTTCCTGCTCCGGGCTCCCGTCTTCCTGCTCCGGGCTCCCGGTCTCCTGCTCCGGGCTCCCGGTCTCCTGCTCCGGGCTCCCGGTCACCAGCGCCGGTCTCCTGCTCCGGGCTCCCGGTCTCCTGCTCCGGGCTCCCGGTCTCCTGCTCCGGGCTCCCGGTCACCAGCGCCGGGCTCCTGGTCACCAGCGCCGGGCTCCTGCTACGGGCTCCCGGTCCTGAAAGAACAGAGAGGACTTTGGTAAGTAATCTGATCTCCCCTCATCCAACCCAATTCCCCTCTTCCCACTCCCCACACATTTGTGCGCACATCCAGCAGCCGCCGAGTATTGATCGGTGGCATAGTTCACCAATCCACACTCGTGCTCGCTGTTTGCACCACATACAGTATTTCCTTTTTCCACACACTCTAAATAAAGTACTGACACACACACACTCTCAAAGAATTGACACACACGCAGCACATACATAACAAACAATGTCCAGCTCATCCCAAACTCATTATTCAGCGGAGGAGGCATACGCTATTCTTGCCTCCGACACTGACAGTGAGGGTGAGGATCCCACATTTCTTTGTTTTTCCGACTCCTCGTCGTCTTCCTCCTTCTCTTCTTCCTCCTCTTCCTCAGGTTCTGCTGGCCCGCCCCGCCGTCGTCTCAGGAGAGATGTTCCAGCGCCCCCCACTACTGAGCCTATATGGACTTCGCCCCCCGAAAATTATGAGACGCTGATTCCTGATTTCGTAGCGGAATCAGGAATCAAGTTTGACACCACCGGCCTCACAGAAATAGACTTTTTCAAAGTCTTTTTCTCTGAGGATTTTATAAACCTCATGGTGGGCCAAACTAATTTATATGCTCATCAATTTTTAGAACAAAACCCCTCTTCATCATTTTCTAACTGGTCTCCTGTAGACGCAGTAGAAATGATGAAGTTTTGGGGCCTGGTCCTTCTTATGGGGATCTTGAAGAAGCCCGAGCTTCGGCAATACTGGAGTGTTGACGTTTTGTATAACACTCCAGTGTTCCGAATGGTCATGCCCCGGACACGTTTTCAGGCCATCTACAAGTTCTTGCATTACCAAGATAATGCAAGGTGTCCTGCACGCGATGACCCGAACTTTGATCGTCTTTTCAAAGTTCGGCCGGTCATCGAACACTTCAACAACAAGTTTGGTGAAGTGTACGTGCCCCAAAGGGACATTTGTGTGGATGAGTCCTTAATTTCTTTTAAGGGGCGGCTTGGATTCCAGCAGTACCTGCCCAGTAAGAGGGCAAGGTACGGGATCAAGCTGTATAAACTTTGTGAGAGTACCTCAGGATACACTCACAAGTTTAGAGTTTATGAAGGGAAGGACTCCCGGATTGAACCCCCTGAATGCCCCCCTGTTCTGGGAGTGAGTGGGAAAATTGTGTGGGACTTGGTGCACCCACTGCTTGATAAAGGTTATCACCTCTACGTGGATAACTTTTATACAAGTATCCCGCTCTTCCAGTCCCTCTCTGCGCGACGTACCGCAGCCTGCGGTACTGTCCGCAAAATTCAGAAAGGCCTCCCAAAGACGCTAATTGGGCAGCTGCTCAAGAGGGGTGAGAGCAGAGCCCAATGTAGCGACCACCTGTTGATGGTCAAGTACAAGGACAAAAGGGATGTCCTTTTCTTGACCACCATACATGGTGATGGCAGCACACTCAGCACTGTACGAGGTTCCACTACACAGGTCGTCAAACCAGACTGTGTAGTGGGGTACAACAAGTACATGGGGGGAGTTGATCTCTCTGATCAAGTCCTCCAGCCATACAGTGCTTTGAGAAAGTCCAGAGTGTGGTACAAGAAGCTGGCCGTGCACATTGTACAGATGTCAATGCACAATGCTTTCCTTCTGTCACAATGTGCAGGCCAGACTTCTGCGTCGTACCTTCAGTTTCAGGAAACAGTTATCAAGGCCCTGATATTTGGCAGCGGTGACAGAGAGGGCCCCAGTACTTCTGGAATTGAAGGACCAAGAATTGTACCAGGCCAGCATTTCCCAGGGCAGATCCCTCACAGCGGAAAAAAAGGAAAGTCACAAAAGAGGTGCCGAGTGTGTTATAAAAGTGGAATACGCAAGGACACCATTTATCAATGTGACACCTGCCCTGACAAACCTGGCCTGTGTATGAAAGACTGCTTCAAAAGGTACCATACTTCGATGGACTATTGAATTAATTTCTGAAGTATAACAACCTGACGAACACTGCACAGCTGACGTAGTGTTCGTCAGGTTGTCATACATCAGTTGTGTAGTGTTCGTCAGATTGTCCTACACAACTGATGTATAACACTACATTACAAAATTCAAAAATCAACTAACACTACCAAAAAGGGGGCACTTGTTAGGCATTTCACTGTTTAGGCACATCAAGGGCTCTGAGAACATGACATGACGCCCGCAGACCATTCCATCAAAGTCTGCGTTCAAAAGCGTCACTCCTTCCCTTCCGAGCCCTTACATGCGCCCAAACAGTAGTTTTTTTCCAACACATGGGGTATATGAGTACTCAGGAGAAATTGCACAACAACTTATGGGGTGCAATTTCTCCTAGTACCCTTGTGAAAATATTTTTTTTTGCATTTTTGTGGAAAAAATGTTTTTTTTTTATTTTCACAAGTCAACATTATGATTTTCTGAGAGGCACCTGGGGGTTCAATGGGCTCACCACACATCTATATAAGTTCCCTGGGGGGTCTAGTTTCCAAAATGGGGTCACTTGTGGGGGAGCTCCAATGTTTAGACACACAGGGGCTCTCGAAACGCAACATGGTGTCCTCTAACAAATTGGAACCATGTCGCGTTTGGAGAGATCCTGTGTGTCTAAACATTGGAGCTCCCCCACAAGTGACCCCATTTTGGAAACTAGACCCCCCAAGGCACCTATCTAGATGCATAGTGAGCACTTGGAACCCCCAGGTGCTTCACAAATTGATCCATAAAAATGAAAAAGTGTTTTTTTTTCACTTATTCAATTTTACGAATCAATTTGTGAAGCACCTGGGGGTTCCAAGTGCTCATTATGCATCTAGATAGGTGCCTTGGGGGGTCTAGTTTCCAAAATGGGGTCACTTGTGGGGGAGCTCCAATGTTTGGGCACACAGGGACTCTTCAAATGCAACATGGTATCCGCTAACAAATTGTCGGCTCAAATTGTTAGCGGATACCATGTTGCATTTGAAGAGACCCTGTGTGCCCAAACATTGGAGCTCCCCCACAAGTGACCCCATTTTGGAAACTAGACCCCCCAAGGCACCTATCTAGATGCATAGTGAGCACTTGGAACCCCCAGGTGCTTCACAAATTGATTCGTAACAATGAAAAAGTGAAAAAAAAAACACTTTTTCATTTTTATGAATCAATTTGTGAAGCACCTGAGGGTTCCAAGTGCTCACTATGCATCTAGATAGGTGCCTTGGGTGGTCTAGTTTCCAAAATGGGGTCACTTGTGGGGGAGCTCCAATATTTGGGCACACAGCGGCTCTCTAAATGCAACATGGTGTCCGCTAACAAATTTAACGCAAAATTGGCTCAAATTGTTAGCGACACCATGTTGCGTTTGGAGAGCCGCTGTGTGCCCAAACATTGGAGCTCCCCCACAAGTGACCCCATTTTGGAAACTAGACCCCCCAAGGCACCTATCTAGATGCATAGTGAGCACTTGGAACCCCCAGGTGCTTCACAAATTGATTCGTAACAATGAAAAAGTGAAAAAAAAAACACTTTTTCATTTTTATAAATCAATTTGTGAAGCACCTGAGGGTTCCAAGTGCTCACAATGCATCTAGATAGGTGCCTTGGGGGGTCTAGTTTCCAAAATGGGGTCACTTGTGGGGGAGCTCCAATGTTTGGGCACACAGCGGCTCTCCAAACGCAACATGGTGTCGCTAACAATTTGAGCCGATTTTCCGTTAAATTTGTTAGAGGACACCATGTTGCATTTAGAGAGTCCCTGTGTGCCCAAACATTGGAGCTCCCCCACAAGTGACCCCATTTTGGAAACTATACCCCCCAAGGCACCTATCTAGATGCATAGTGAGCACTTGGAACCCCCAGGTGCTTCACAAATTGATTCGTAACAATGAAAAAGTGAAAAAAAAAACACTTTTTCATTTTTATGAATCAATTTGTGAAGCACCTGAGGGTTCCAAGTGCTCACTATGCATCTAGATAGGTGCCTTGGGGGGTCTAGTTTCCAAAATGGGGTCACTTGTGGGGGAGCTCCAATATTTGGGCACACAGCGGCTCTCTAAATGCAACATGGTGTCCGCTAACAAATTTAACGCAAAATTGGCTCAAATTGTTAGCGACACCATGTTGCGTTTGGAGAGCCGCTGTGTGCCCAAACATTGGAGCTCCCCCACAAGTGACCCCATTTTGGAAACTAGACCCCCCAAGGCACCTATCTAGATGCATTGTGAGCACTTGGAACCCTCAGGTGCTTCACAAATTGATTTCTAAAAATGAAAAAGTGTTTTTTTTTTCACTTTTTCATTGTTACGAATCAATTTGTGAAGCACCTGGGGGTTCCAAGTGCTCACTATGCATCTAGATAGGTGCCTTGGGGGGTCTAATTTCCAAAATGGGGTCACTTGTGGGGGAGCTCCGATGTTTGGGCACACAGGGACTCTCTAAATGCAACATGGTGTCCTCTAACAAATTTAACGGAAAATCGGCTCAAATTGTTAGCGACACCATGTTGCGTTTGGAGAGCCGCTGTGTGCCCAAACATTGGAGCTCCCCCACAAGTGACCCCATTTTGGAAACTAGACCCCCCAAGGCACCTATCTAGATGCATAGTGAGCACTTGGAACCCTCAGGTGCTTCACAAATTGATTCATAACAATGAAAAAGTGAAAAAAAAACACTTTTTCATTTTTATGAATCAATTTGTGAAGCACCTGAGGGTTCCAAGTGCTCACTATGCATCTAGATAGGTGCCTTGGGTGGTCTAGTTTCCAAAATGGGGTCACTTGTGGGGGAGCTCCAATATTTGGGCACACAGCGGCTCTCTAAATGCAACATGGTGTCCGCTAACAAATTTAACGCAAAATTGGCTCAAATTGTTAGCGACACCATGTTGCGTTTGGAGAGCCGCTGTGTGCCCAAACATTGGAGCTCCCCCACAAGTGACCCCATTTTGGAAACTAGACCCCCCAAGGCACCTATCTAGATGCATTGTGAGCACTTGGAACCCTCAGGTGCTTCACAAATTGATTTATAAAAATGAAAAAGTGTTTTTTTTTTCACTTTTTCATTGTTACGAATCAATTTGTGAAGCACCTGGGGGTTCCAAGTGCTCACTATGCATCTAGATAGGTGCCTTGGGGGGTCTAGTTTCCAAAATGGGGTCACTTGTGGGGGAGCTCCAATGTTTGGGCACACAGCGGCTCTCCAAACGCAACATGGTGTCGCTAACAATTTGAGCCAATTTTGCGTTAAATTTGTTAGCGGACACCATGTTGCATTTAGAGAGCCGCTGTGTGCCCAAATATTGGAGCTCCCCCACAAGTGACGCCATTTTGGAAACTAGACCACCCAAGGCACCTATCTAGATGCATAGTGAGCACTTGGAACCCTCAGGTGCTTCACAAATTGATTCATAAAAATGAAAAAGTGTTTTTTTTTTCACTTTTTCATTGTTACGAATCAATTTGTGAAGCACCTGGGGGTTCCAAGTGCTCACTATGCATCTAGATAGGTGCCTTGGGGGGTCTAGTTTCCAAAATGGGGTCACTTGTGGGGGAGCTCCAATGTTTGGGCACACAGGGACTCTCTAAATGTAACATGGTGTCCTCTAACAAATTTAACGGAAAATCGGCTCAAATTGTTAGCGACACCATGTTGCGTTTGGAGAGCCGCTGTGTGCCCAAACATTGGAGCTCCCCCACAAGTGACCCCATTTTGGAAACTAGACCCCCCAAGGCACCTATCTAGATGCATTGTGAGCACTTGGAACCCTCAGGTGCTTCACAAATTGATTTATAAAAATGAAAAAGTGTTTTTTTTTTCACTTTTTCATTGTTACGAATCAATTTGTGAAGCACCTGGGGGTTCCAAGTGCTCACTATGCATCTAGATAGGTGCCTTGGGGGGTCTAGTTTCCAAAATGGGGTCACTTGTGGGGGAGCTCCAAAGTTTGGGCACACATGGGCTCTCCAAACACAACATGGTGTCCGCTAATTATTCAAGCAAATTTTACAATCAAAAAGTCAAATGGCGCTCCTTCCCTTCCGAGCCCTGCCGTGCGCCCAAACAGTGTTTTTTCCCCAAATATTGGGTATCTGCGTGCCCAGGGGAAATTGCACAACAAATTTTGGGGTCCATTTTTTCTTGTTACCCCTGTGAAAATAAAAAAAATTGGGTCTAAAGTAACATTTTTGTGAAAAAAGTTAAATGTTCATTTTTTTCTTCCACATTCAAAAAATTCCTGTGAAGCACCTGAAGGGTTAATAAAGTTCTTGAATGTGGTTTTGAGCACCTTGAGGGGTGCAGTTTTTAGAATGGTGTCACTTTTGGGTATTTTCTGTCATAAAGACCTCTCAAAGTGACTTCAAATGTGATGTGGTCCCTAAAAAAATGTTTTTGTAAATTTTGTTGGAAAAATGAGAAATCGCTGGTCAACTTTTAACCCTTATAGCTCCCTAACAAAAAAAAATTTTGGTTCCAAAATTGTGCTGATGTAAAGTAGACATGTGGGAAATGTTATTTATTAACTCTTTTGTGTGACATATCGCTCTGATTTCAGGGCTTAAAAATTCAAATTTTGAAAATTGCAAAATTTTCAAAATTTTCGCCAAATTTCCGTTTTTTTCACAAATAAACGCAAGTGATATCGAAGAAATTTTTCCACAATCATGAAGTACAATATGTCACGAAAAAACAATCTCAGAATCAGGGGGATCCGTTGAAGCGTTCCAGAGTAATTACCTCATAAAGTGACAGTGGTCAGAATTGTAAAAATTGGCCCGGTCATTAACGTGCAAACCACCCGCGGGGCTTAAGGGGTTAAAGATTGACGTGCCCTGCAGACTGCTGAGACCCAACAACAATATTTCCTCAAAAAGTCCCATGGAATAACGACAACACACAGATCTTAACCAAAACTCCTTTTAATGGGTAGAAGTCGGTCACAGCCAAAAAGGATGTGCTCAGTACGTAACTGGTATAAAACTTGGTTAAGGCACTATTAGCCAGCTGAAACGGGTGCAAATCCATATGCCGCAGCTGGACTCCCAGCGCAAGTCAGACTTCGTACCGGAAAAAAACATCAAGATGGAGCAAATGACCGCTAAGGAGGAGCGGAGTATTTATACAGCGCTCCGCCCCCCACCCATTTGGTAAAAAGCTTGTTCTATGCTTTCCTGGAGACCGGAGAGAAAAATATCCAGCCCTATTTCCGTCAGATGGACTCCATCGGGTAGCATAAGACTGGAATTGTCTCCCTCAAGATGGTGATGCCTCATGACCACTCCGGCCTTAAAACGGATAAAGCGAGACAAGCGGGCATTAAGCGTGCGCACAGAACGTTCAACTGCTGCCGCATCTCTCGCGCCCTGCCATGCAACATGTGACATGACCTCTGACCAAATCAGAGTAAGCTCTGGAAAAAGTCTGTGGAATTTATCCACGTCGGAGCGCATGATTGTGAAGAGTTCCGCTAGGTGAAAGGAGCAGAGATCATTCCCACCCGCATGCAGGACTAGAATTAAAGGAGAGGAAGTAGTCTGAGCTATCCGCACCACCTCGGGAAGAACCTGAGGCCAGGTCAAGCCTCTTATTCCTCTCCAAAAAACGTTGATGCCGTGGAACCCAAGACCTCTGCCACCTGGTCGACGTTCTGCTCTTTGGGATGCCCATAAGATGTAAGAGTGGCCCAGTATCCACACTGTGTGTTTTACACCACCTATGAAGAGATAATAAAGTTAGTGAAGCAATAAATTCGGTCTGATGTATCTTGCAAAACAGGAGGAACGCCATCTACCAATGCGCTGGATCTCGGAGTTAGGCAAACCAGCACGGGCTGCTTCGGTAGCAGCTGCTATCCTAAAGGAGTACGTACCAAATACCTTGAGAGGAAGGTCTACGAAAGCTAAACATTTCCAAAAAAGGGATTGAAATTGAAAAACCGTAAGAGGAGACCCATCCTCATGTGAGAAAAAGGAGTCACCAGATCGCCAGAACGATAAGTAATTATTAAAAAGGGTTAAAGGACAAATAGGACCGGGGATGGTAAGAAGGGGAACCCATGAACAAATACCGGACGGGTCAATTTTCGATCTCCGAAAGTGGATACGGAGACCTCGGTCACAGGGAGTGATACCATCATACTGGAGTCCTCCTGAAGTGCGCTTGGATGGGGACACCAATTCACTAATGCGCAAAGCACCAAAAAACGCGAGTCAAAAAGCGGCAGAAAGTAGAGCAGACTTGAAAGGAGAAGAGCGGACAGCGGGAGTGGGTTGATTAGGCAGGTAAGTAAACTGAAAGAAATGGGCCGTCTGTTCTCCTGACGAGTGTGCTCCCTCCTCCAACCCATAATAGCCTGCCGAATGATGAAAACCTTAGTAACATCGTTCCAACCTAAGAGGCGAAAATAAACACCGAGATCAGATAGGCGGTTCTGTGCAACGGCTCCTGAAACACCCATGCTACGCAAGTAAAGTAAATATTCGATTGTGACCTCCAGACGGGCAGCGTCGGATGCTGCTACTGATCTATCCCCAAATAGGTTATGCCACTCATTCCATGCCTTACCGTAAGAACGCCATGTAGACGAGGCCACTGAAGATCTCACCAACTCCATCAATCTTTCTCTACCACCTCCCACATGAGGGATGGGCATGGATGCCCCTCTGGTTTGGCCGCGGGGAAACATTCCCGAAATTTCTGCCAATCGAAACGAGAAAGAGAATCAGCAATGACATTATTTGTACCCGGAACATGGCGGGCTTAAAACCAGATGTTTAAACTTAAGCATTTTAATACCAGGAATCTGAGTTATTTGATAACCAGGGGAGATGAGGATGACAAGTGATTTATGGCGTGTACAATACTCATATTGTCAGTCCAATAACAGATCCGTTTATCCCTGAGGGGTTGGCCCCATAAAGAAATGGCTGTGATGATAGGAAATAACTCTAACCAAGTAAGGTTTTTAACCCAGCCCTCAGTGCGCCAAGATTCCGGCCAAGGTTCGGCACACCATTGGTCTCCAAAAATGACACTGAAACCAGTAGATCCAGCGGCATCGGAAAAAAGGGAGAGATCCTCATTAGTCAATTCCGATGACTAAAAGCATGTATATCCATTATAGGACAAGAGGAACTCCTTCCCAACCAGCAAGTCTGCTTTCAAAGGAGGTTTTATCCGAATTCTTTGATGGGGAAGCTTGATGCTTTTGGTCGAGAGGGATAAACGTCTGGAAAAAATTCTCCCCATAGGCATTACTGTGCAAGCAAAGTTAAGGAGGCCTAGCATGGACTGCATTTGACATAGTGTTACTTTGAGGACAGAACAAAATCCTTCAATCTGGGACAGCAATTTTGAATTTTTTTCTGAGGGAAGGCGAAAAACCATGGCAACGGAATCAATCTCAATTCCTAAAAAGGATAGCGAAGTAGTAGCAACAGTTTTTCCACTGGATAAGGGAACGCCAAAATACGAAAAAATACGAAAAAAATAAAATTGTCCAGCAAAAATTGACAGGACCTGGAATGTGGTGGTCCCACAAAAAGAAAATTGTCAAGATAATGGATTATAGCGGAGGAACCTGTTTCATACTTGACCACCCATTCTAGGAAAGAACCAAATAATTCAAAATAATGGCAAGAGATTGAACAACCCATGGGAAGGCAGGTAGATCTCACATCACCGTTACTTTCTGAGTAGCAACGTCTTCGGAAAGTTTATGAAGCTACATTTACAGAAAACATGGGTCCACTGGCTTTACTAAATGCCATCTACAAATTCGAGCTTCAAGATTTGGAGAGGTGTGTATTGTAAGAATTTTTATCACCCAACCACTTTGAGTAGCAGAAGGAGAGATAGCATTAGCAAACTCTCAAGAACTATCTGCATTCTACAATGAGGGAACAACGGTTAAACAGCCGAGCCCTTCTGTCAATTGAGCATGAGCTCGCCAGACACCTGAATATTAAAGACCTGATTAAGGATTTTTCTAACCAGCAGGTAAAACGACTGTCTGTTCCATACATGTAAATTTACATCTTCACATCTTCTACATGTAGCCAGTTTTACATTAGTGTGTTATTGCCATGTATGTTCCCCTGTATTATGGATGAGTGTCCTAGCCTGACTGCGGGATTACTGACCCAAAGTCCTAGCATTAGACAGATGTAACAGATCGGATAGTAATGCTTCAGTTCTGAGACCTGCACCTGACTGACCCTGCGATGCACTATCCGTACCCCAGATGGGAATACCCATTTAATATTAGGGCTCAGTTTTTAGGATAGAGCGCACCATTGTTTGTTGTTCTTGAATTTATGGAAATACGTCTTTATTATTATGGTTCATTTCCTTAGATCATTGTTTTAATATGTTTTCTGACATCACAAAATGACCTTATTTTCATTGTATTAATTGGTTATACGTTTTGTCTTTGTTTTGTTACATTATAATTTTGCACTTTACATAATTGTCCAAAGGATTTAACTAAATGACTCTTATGAAAAATAGATTTAATTAGCGAAATGTTTAGTGGGAATGTTTTACAAAACTTTTATGTTAAGGGCATTGACCATGCTCTGGTTATTCTTAACCAATGTGTGTGTGAGATGAATAAAAGGCCCTTAATGCAGAAATTCAACATAGAAATATAGTCTATTTCCCATATTTCATATTTAGTGCCGAAGTTCAAGAAAGACCATAATACTAAGTGCCTTATCATCATCTCAAACACATTGGTCAAGAATAACCAGAAAATTGCCAATCCTTTTAATCATAGTTTAACGTTTTGGACGAATTTACGTTAAAGTTTGTCACCCCTTATATCATAAATAATAAATAAACAGAAATTGCTTTTCTAATAGAATAACACGTCCAGAAGAGATTCCTTTTCAGCAGTCACCTCATTATCATAGCCAGCAGGATTACAATGAGAGATAACAGAATCCACCATTCACATTAGGTCGTGTCACAGCTCACCTCTTCCCCTTTCCTGCACAATGACATCTGCATGTCACTAAACATGAGAACATGTATAGAAAACTCTCCCTAGGAATTAGAGTCCCCTATTTTGTCTTGTGATATATATACATCCATATGTCTATTGTTCATATCTCCAAACAGGCAAGACAGCAGATTTCCAAAAATGTACAGAAAACAGGATACAATAATCTGAAGTCAGAAATACAGATTATAAAAAAATTATCACAATCTGGTTTCAATTAGTTTAAAAAATGTACGTGACTCATTCCCTTAAAGAAAAAGAAGCAAAATATACCTGAAAAGAATATTGGATAGTTTAAGAAATGTTTAATAGGTTAGAGTAGAGTAGGGCCCTGCCAAAAGAGTCTACCTTGTCGTGGTGGCAGGCTTAAAAAATCTTTTGGCCAAAACAAAAGCTGATGGCTGTGTATGTGAAATGGTGTTCGATGGGAACTGTTTATGTGTGATTGGTGAAACCGAGGTGCAGAAGCAGAGTTTTTCCAAGAGTGGGAGGTGGGACGGTGGAAAGTTTGAGGGGTGGAGTCTCAAGGGTGCCCGGAAATGTTGCCAGTATGGGGTGCTGAAATTCCTGGTGGCAGCCCTGCTTCAGTATGTAGCAAAAATCACAGTCTCCTACTCTCCACAGGCATGTGTTCAAAGGAGTATGTTACGGATCCGGGTGGTGGAACCTCTGTGCTGCAGTGCAAGGAGGGACCAGAGGGGCGTAAGTAGCTGTCAACTCGGACTGACCAAGGTCATACGGCGGCTCAAATCGACTCCGTGACCAGGGAAGGACCGAGCAGAGGGGACCAGGTGCTACTCTGGGACCGACCTTGTATGAGAGCAGGTGACTCCCACGGGTCAGAAGGCAGGGACTGACCGGTACAGCAGATGAGCACGGCAGGCAGGCTGACGGGTGATCCGGGTAGGCGGACTGGCAGACACAGCAGGTAACAAGCAGGAGCCTCCAGATAGGCTGGCTGGTAGGCACGGCAGGTAACAGGCAGGTGCTTCCAGGTAAGCAGGTGGGCAAGGCCCATAGACAGACTGGTGGGCTGGAGAGTAGACAAGCTGGCGGACTGGACCAGTAGTCAGGCTGGCGGGCTGGACTTGTAGTCAGGCTGGCGGGCTGGACTTGTAGTCAGGCTGGCGGGCTGGACTTGTAGTCAGGCTGGCGGGCTGGACTGGTAGTCAGGCTGGCAGCGGGACCTGAGGGCTGAAGCAGAGTTTAACACACAAAGCTACAACCTTGCATGGGCACCTCCATCTTGGAGGAGGTGCCTTTTATATGAGAGGTCCTCCGGTCATTGGCCGGGGACTCCTTAGGACGGCGTGCGCGGCCCCTTTAAGAGGGCGCCCTAAGCACAATGCCCGGGAAGCTGCGCGCCGGCAGAAGCAGGAGCACCGGAGGACGCCGGGCGGGGAGCGCGGCGGTAAGAGGGACGGCGTCTCTGCCTGTCAAGGCGCAGAGACACCGATACTACAGAGTATTGTCATGACAAGCACTGGGGTGTTCAGAAAACCTCAAGCTGTCATGACAACCCTTTGGCACCCCACAATCATGATGCAGGGACAGTTAGAACAGTGTGCCCCACCTGGACCAGTCACTGTAAATTCTGCCATCACAGATTGTTAGCGGCATATAACAGGTTAACGGCCGCTTCCCTCCACTCAGAACTGTTAGAGGCAGATGATGGCTGAATAACGCAGCCATCATTTGTCGGCTCAGTTCCCAAGTCCACATCAAAGAACGGGACCTGGGATTTGTGTTATTTTTTTCTATAAACCATTTTGTTTTTTACTTTTTTTACTTTAGTCCCTTTACAGAACGTGAACCTGGTTGAGCTTTATTGCACGATGCTGCGAGGCATGATTTACAATTGCAGCTGTGGGGGCCATTGTGTGAGTTGGTTGACTAAAAGAGCCCCCTACCTTTATTTGACAACCTAGATGCCACTGATACTATACGTTGCGGCATCAAAGGCGTTAATTAAAGATAACAGCTAGGATCACAGACATTGACTGCTCAGTTCCTGCGGGAGCCCCTCAGTGATCCAGCTGGAATGGTGCCAGCACCGGAGGTGAGTATAGCTCCTATTATTTTACTTTGTGGAAACATAGTGATTGAGAAGGGTTGGTCCTAGTAGTGAACATCAGAGAGAGACTTGCGGCCTAGCCGGAAAACCCAGTGATCCCCGCTAGGGCCAGAGCTTCATAGAGAACTTACATGGAAACTCACACGACTGGGCACACCACCTTTGTGAAGAGAACATTAACGTTAAATAGTGAAAGACTTTCTCTGCTATCCCAAGCTTACTGATATTAGTTCTACTGTTGATTTGCCTTGTTACTAACACTTTACAGTTTAAAGTATATACCGTATATACTCGAGTATAAGCCAACTTTTTCAGCACACTGAACTCATCATCTTTCCTTCATCTCGCATATCTTCCCCACCTGATCTTTCTATCACAATAAATGACATCACACTTTCCCTTGTCCCCGGAGTAACCCTTGACTCTGCCCTGTCCTTCAAGCCCCACATCCAAGCTCTTGCCACCTCCTGTGGCCTCCAGCTCAAAAGTATTCCCAGAATCCATCCTTTCCTCAACCCTCAATCTACTAAACTGCTTGTTCATGCCCTCATCATCTCCCGCCTCGACTACTGCAACACCCTCCTCTGTGGCCTACCTGCTAACACTCTCGCACCCCTCCAGTCCATCCTCAACTCTGCTGCTCGACTAGTTCATCTCTCGCCTCACTAGAGCAAATGGTGCATTGGGAGTGGGGGTGGGGAGAGCTAATGGTAAATTGGGAGTGGGGAGAGCAAATGGTCAATTGGGAGGGAGCGGTAGTGAGAGCTAATGGTGAATTGGGAGTGTGGAGAGCACATGATGAATTGGGGGTGGGAAGAGCAAATGGTGAATTGGGAATAGGGGTGGGGAGAACTAATGGTGAATGGAGCAAATAGTGAGTGGGGGGTGGGGAGAGCAAACGTTGAATTGGAAGTGGGGGGTAGAGAGCAGATGGTGAATTAGGAGTGCGGGTGGGGAGAGCAAATGGTGAATTGGGAGTGGAGGGTGGGGAGAGCAAATGGTGAATTGGGAGTGGAGGGTGGGGAGAGCAAATGGTGAATTGGGAGTGGAGGGTGGGGAGAGCAAATGGTGAATTGGGAGTGGGGAAAGCAAATGATGAGTTGGGAGTGGGGAGAGCAAATGGGGAGTGGGGATGGGGGGAGCAAATGGTGAATTGGGAGTGGGGGGTGGGGAGAGCTAGTGGTGAATTGGGAGTGGGGAGAGCTAATGGTGAATTTGGAGTGGGGAGAGCAAATGTTGAATGGGGGGTGGGGAGAGCTAATGGTGAATTGGGAGTGGGGGAGAGCAAATAATGAATTGGGAGTGGGGTAGAGCAAATGATGAATTGGGAGTGGGGGAGAATAAATGATTATGAATACAGGTTGGGAGAGAGCACGAACATGACATAATGAATTGGAGTGGAGGGGTTCATGTAAATATAATGAATTGGGGGAGCGGGAGGTACAGAGTGGGGGGTGTTGAGGATGCAGGAGTGTGACTGGTAATGAATTGGGAAAGAGTACAGGTGCTATTTAATTTATATATTTATTGGGTGGAGAAAGTGGCTATTTACAGTTAGTGGGGGGGCCGTGGTGGATTACAATTTGTATTTGGAATGGTGGGTTGCATAATAACTAATTATATATTAATGGTGGGTGCACATCTGTATTCAACTGCGTAATGTTGAAATTGGGGAATGTGCTCTAGATAACTGTGTGCTATTTTATGCAGAGACGAGTCCTGGCTGGAAGAAGTGAGGTCGGTCTGCGCTGGATGAAAGTGAAAAAAAGCGAAGATGAAGGACTTCAACTAGAGACGTCACTTGTGAGTCAGTGTGTTCTCTGTACAATGACACTATATACTAATGTACAGAGCTCCTGTGTATGTCACTGGTGATCACTATATTACCTGTACACTATACACTATATGCAGAGCTCCTGTGTATAATATCACTGGTGATCACTGTATTACCTGTACACTATATACACAGCTCCTATGTATAATGTCACTGGTGATCACTGTATTACCTGTACACTGACACTATATACAGAGCTCCTGTGTATAATGTCACTGGTGATCACTGTACACCGTCTACTATGTAGAGAGCTCCTGTGTATAATGGCACTTATGGTAATATTAGTATTTTTTTTTTTTTATTAATGATCAGTATTGTATTATTTGGTCACTATGTGGTGGTAATATGTGGTCCGATCATGGTGTGGCGGTATTTGTCCCTTACACTGTGTGCAGAATTATTAGGCAAGTTGTATTTTAGAGGATTATTTTTATTATTGATCAACAACTATGTTCTCAATCAACCCAAAAGACTCATAAATATCCAAGCTTAATATTTTTGGAAGTTGGAGTGTTTTTTTTTTAGATTTGGCTATCTTAGGAGGATATCTGTGTGTGCAGGTAACTATTACTGTGCAGAATTATTAGGCAACTTAATAAAAACCAAATATAATCCTATCTCACTTGTTTATTTTCACCAGGTAAACCAATATCAGTGCACAAAATTTAGAAATAAACATTTCTGACATGCAAAAACAAAAACCCAAAAAATTTGTGATCATTATAGCCACCTTTCTTTATGATGACACTCAACAGCCTTCCATCCATAGATTCTGTCAGGTGCTTGATCTGTTTTCGATCAACATTGCGTGCAGCAGCCACCACAGCCTCCCAGACACTGTTCCGAGAGGTGTACTGTTTTCACTCCCTGTAGATCTCACATTTTATGATGGACCACAGGTTCTCTATGGGGTTCAGATCAGATGAACAAGGGGGCCATGTCATTATTTTTTCTTCTTTTAGACCTTTACTGGCCAGCCACGCTGTGGAGTAGTTGGATGCATGTGATGGAGCATTGTCCTGCATTTAAATCATGTTTTCTTGAACGATACCGACTTCTTCCTGTACCACTGCTTGAAGAAGTTGTCTTCCAGAAAGTGGCAGTAGGTCTGGGAGTTGAGCTTCACTCCATCCTCAACCCGAAAAGGTCCCATAAGTTCATCTTTGATTATACCAGCCCATACCAGTACCCCACCTCCACCTTGCTGGCGTCTGAGTCGAAGTGGAGCTCTCTGCCCTTTACTGATCCAGCCTCTGGCCCATCCATCTGGCCCATCAGGAGTCACTCTCATTTCATCAGTCCATAAAACCTTTGAAAAATCAGTCTTAAGATATTTCTTGGCCCATTCTTGACATTTTATCTTATGTTTCTTGTTCAAAGGTGGTCGTTTTTCAGCCTTCCTTACCTTGGCCATGTCCCTGAGTATCGCACACCTTGTGCTTTTTGATACTCCAGTAACGTTGCAGCTCTGAAATATGGCAAAGCTGGTGGCGAATGGCATCTTGGCAGCTTCACGCTTGATTTTCCTCAATTCATGGGCAGTTATTTTGCGCCTTTTTTGGCCAACACGCTTCTTGCGACCCTGTTGGCTATTTGCCATGAAATGCTTGATTGTTCGGTGATCACGCTTCAAAAGTCTGGAAATTTCAAGATTGCTGCATCCCTCTGCAAAACATCTCACAATTTTGGACTTTTCAGAGCCCGTCAAATCTCTCTTCTGACCCATTTTGCCAAAGGAAAGGAAGTTGCCTAATAATTAAGCACACCTTATATAGGGTGTTGATGTCATTAGTCAACACCTCTCCTCATTACAGAGATGCACATCACCAGATTTACTTAATTGGTAGTTGGCTCTCAAACTTATGCAGCTTGGAATAGGACAACATGTATAAAAAGTATCATGTGATCAAAATACTTATTTGCCTAATAATTCTGCACACAGTGTATATGTGGTATTATTTGGTGACCATTTGGTGGTAATATGTGGTCTGGCCATGGTGTGGTGGTATACCTTGTATGTGGTATTATTTGGTGACTATGTGATGGTAAATTGTGGTCCGGCTATGGTGTGATGGTTTTTGTTCCTTGAATGTGATATTATTAGTCATTTTAAAAAATTTATGTGACACATTCCTTTAAAGAAAAAGAAATAAAAATATACCTAAAAAGAGTATTGGATATTTTAAGAAAGGTTTAATAGGTTAGAGTAAAGTAGGGCCCAGCCAAAAGAGTCTAACTTGTCGTGGTGGTTGATTAAAAAAATCTTTTGGCCAAAACAAAAGTTGCTGGCTATGTATATGATATATATATGGTATATGAGTGGAAACTGTAAATCTGTGATTGGTGAGGGCGTGGTGCAGAAGTGGAGTTTTTCCAAGATTGGGTGGTGGGACTGTGGAAGTTTCGAGGGGTGGAGGTGGAGCTGGGGTGGAGCCTGGGCGGAGTCTCAAGGGAGCTTGAAAATGTTGCCAATATTGGGCCCTGAAATTCCTGGTGGCAGCCCTCTATCTATCTATCTATCTGTCTATCTAAATAGCAAAGTAAGGCTATGTGTGTTGTGATCTGCAAGAAGAAATAAGGAAAGATAGGGGAAAGCTGTCCCTACAGTAAGACTAAGCTGAATCCCTATGATGTAGCGGGGTGCCTGTTCCTAGTGAACAGACCCACCTTTTTCTTCGGCTAGTCTGAACGAAGACCTATAGGATTAAGGAAGGGTTCCTAAAGAACTAAGGACTGGGACAAAAATGGGACACTTCCTAAACAGAAATTGTTGTAGAACACAAAAGACAAATTGACAAAAAGTACTAGAGGTCCAAGAGGACCAAGCAAACTGACAGAGCTAGGCACCGAAGCACCAGGCTAGCAAAACAGTCAAACAACACTGAAGTCCAGCAAAGCCAGAAGGGCAGAGCTGGAATGTATATGCAGATGGTCACGTGACCGCAAAACACAAGATAGCAAAAACTAACAGGAGGGTTCTAACAGTACCCCCTATTCTATGAGGATCCTCTGGATCCTCCAGGCCCAGGCCTATCAGGAAAGCTCCTGTGGAAAGCTTTAACAAGCCTAGGAGCAGAGACATCATCCGTCCTTACCCAGGAGTTGTCTTCGGGACCGAAACCCTTCCAGGAGACAAGATACTGTAATTTCCCTCTATGCCATCTAGAATTCAAAATACGAGAAATTTCATATTCGCCGTCTTCCACCACAGGAGGAACTGTGACAGTGGCGTCCCTATTAGATACGTCAGCCTTTTTCAAGAAGGAAACATGAAACACAGGATTAATCTTCCAGGAAGTAGGGACATCCAACCTAACAGCAGACGGGTTAACAACCTGAAGCACTTTAAATGGACCCACAAACTTAGGACCCAGTTTTTTAGAGGGAATCCTCAAACGCAGGTTCTTCAAGGACAACCAAACCATTTCACCCACAGTAAACAAAACCTCTTTACGTTTCCTGTCAAAATACTTCTTGGACTTTTTGTTAGCCTCTTGAAGGTTACAACGTACATTAGTCCAAACTCTCTCTAAATCACCGGAAAAATTCTCCTCCTCCGGCACCGCCGACCCCAATTTGGAGAAAGAACCAAAAGACGGATGTCTCCCAGTACAACAAAAAAAAAGGAGAACACCCAGCAGAGGAGGATGTATGACTGTTAAGAGCAAATTCTGCGAGAGGCAGAAACTCCGACCACACCTCTTGATTGTCCGCCACAAAGCAACGCAAAAACTGCTCAACATCCTGGTTCTTTCTTTCAGTCTGTCCATTAGACTCAGGATGATAACCAGACGAAAATGACAAATGGACTCCCAACCTGTCACAAAAAGCACGCCAAAAGCGAGCCACAAACTGAGGTCCTCTATCAGAAACAATATCCGTGGGAACGCCATGGAGCTTGACAATCTCCTTAACAAATGCCTTAGCGAGTGTCTTGGTGCAGGGCAACTTAATGAATGGAACCAAATGACACATCTTACTAAAACAGTCCACGACCACCCAGATGACAGTAAAACCCTCGGACACAGGAAGATCAGTAATAAAATCCATAGTGAGATGCGTCCAAGGCACACTAGGAACCTCCAGAAGGCAAAGCAACCCCGCAGCAGGAGTATGTGAAGCCTTTGACCTAGCGCACACAGTACACTGACGCACCCACTTGATGACTTCCTTCTGCCATCCAGGCCACCAAAAACTGCGACTGATCAGTCTCTTAGTCTCCGAAATTCCTGGATGACCTGCCAACAGAGACTCATGACACTCCACAAACAAATCTCTCCTAAAGGCTCCAGGCACGAACAACCTCCCATGGGGAGTGTTAGATGGAGCATCTTCTTGAGCTTTCAGAATCCCATTCTCCAAAACGGAGTCCAAAGCCGCCACCACAACTCCTTTCTGTAAAATGCTCTCCTCCTCCTCGGCACCGACCGTAGGAGAGAAGCTGCGAGATAAAGCATTGGCTTTAACATTCTTAGTACCAGGGAAATAGGTAACAGAAAAATGAAACCGAGAAAAAAAAAGTGCCCACCTAGCTTGACGGGCATTCAAGCGCTTGGCAGCATCCAGATAAATCAAATTCTTATGATCTGTGAAAACCTGAATAGGAAATCTAGCGCCTTCCAAAAAATGACGCCAATGTTCAAACGCGAGTTTAATAGCCAGCAGCTCCCGATTTCCAACATCATAATTCAGTTCGGTTTCCGAAATTTTTTTCGAAAAGAAGGCACAAGGATGTACTCCACCCTTGTTCTCCTGAGACAAAACTGCTCCGACCCCCACCGATGAAGCATCGACCTCGACCAAAAAAGGCTTGGTCTCATCAGGCTGCATAAGGATAGGGGCAGAACTGAACCTCTCTTTGAGATACTCAAAAACTTCAATGGCCTCAGTAGTCCACTGGGCCGTATTCGCACCTTTCCTGGTGAGATCGGTTAGAGGTTTAACAATTACAGAAAAATTCTTAATGAATTTCCTGTAATAATTGGCAAAACCCAAAAATCTCTGTATAGATTTCAAACCAATAGGCAGGCCTAGGCCATTCCTGCACAGCCTGAACCTTCACAGGGTCCATCTCAAAGCCATCGCTGGAGACAATGTAGGCCAAAAAACTAATTTTCTGCACAGCGAACTCACATTTCTCCAGATTAGCAAAGAGTGAAATATCACCCAATAACTGCAAAACTTCACGTACACTCTGCGAATGGGACTCCAGATCTGGTGAATAAATCAAAATGTCATCGAAATACACAACCACATTCTTACCAATCAGAGGTCTCAGGATGTCATTAATAGGGTTCTGAAAAAATGCAGGTGCATTGGTAAGACCAAAAGGCATCACCAGATTCTCAAAATGACCTACCGGAGTGTTAAAAGCAATTTTCCATTCATCACCCTCCTTCACACGTAACAAATTGTATGCCCCCCGGAGATCAATTTTGGAGAACCACTTGTCTCCCACTAACTGGTTAAACAAGTCAGGAATTAATAGTAATGAGTAGGAATTGCGTACGGTAATCTTATTAATTTCACGAAAATCCAGACATGGACATAAACCGCCGTCCTTTTTTTTAACAAAGAAGAATCCGACTGCCACAGGCGACTTAGAAGGTCTAATGTGACCAGCAACCAGGCTAGTCTCTTTGTACTCCTCCAAGGCCTTTCTTTCAGGGATAGTCAGATTAAACAAGCGACTTTTGGGAAGAGTAGCACCCAGAACAAACTCAATGGCGCAATCATAATCCCTATGAGGAGGTAAAACTTGCGACTCCTCCAAAAAAAACCTCCAAAAATCTTGAATAGGTGCAGGTAATTCCACTTTTTCCACAGCCGCAGAGCGACCATTACAACATTTATCATAGCACTTCGGACTCCAAGACTTAATCACATTAGTAGACCAGTCCAATAAAGGATTGTGCAGTTTTAACCAAGGCAATCCTAGAACAACTGGAGAGGGTAAATTATCCAAAACAACCAAGTCCAAAATTTCTTGGTGAACTCCATTGATAGTGAGAGAAAATGCAGCAACCTTGTGAGTAATACATTTCAAAGGAGTGTTATCAATTGCAACCACAGAAATAAGTGATGACAAAGGTTTTGATTTCAATTTAAGGTTTTCCAAAAACCCTTTATCAATCACATTAAGTGCTGAACCACAATCCACAAATACCTGAAATTCAATCAAATCTCCCTGCAGAGTAGTACTCCCAGAAAGAAATACTCCTGCAGAGCATAAACAAGCTATACGGGCGTAACTGACCTTTTTTTTTTCTTTACTTAAACGACGCTCACAATACTTAATCAAATGGTCACCTTTACCACAATAAAGACACAATCCCTCGGCGAATCTCCGGTCTTTTTCCTGAGAGTGGAGTGACATCTCCCCAACCTCCATCGGTTCCCCGCCGTCAGTGAAGATTTTCTGGGGACTAGGACCTGACATTACAGGAGTCTTTACGTCATTGAGCCTGCACCTCAGTCTCCTGTCTATACGAACAGCTAACTGCATAGCCTCCTGCAGAGTCTCAGGTGCAGGGAATGCAATTAGCAAATCCTTAACCCTTTCACTCAGACCAGCAAGAAATAAACATCTAAGCACCGAATCATTCCACTTAACTTCTGAAGCCCATCTCCTGATGTGTGTGCAATAATTTTCAACATCATCAGACCCCTGATTCAAACGTCTAAGTTCTGATTCAGCAGATGAGATTCGATCAGGATCGTCATATAATAGCCCCATAGCAGAAAAAAATTCTTCAACAGAACTTAAACACGGATCATTAGGCTGGAGAGAAAAGGCCCAACCCTGTGGTTCTTTGCGCAAAAGTGACATAATAAAACCAATGCGCTGTGATTCATTCCCAGAGGATCTTGGTCTCAAACGAAAATATAACAAATAAGCATTTTTAAAGGAAAAAAATCTTGCTGTTTACCATAAAAAACATCAGGCAGTCCTACCTTCGGTTCCACAAAATGAGCTCCAGGACAGCTACTCACGTGTTGCTGAAGCTCGGCCACCTCCAGAGACAATCCTTGCAGGCGTTGAGCCAAATCCTGGACGGAAACCATACTGATCCCTGAATTTCTTTCCTTTTAGTTTTTTTTTTGGGCTGGACTTACTGTTGTGATCTGCAACAAGAACTAAGGAAAGATAGGGGAAAGCTGTCCCTACAGTAAGACTAAGCTGAATCCCTACGATGTAGCGGGCTGCCTGTTCCTAGTGAACAGACCCACCTTCGTCCTCGGCTAGTCTGAACGAAGACCTATAGAATTAAGGGAGGGGTCCCTAAAGCACTAAGGGTTGGGACAAAAATGGGACACCTCCTAAACAGAAATTGTTGTAGAACACAAAAGACAAACTGACAAAAAGTACTAAAGGTCCAAGAGTACCAAGCAAAATGACAGAGATAGGCACCGAAGCACCAGGCTAGCAAAACAGTCAAACAACACTGAAGTCCAGCAAAGCCAGAAGGGCGGAGCTGGAATATAAAGGCAGATCGTCACGTGACCGCAAAAAACAAGATAGCAAAACTAACAGGAGGGTTCTAACAATGTGCCCACGATGCAGAAATGCTCCGAATTTTTCCTGAGCATTTCTGCATCTCCCCTGGCAGAAAAAACGCATGCGGATTGTACATGCGGATTGTACATGCGTTTTTCCTGCCAGGGACATGCGGATGTGAAGCGTTCTTCACATGCATTTCCGCATGCGGGTTGACAAGTGCTTCTAAGCGATTTTAGCATCACTTGGAAAGTGCTTGACAACTTGGTTACACTATATAAATCCATGCAACCAGCATGGATTTATATAGTGTGACCCAAGAGAATGTCAAAAAATAAATATTTACTTACCTTCCGATGGCCCCCGGTGTCTAGCTTCACCGTCCCGGCTGCCGGCAGATCATGTTACACTGAAGGACCTGCCGACGTCAGTGTCGCGTGACCCGTCACATGACTATGATGTCAGCGCAATTCCTTCAGTCCATCGAACTGCCGGCATGAGAGGAGGAGCGCATCGGGGGCCGCCAGAAGGTAAAAAATAAATATATACTTATTTTATTCATTTTTTTTTACAGTTTTCTATGGTACAAGGGTCCGGAGGAGTCTCCTCTTCTCTAGACCTGGGTACGATCCACACATTAGAACGCATGGAATGCGCATCTACATATACAGTGATGCGTAATCCATGCGATCTAATGCAAGTCAATGGCGGCGAAAACGCAGCACTTCCGCAAAATAATTGGTAGTGCTGCGTTTTTTTCCGCAATGATATTCCGCAGCGGAAATTTCCGCAGCATGTGCACAGCACATGCGGATTATCATTGGGGAACATGGCAGGCCTTCTACCATGCATTCTTTAAGCGTTTCTGCAGCGTTTTTGCCGCTGCGGAAAAGTTTAAAAATGCATCGTGGGCACACATCCTTATGGAGACCAATCTCTGTGATGGGGGAAGGGCACTAAAATAGTGTATGTCCTACACAACAAACTACCTGCTTGAAGACTGAAGACCGGGACACAGAGCCACCGAATACAAGAGACACAAGCAGTGTCTGACTGGTGCCAGAGACCCCCACTGTCCAACTTTAGGGCCCCACTTCTCAACTACATGCAAATGTGACATTATCCTCAATCACAAATTTATATAACAATGAACTGGGTAGATTGGTAAATGAATAAGATGCTGCCTTTGTCTGCACATAGTGAGTAAAGTTTATTGTGCCAAGTACTGCTCATATAAGAGGGTGGTGGCCACTCTGCACAGGGGTCCACTGGAGGATTCTCCTGTTCTCCTGTCGGCCAGTCCAAGCCTGAGCACAGAGCTGGCACAAAAATGCTCCCATCCCATCCAAAGTTCTGGCCAGAAGTGGTCTTCAAGGAAGAATTGTAATCAAAAACAATATCTTAGTCATAGAAACAAGGGTGCAGAAAAATGTCAGCCTTGGCTATGGACTAATGAGCAAAAATGTGAAATATTTGCCGTTCACAGAAGACAGTTAGTTTGTCAAAGGGCTGGAGAGTGGAACAATATAGAGGGTCTGCAAGCAACAATGAAGTATGGTGAAGGTGTAAGGGATGAGACAAGGGGTTCCTCGTTGTGTGCACATATTACTGATTCAGCTGATGGCACCTTCAGACTATGTTCTGCCACAGTTGGTGAGACACTGGGACTCTTTAACTCCGCAAAGAAGAAGACAGACATGTTTACGAAAATAAAGTCATTTACTAGGTCTGGAAAAAATGTACAATGGGTAGCAGGAATAATGCTTTAAACTTTCATCTGTATAGTATGACAGAGGTTCACACTTGATGGTTGAGGACGGTGGCGCAATACTTGTGTAGAACTTTGCAAATGAACAACAAGCTCCACCGAGGGCCTTCATATTCCCAGTACAGGGCTACATGGGGCGATGTATTGCGCTGTGACCATTGTACCAGCCTGACTGATCCCATATTTCTTCACAAAGACCTCCAGGTCTGGCTAACACTGAGACTAGCTTTAAAATGATTTATTTTTCAGTGGGTGCCCCAACTTGCCTTTGGTATGGAGTACTGCTACCACTGTTACTTGAATGCTGAAATGTATTCCCTAGTATGTCTGCTCTTCGCGCACGCAAAATTATGGCTAGATCCGATTGAAGTTGTCCTTTCTTCTCTGCAGCTCTACTCAGACTCTCTATTAAAACAGGAACTAACTCCTGGTGCCCACTTACTCCTCCCCAAACTATGGGCTGGCCCTACAGTTAACCATGTCCACCCCTGTACAGAGGAAAACTGGAGCCTACATAAGGATAAAACACATAAAACCACAGGTCACACTAACTATACAGTCAGGAGTCTTCAGAGAGGGTGTTCAGACATCTTCTACACCATTACAGAGGGACCTAGCATATTTGGAACTCCAGTTCAACAAATGGAGTTGGGGATTTGGTCATCATTAATGGTGTCTTCAATGCAGAGAAATATAGCAGATAATTATTAGTGTTGAGCGAGTATGTCCTGTTAACACTTTTGGCGAGTATGACAACTTTAATACATGTGAGGAATGTGTAATAAATAGACATTCCTTACATGTACTAAAGCTGTCAATCAGTCGCAAATCATGAACACGGGAGTGATTCAAACATAACACCGAGCAGCTGTAACTACTCGGTGCTCGGCCCAAGCATACTCGCCGAAAGGGTTAACAGAACATACTCGCTCAACACTAATAATTATCCATCATGCAATACCATCAGTTAAGCGTCTGACTGGCTCTAAATTTATTATTCAGCAGTGTTATGCGCTAACGCAGAAAGACCCAGGAAGACTGGCACCAAACCAGCAAATCCGCAGGGACAGACGCACTTGGCACAAGCTGCCCAGCTAGGTGAGCTCTTTAGGACCGGGAACACTTTTCACTCAGCTCCCAGTGATGGAAGGGGGACTTTGGCAGAGCCTTCCCAGGCCCACTGTCGCCAGCCAGCTGGCGTCTGGTGACACGGCCGGTGCCTAGTCAAGAACCGGGTGGGTACCTCTATAAGAACACCTAGGAAAAATTAAAAGGGAAAGAAAAGACTCCTAAGACAAAACGCTGGAAAGATAACAACTAATAATGATAGCACCCCTCACCACCACAGCACATTGAAACTGTAATAAACAGCAAAGGACTGAGCAGGGAACAGGTTTAAATAGCCCGCCTAATGATCAGGTGTTGAATACCTCTCAATCATCCCAAGACAACCACTCCCTGCTAACTTGCACAGCAGCTTGGACCCAATCCCACCACTGCCTAGTACCAGACACCGCAGTATCGTGTGTTGCCTGGCAATCGGGGGAACACAGCATCCCATGTTAACCGGGCATTATATCAGTGGGAGATACGGCATCCCGCGTCCTCACAAATCCTACTACTCCAGAGCGCGATGCTCCATAAGATTGAGACGGTTTTCCTGCATGTGTAGTAGCTTCGCCTGCAGAGTCAGGACAATGGTGGCCCCTGCGACCGGAGTAGCGTAGCACTGGACTTGATCCATTCCCAGGTGGGAGCACAGAACCACAATTCCTAACAAGTAGGACAATGACTCCAAACATAAAGCCAATGTGACTAAGTACTATCTACAGTATAAAAAAGAACAACGAACCTGGAAGTGATGATATGGCCCCCACAGAACACTGATCTCAAAATCATCAAGTCAGTCTTGGATTACATAGAGAGACAGAAGTATTTTTGTCCAAGCCTACATCCACAGAAGATCTGTGGTTATTTTTTAGTGAGCCAAGATATTGGGAACAGTCTCCTTGTTGAGGTCCTTCACAAAACTGTATGCAAGTGTACCTGATGCTTTGATGTTGTTTTGCAGCAGTTTTCCATACCTGTTTAAAAATATTGCACAGTACTGTATGTACCCATTTGACTGACTGGTCATAGCTGCATGCAGTGGCGTAACTAGAGTCTTATGGGCCCAAGTGCAAGATCTGGACCGGGTCCCCCTTCCATCTTGAATAAATTATTATATTTTATATATATATATATATATATATATATATATATATATATAAATATATGCGCGTCCTCCATCCTGGTATATACCGTATATCACTCATCCTGGTATATATGTCCCTCATCCTGGCCCCATCCTGGTATTTATATCGCCCATTCTGGTATATGTCCCTTATCCCGGGCCCATTCTGGTATATACAGTATATCCCTCATCCTGGTACATTTTCCCCATTCTGCTACTGTTCTTTAATTTATAGAAGAAAATAAACTATGCTCATCAGGGGCGTACATAAAAGTCACGGGGCTCCATAGAAGAAGTATAATGGACATCTCATAGTCCTTTATATTGTATAATACATCCCATAGTCCTCCATATAATACACTGCACAGCCCATAGTCATCCATATTAGCATAATACACAGCCCATATTCTTCATATAATATAATACACAGCCATTAGTCCTCCATAAAGTATAATGTACAGCCCATAGTCATCCATGTAGTATAGTGCACCCCATAGTCATCCATAAATTATAATGCACAATCCATAGTCATTCATAACGTATAATGCACAGCCCATAGTCATCCATGTACTATAACGCACCCCCATAGTCATCCATAAAATATAATGCACCCCATAGTCATCCATAAAACATAATGCACCCTATAGTCATCCATAAATTATAATTCACAGCCCATAATCATCCATGTACTATAATGCAGCCCCATAGTCATCCATAAAGTATAATGCATCTCCATAGTCATCCATGTAGTAGTGTGGCGCCCCTGAGGGTTCGGTCGCCACAGAGGTACTGCACCTCACCCAGAGGTGTGGTGTCTCCCTTCTCTCAGGTAAGGAGGGAGTGCTGCATGGAACCCCAACACCTACATCCAACACTACACTACCCCAGGCCAGCAGGAGGGGCAAGACGCATTGTAGTTTTCTGCTGAGCCCTGACCCTGGCTGGGGTGGGGGGAACCAGTAGTGGGTGTGGGTGGAGGAAGTAGTTTATGGGAGCACTCATACAGTTGGTTTTTTAAAAAGGTAGACATCTTAACAAGAGCAGGAAGTTGAGGAGTGTGGTTCAGAGGAACAGTCTGGGAGCTGAGTCTCTGTAGGAGCTCTGCTCCACTACAAGGGCCCAGGACTTAGGCCCAGGAGGGGAGCAGGGAGTAAGCTCTGTTCTGTAGAAGGGATCCTAGGGGAGTACGGCGAGTGCAGGCGCCACCCGTACACCCCGAACCTGCCAAGTGTCAGGAGGATCTAGGCCGCAAGAAGGGGACCGGCCCCTGGCCCAGTCATGCAGCTTCAGGCCTCGGCTGGAAAAACCCGAGGCTTCTGACTTCTATAGCCAGGAGCCAAACCCCCACTTCAATTCAAGTAAGGTCAAGCAGGTCTGTGCAACTCCGACGGACAGGGCGGACCTCGCAGCCACCCGAACAGGATTCACAGTGGGAAGCGCAGGGCAGGAGGGAGTAAGACCCAGCTTGAAGTCGGTCTAGAGAGGTACATAAGAAAGTGGGGTTCTGCCAGGTACACCCGAACTGCCTGAGGAAAGATGGAACCCCTGCCCGGTGAACGCGGCGCGACGCAGGAGGCTTGCACCAGTACAGTGCACCTGTGGACTGTCTAAGAACTGTGAGTAAATCTTGGATGACTGCACTGAGCTGCCTCCGCTCCTTTCTTTCGCCGGTGCCATTTCCCTCCCTGCACTACAACGCCCAGCGCACCTCCATTTATTCTACACTTCCCTGAGTCCTGCTCCACCTGTGGGGAGCCATTCCATCTCAAGCTGCCCTATCATCTGCTTCAGAGGACTGTCGCAGCGCTGGTGATCCTCACCAGACACCACAGGTGGCGTCACGACAAATCCCCTATAAATATCCCCTTTTTGCACTGACCGCCCTGGGTCACGGCAACGGGCCAGCCACCGTGATCTCTCCCCCGAAAGCAGCCATAAGGCCCGGCTGCCGAGTACCCCACGGCCCTGGGGACGAGTCACTAGCATGACCACTGATTTAAAATAAATCAATAAATAAATACTCACCTGCCCCTCACTCTCCCTCCGTGCAGCGTCCTCTTGTAAAGCCGGCAGCTGACTTTGGCAGGCGACAGGAGTGTATGACGTCACTGCCATGCTCGCATCACATAGTAACAATAGTTTGTAAAGCCGAATAAAGACTTGCGTCCATCAAGTTCGACCTGTTAGTTCTGTGATTGCTAAAGTTGATCCAGAGGAGGGCAAAAACCCCAAATGATTTAGCCAATCTTCACCTGAGGAAAAATTCCCTCCCGACTCTGAAACCAGCAGTCAGAATAAATCCCTGTATCAACTTACTATTTTATTTTATTTTTAAGTATATGCTGAAATCTGCCTGGTATCTAGAAAAGCATCCAGTCCCCGCTTGAACTGGTGTAGTGAATCTGACATCACCGTCTCCTCACTCTGTGAATTCCATATTCTCACTGCTCTTACCGTAAAGAACCCCTTCCTATGCTGGTGCTGAAACCTTTTCTCTTCCAGTCTTAGTGAATGCCCTCTTGTTACCGTAATATCCCTCCTTTTGAACAAATCCCGGGCAAGATCTCTATACTGTCCCCTAACATATTTGTACACATTTATTATGTCCCCCCTCAACCTTCTCTTTTCCAGGCTGAATAGTCCTAGTTTTGCCAACCTCTCTGGGTATTGCAGTCCCTCCATTCCCTTTATTAATTTTGTTGCCCTCCTTTGTACCTTTTCAAGCTCATTTATATCCTTTCTATATATTGGGGCCCATAACTGAGCACAGTATTCCAAGTGTGGTCTGACCAGTGCTTTGTACAGTGGAAGAACAATGTTCTCATCCTTTGCAGCTATACCTCTTCTGATACATCCCATTACCCTGTTTGCCCTTACAGCAGCGGCCTGACTTTGGGCACTCCAATTTAGTTTGCCATCAATCAAGATGCCCAAGTCCTTCTCCATCTCTGAATTCCCCAATGATTTCCCATTCAGTGAGTACTGGTGACTTCCATTTTTCCTTCCCATATGTATGACCTTACATTTCTCCTCGTTAAACCTCATTTGCCATTTAATGCTCCACCTACCCAGCTTATCCAAATCCCTCTGTAGGTCTGCACTGTCCTCTTTTATATTAATTGTTTTACATAACTTTGTCTCATCTGCAAATATTGATATTTTACTATTTATCCCGTTGACTATGTCGTTAATAAAGATCTTAAATAACATTGGGCCTAGTACAGACCCCTGTGGTACCCCACTAGTGACGCTTACCCAATCTGAGTATATTCCATTTATAACCACCCTCTGCCTTCTATCCCTTAGCCAGTTAGCTACCCACTTGCAAACATTTTCCCCCAGCCCCATCATTCTCATTTTGTATACCAACCTATTATGTGGCACGCTATCGAACGCTTTTGAGAAGTCGAGATACACGACATCCACTGGTTCCCCCTGATCTACTCGAGAGCTAACCTCCTCGTAGAAGTCAATCAGGTTTGTTTGGCAGGAGCGATTCCTCATGAATCCATGTTGGTTCGGGATTAAAAGATTATTAGCATCAAGATGCTCTGTAATTGCCTCTTTAATGAAGCTTTCAAAAATTTTGCCCACAACGGACGTCAGACTCACCGGCCGATAGTTTCCGGCGTCACTTTTCGCTCCCTTTTTGAATATTGGCACTACATTCGCCTGTCGCCAACCAAGTGGTACAGACCCAGTCTCAACAGAGTCCTTAAATATAAGATATAACGGTCTGTCTATCACATTACTTAGTTCCCTTAGTACCCGTGGGTGTATGCCATCAGGTCCTGGTGATTTGTTTATTTTAATGTTACTGAGGCGTTTCTGTACCCCAGCTTGGGTTAGATTTGTCATACTTAGTGGAGGATTAAGTTTGTCACTTCTCATTTCACCTGTTAGTTCTTTTTCCTTTGTGAAAGTTGACGAAAAAAATTATTTAATAGATTAGCTTTATCCTCATCTTTCTCTATGATTTTGCCTTCCTCACTTTTTATCGGTCCAATATTATCCGATTTAATCCTTTTACTATTTATATACGTAAAGAACAGTTTGGGATTTGATCTACTTTCCCTAGCAATACGTCTCTCTGTTTCCTCCTTCGCTATTTTTATTTGTTTTTTACAGGTTCTCGTTTTTTCCTTGTAACACATTAGTGCCTCCTTACTGTTTTCCTGTTTTAATCTCTTGAATGCCTCTTTTTTGCTATTTAACGCCCCTTTTACGTTCTTATTCAACCATATTGGTTTCCTCTTATTTCTGGCCCTTTTATTCCCATACGGTATATACCTCTCGCACTGAGTATTCAGAATTCTTTTGAAGGTTTCCCATTTACTATTCGTATTCCTTTGATTAAGTACTTTGTCCCAGTCAATAAGTTGAAGGTTTTCTATCAGCTGATCAATTAGGATTACCAAAATTTTTAATATTTGCCAAATGTCAGAATAATGAGAGAGAGAGAATGTTTTAAGGCATTTTTATTACTTACTTCTAAGTCAAAAGTTTACATACACTAAGATTACAATGCCTTTAAACAATTCTGGATTGCCCATATGGTGATGTCATGTGTTTGGAAGATTCTGATTTTTTTGGCAACATCTGAGTTAATCAGAGACACGCCTGTGTCTTCTTTTCTCATGATGCCATTTATTTTGTGAAGTGCACCAGTCCCTCCTGCAGCAAAACAACCCTACAACATGATGCTGCCACCCTGATGTTTTACAGCTGGGATGGTGTTCTTATTTAGAAGGTGTGTATAACAGTTTACACTTTCAACATGTCAAATAATTGTGATCACCTAGGTCTGCTGCCTCTTGAATCTGATGAAGGAGAACAGCAGTAACCATTTCATACCAAAACACCTGGGTCAGTCCGTTCTGTATATTGCCCTGGATTGTGTTTTTAAAGGTGTCATTTGTATGGCACCGGTAATTCCACTAGTGGAGAACCAAAATGCTGCAAAGGTCACTGATATAAAAATGTTACATTCTGGTCTGAAACTGACCCAACTGCAACCTCTTTCATCAGGCGTCACCACTCTTACACTGTGGATGGCACTGTTGACGCAAGTGTGGTGCATGCATCCAAGCATATTAGTGAGGCTGGGGCTGGTGGTGATGTCCAGCTGAAGAGTCTGTGGACCCGGTTCATCAAAGCTAAGCTAAGTGGCTAGCGCCAAGAGTGTTTGTGAGAGCCCTTTTAAAAGTTGCAAAACGTCCCCTGTAACAACTTTTTCTTTCTAACTTTGGAAAAACAGAATTGGTTACTTCCATATAATAAAATGTTGAATTCACAGTTTCACTGCCAGTCAAGAGCTCATGTACTATGGTATCTAATTAATACTTTTGAGATATGCTCTGGCATTTTTAAACAGGAGCTGAAAAGGAGCTTACTGTTTTCATATTTTAGCAAAAAAAATTTTTTTGTAAAAACTACTTTAATCATGCCTTAGACTAAGTCCATTGCCCACAGCCCTGCTCACTGCAGATGTACTCCTCAGCTTCCTACCTCTTCTTCTTGCCCACAGCCCTGCTCACTGCAGCTGTCCTCCTCAACCCCTCAGATTCCTACCTCTTCTCCTTGCCCACACCCCTGCTCACCGCAGCTGTCCTCCTCAGCCCCTCAGATTCCTACCTCTTCTCCTTGCCCACACCCCTGCTCACCGCAGCTGTCCTCCTCAGCCCCTCAGATTTCTACCTCTTCTCCTTGCCCACACCCCTGCTCACCGCAGCTGTCCTCCTCAGCCCTTCAGCTTCCTACCCTTCCCCTTGCCCACAGCCCTGCTCACTGCAGCTGTCCTCCTCAGCCCCTCAGCTACCTACCTCTTCTCCTTGCCCACACCCCTGCTCACCGCAGCTGTCCTCCTCAGCCCCTCAGCTTCCTACTCATTCCCCTTGCCCACAGCCCTGCTCACCGCAGCTGTCCTCCTCAGCCGCTCAGCTTCCTACCTCTTATCCTTGCCCACACCCATGCTCACCGCAGCTGTCCTCCACAGCCCCTCAGCTTCCTACCTCTTCTCCTTGCCCACACCCCTTCTCACCGCAGCTGTCCTCCTCAGCCCTTCAGCTTCCTACCCCTTCCCCTTGCCCACACCCCTGCTCACCGCAGCTGTCCTCCTCAGCCCCTCAGCTTCCTACCTCTTGTCCTTGCCCACAGCCCTACTCACCGCAGCTGTCCTCCTCAGCCCCTCAGCTTCCTACCTCTTCTCCTTGCCCACAGCCCTGCTCACTGCAGCTGTCCTCCTCAGCCCCTCAGCTTCCTACCTCTTCTCCTTGCCCACACCCCTGCTCACCGCAGCTGTCCTCCTCAGCCCCTCAGCTTCCTACCTCTTCTCCTTGCCCACACCCCTGCTCACCGCAGCTGTCCTCCTCAGCCCCTCAGCTGCCTACCTCTTCTTCTTGCCCACACCCCTGCTCACCGCATCTGTCCTCCTCAGCCCCTCAGCTTCCTATTCCTTCCCCTTGCCCATAGCCCTGCTCACTGCAGCTGTCCTCCTCAGCCCCTCAGCTGCCTACCTCTTCTTCTTGCCCACACCCCTGCTCACCGCATCTGTCCTCCTCAGCCCCTCAGCTTCCTATTCCTTCCCCTTGCCCATAGCCCTGCTCACCGCAGCTGTCCTCCTCAGCCCCTCAGCTTCCTACCTCTTCTCTTTGCCCACTGCCCTGCTCATCGCAGCTGTCCTCCTCAGCCCCTCAGCTTTCTACCTCTCAGCCTATAGCCTCTCTGTGCAGCTCCTCTGTCCCATCCTCCCTTAGCTGCTCTCTGACTGCTGTCTGACAGCAGCATCCCTTCAGTCCCCTTGTGCTCTAGAAGTACTCACCTCAAGTGCCCTCTCTCCTTGTGTCACTTTCCTCTACTTTTCTCATAGCCACACCAAGTGCCAAGCAGCCCAGAATCAGCCTGACGACAGCTACTGGGCTAAGTATCGCACTATTAGGCTGCATGACCACTATGCGTTTTTCAAGCGTTTTTGCTGCGGAATTTCTGCAGCGAAAATGCTTAAAAAACGCTTGGTAATAAGTGCTCCATGGTCCCCAATGACAATTCTCATGTGCTGTGCACATGCTGCGGAAATTTCCGCTGCGGATTATCATTGCGGAAAAATAGGCATCAATTGCCGCCATTGACTTGCATTGAAATGCATAATATCCGTGTCAGTACATTTGTATACACGGATATTATGCGTTTCTATGTGCAGATGGTACCCGGGTGTGGATGAGAGGAGACTCATCCAGACCCAGGTACCATAGAACCTGTTAAAAAAGAATTTAAAATAAAAAATAAAGATTATACTTACCTTCCGATGTCCTCCCGGGGTTTTCTCCCCTCCGTCTGGTCTTCTCTATGGGTCGCGGTGTTGTGAAGGACCTGCCATGATGTCATTGAGTCATGTGACCTGTCACATGACTCAATTACGTCACCGCAGGTCCTTCACACCACCGCGAGCCGCCCAAGATACCAGACCCATCGGAGAGAACATCGGGAGGACATTGGAAGGTGAGTATAAAATTAATTTTTTATTTTTTACCATTCTTATTCTTTTTTTTTAACTAACTTGGTCACACTATATAAAATCCATGCCGGTTGCATGGATTTATATAGTGTGACCAAGTTGTCAAGCACTTTTCCAAGTGATGCTAAAATCGCTTGGAAAAGTGCTTGATAACCCGCATGCGGAAATGCTGCAAAAAACGCTCGACAAACGCTTCTACCTGGCTGGAAAAACATGAAAAAACCGCATGCGTTTTTCCTGCAGGGAGAAGCGTAAAAAATCTGCAGCATTTCTGCATCGTGGGCACATAGCCTCATAAACCCCTTGATTGCTGTAGGGATAGTAGGTGATAGGCGGGTGGTTTGTAATTAATGTTTGTATGCTTTTAGGCAAGTGGGTGGGAAGTATAATTAGGTTATTGGTGGGGTTAATTGTATATCCGTATTGTGTGCTATTGTTAATATTATTGTGTACTGTGGAAATTGGTAGTATATTAACTGTAGACTTGTGTGTAATAAATGTATTTTATTGATACACGGTTTCGTCTCAGTTAGTCGCCGTTAGTATCGCATATAGCAAAGGAATCAGAGTAGTAACAGGTGAGGTATTAGCCGGATACCGATTATTAATAGTCAAGCCTGACATTAATAATTAATATACGGAACACCACCCTGTAACATAAGGGCAGATATTATGGCGCCTATACTTACATCCAGCTCATAGGTGGATCTGCCGGCTCTGCCATCCTCAGGGTCTTAACAAAATGTACTTTTTAGGACTGCGGCTCTCATTTTACACTTACATCTGGAGGATGTGCAGGTCCACTAGCTGTAAGCTCTTGTGTTCTCCATAGGACAAATTTTCCCTATTTAAAAAAAAAAAAAAAAAAAAAATCCGGCCTCCTGCCACCCCTTAATAGCCGGCCATCACGCACCTCAGTATTTCATCATTGCCCAAGACAGCACCAAAAATTGGAGCTAAAATGAGCAGGAGGAAATCCTATTACCGGTCAGTGAAAAATATTTGGCACATGCCTATGATTGGAATAAAGCGCAGATATTAGTAACATTGTAACGTAGGTTGAAGAAAGACCTCGGTCTATCAAGTTCAACTTTCCTCCCCCAATTGTACTCCGTACACTAACACTACACTAACTTACTAACTAACTGGCACTAGACCTCACAAATGTATTATTATTATTATTATTATTATTACCATTTTTATTATTGCTGCACTATAACAATTAAGAATGTACCCATTTATAATTTAATTTTTTAAATTAATTTTATATTTTGTATTACTCTTGTGATTCTAATAATGGTATTACTAGAATCCCTATGCCTAAATCTGTTGATCCAGAAGAAGGCAAAAAAACCCAGGACACATTCAGCCAATTTGCATCACAGGGAAAATTTCCTTCTTGACCCCGAGAAAAGGCGATCAGTCCTAGAACCCTGGATCAAACCTAATTATGTTATTACTAGTTATATATTTAATATTACACTACTTATTGTACTACTGCAGTTATTAATTAATTTGTTTTTGTTTTTATAAATGTGACTATTTGATATCGTTACTATTATTAACATCCTGCTATCTTATTACAGTATTATTCTAACTTTCCTGTCACTAATAATACTGCCCTATGCCTACATTGTTGATCCAGAAGAAGGCAAAAACCCCAGGAGACCTTCAGCCAATGTGTGTCACAAGGGAAAAATTCCTTCTTAACCCGAGAAAAGGCGATCAGTCCTGGAACCCTGCATCAAACCTAATTATCATACTAGTTATGTAATTACCGTACTCCTCACCACAGTACCGCCCTCCTCACCACATCCCCACAGTCACTTCCACCTCCTACCCACGATCTATCCCAAACTCTCGTAACCCTTCTAACCTTATACTCATTCCCCGAGCCCCCGCTTCCCCAGTCCCCCTAACAGGAGCTCTATGGAACGCTTGCTCTCTCTGCAACAAACTTTCCTACATTCACGATCTCTTCATCACTAACAAGCTTTCCTTCCTCGGCATCACTGAAACATGGCTCACCCCCTCCGACACGGCCTCTCCTGCTGCACTTTCGTACGGCGGATTCCACCTTTCCCATGCCCCCCACCCCACCGGCAAGCACGGTGGAGGAATAGGTTTCCTCCTCTCAGATAACTGCTCCTTCACCCATATCCCTCTGCTGCCCTCAATTACTGTCCCCTCTTTGAAGTGCACTGCGTGCGCATCTACTCCCCCTCCAACCTCCAACTGGCTGTCATCTACCACCCCCCAGGATCAGCCACCACTTTCTTTGACCACTTCACCACTTGGCTACTTCATTTCCTCTCTGTTGACATCCCCACTATCCTCATTGGCGACTTCAACATCCCCATTGACACTTCCCTCTCAGCTGTCTCTAAGCTCCTATCCCTCACTTCCTCCTTCGGTCTTTCCCAGTGGTCTTCCACACCCACCCACAAAGACGGCCACACGCTGGACCTCATCATCACCCGCCTCTGTTCCCTATCTAACCTCTGTAACTCACCTCTCCCTCTCTCTGACCACAACCTACTTACATTCTCTACCCTCTCCTCTCCAGGGCAACAATCCCCACTCCACAAACTTGCATACGCTCGCAGAAATCTCAAACACCTTGACCTACAGTCACTCTCTGAATCCCTTCTCTCTCTTACAGACATTAGTTCCTTACATGATGCAGATGTTGCTGCCACTTTATACAACACCACAACAGCTGCAGCTCTCGATTCAGTCGCCCCCCTCACACATACCAAAGCTCGCACAACCAACAGACAACCCTGGCACACCAGCCTAACTAAAGAACTGCGATTGCCCTCCAGGGTTGCTGAGCGTGGATGGAAAAGGTCCCACTTCATTGAGCACTTCATCGCATTTAAACAGTTCCTCACTACCTTCAAGTCCACACTCACTGCAGCAAAACAAACATACTTCTCATCTCTCATATCCTCCCTGTCTCACAACCCCAAACAACTATTCAACACCTTCAATTCTCTCCTCCGTCCCCCAGTGCCTCCTCCCTCTACTCTTATTTCAGCCGAAGACTTTGCCTCATTCTTCAAGCAGAAGATTGACACCATCAGACAAAGATTTTGCCTAAAGCCCCCACAGCCCCTCCCCACACCTACTCAACCCTCCTCCTCCAAAACCACATTCTCCACCATTACAGAAGATCAACTTTTCTCTTTACTCTCAAAATCACACCTGACCGCCTGTAAACTTGACCCAATCCCGTCCCACCTCATTCCAAACCTTACCACTATCTTCATCCCACCCCTAGCCCACCTCTTCAACCTGTCACTAAAAACTGGTGTCTTCCCCTCATGCTTCAAACATGCCTCAATCACACCAATCCTCAAAAAGCCCTCCCTTGACCCATCCTCTCTGTCTAGCTATCGCCCTATATCACTTCTCCCCTATGCCTCAAAACTACTGGAACAACACATCAATTCTGAGCTGTCCTCCCACCTCTCCTCCTGCTCCCTCTTCGACAGCCTACAATCTGGTTTCCGACCGCACCATTCTACTGAAACTGCACTGACTAAAGTTACCAATGACCTACTAACCGCCAAATCTATGCGACACTGCTCTGTCCTCCTCCTCCTAGACCTGTCATCTGCCTTCGACACAGTGGACCATTCCCTCTTACTACAAACTCTCCCATCTCTCGGCATCACAGACTTGGCCCTATCCTGGATCTCCTCATACCTAACAGACAGGACATTCAGTATCTCTCACTCACAGACCACCTCCTCATCTCGCCCCCTATCTGTCGGTGTCCCCCAAGGTTCAGTTCTAGGACCCCTGCTCTTCTCCATCTACACCTTAAGCCTGGGACAGCTCATGGAGTCTCATAGCTTTCATTATCACCTCTATGCTGATGACACACAGATCTACCTCTCTGGACCCGATATCACCTCCTTACTAAACAAAATCCCACAATGTCTGTCTGCTATTTCATCCTTCTTCTCTGCTATATTTCTAAAACTTAACATGGACAAAACAGAATTCATCATCTTTCCGCCAATTCATTCAACCCCCCCAACTGACCTATCCATCATAGTCAATGGCTGCCCACTCTCCCCAGTCCCTCAGGCTTGCTGCCTTGGGGTAACCCTGGACTCTGAACTTTTCTTCAAACCACATATCCAAGCCCTTTCCACTTCCTGCCGACTCCAACTCAAAAATATCTCCCGGATCCGCACATTCCTCAACCATGAATCTGCAAAAACACTAGTGCACGCCCTCATCATCTCCCGTCTTGACTATTGCAACCTCCTGCTCTGTGGCCTCCCTTCCAACACTCTCGCACCCCTCCAATCCATCCTAAACTCTGCTGCCCGACTAATCCACCTGTCCCCCCGCTATTCCCCGGCCTCTCCTCTCTGTCAATCTCTTCACTGCCTCCCCATTGCCCAGAGACTCCAGTTCAAAATCCTAACCATGACATACAAAGCCATTCACAACCTGTCTCCTCCATATATCTCTGACCTAGTCTCCCGCTACATACCTGCACGCAACCTCCAATCCTCACAAGATCTCCTTCTCTACTCCCCTCTAATCTCCTCCTCCCACAATCGCATACAAGATTTCTCCCGTGCTTCCCCCCTACTCTGGAACTCTCTACCCCAACACATCAGATTCTCATCGACCGTGGAAACCTTCAAAAAGAGCCTGAAGACCCACCTCTTCCGACAAGCCTACAACCTGCAGTAACCACCACTCCACCAATACCGCTGCACGACCAGCTCTACCCTCACCTACTGTATCCTCACCCATCCCTTGTAGACTGTGAGCCCTCATGGGCAGGGTCCTCGCTCCTCCTGTACCAGTCGCCATCACATTGTGTTCAAGATTATTGTAATAGTTCTTGTATGTATACCCCTTCTTGACATGTAAAGTGCCATGGAATAAATGGCGCGATAATAATAAATAATAATAATACTATTACCGTACTACATGTACTACTATAGTTGTAACATTTTGTCAAATTTAACGGTAACCCTCAATGTTATGTGTATCGAGGAAATCGTCCAGCCCTTTTTTGAAAGCTGTTATAGTGTCTGCCATCACTACCTCTTGTGGTAGGGAATTCCACAGTCCCACTGCTCTGACTGTAAAGAACCCTTTCCTGTTTAGGTGCCTTAAAAATGGGAATATTCAAAATCAACTTTTAACCCACTTTATTCATTATTTACAAATATAAGAAACATGTAAGAGGTTTTAGTTGCATTAAAAAGCTTTGCAGGTTTTTTTGTTTTGTTTAACTATATAGATGTTCCATGAGAAGGCTCAATGGCTTCTGGAATGGGTACCCCTGGTATGGACTGGAATGACATTGGCATGGGTGTCTTCACGGGACTTTGATGAAATAGTCCTCCATTTGGCGATCTGGGTTTACATATTATGGCGCCTATACTTACATCCAGCTCATAGGTGGATCTGCCGGCTCTGCCATCCTCAGGGTCTTAACAAAATGTACTTTTTAAGACTGCGGCTCTCATTTTACACTTACATCTGGAGGATGTGCAGGTCCACTAGCTGTAAGCTCTTGTGTTCTCCATAGGCCAAATTTTCCCTATTTAAAAAAAAAAAAAAAAAAAAAAATCCGGCCTCCTGCCACCCCTTAATAGCCGGCCATCTCTCACCTTTTTCCCCACTCCTATGACAACACTGTCATAAGTATGAGGAAATCCAACTGCCGGTAATGGTAGATTTATCATAGGCAAGTGCAAGATGTTGTTAAAAAAAAAAAATCCGGCCTCCTGCCACCCCTTAATAGCCGGCCATCACGCACCTCGGTATTTCATCATTGCCCAAGACAGCACCAAAAAATGCAGCTAAAATGAGCAGGAGGAAATCCTATTACCGGTCAGTGAAAAATGTTTGGCACATGCCTATGATTGGAATAAAGCGCAGATATTAGTAACATTGTAACGTAGGTTGAAGAAAGACCTCGGTCTATCAAGTTCAACTTTCCTCCCCCAATTGTACTCCGTACACTAACACTACACTAACTTACTAACTAACTGGCACTAGGCCTCACAAATGTATTATTATTATTATTATTACCTTTTTTATTATTGCTGCACTATAACAATTAAGAATGTACCCGTTTATAATTAAATTTTTTTAATTAATTTTATGTTTTGTATTACTCTTGTGATTCTAATAATGGTATTACCAGAATCCCTATGCCTAAATCTGTTGATCCTGAAGAAGGCAAAAACCCCAGGACACATTCAGCCAATTTGCATCACAGGGAAAAATTCCTTCTTGACCCCAAGAAAAGGCGATCAGTCCTAGGACCCTGGATCAAACCTAATTATGTTATTACTAGTTATATATTTAATATTACACTACTTATTGTACTACTGCAGTTATTATTTAATTTGTTTTTATTTTTATAAATGTGACTATTTGATATCGTTACTATTATTAACATCCTGCTATCTTATTACAGTATTATTCTAACTTTCCTATCACTAATAATACTGCCCTATGCCTACATTGTTGATCCAGAAGAAGGCAAAAAACCCCAGGACACCTTCAGCCAATTTGTGTCACAGGGGAAAAGTTCCTTCTTGACCCCGAAAATAGGCGATCAGTCCTGGAACCCTGGATCAAACCTAATTATGATACTAATTATGTAATTACTATTATGGTATTAAATGTACTTCTATAGGTGTAACATTTTGTCTAATTTAACTGTAACCCTCAATGTTATGTGTATCGAGGAAATCGTCCAGCCCTTTTTTGAAAGCTGTTATAGTGTCTGCCATCACTACCTCTTGTGGTAGGGAATTCCACAGTCCCACTGCTCTGACTGTAAAGAACCCTTTCCTGTTTAGGTGCCTTAAAAAATGGAAATATTCAAATTACACGTTTAACCCACTTCATTATGTTGTTATTTACAGATACAACTAAAAACTCTTACATTTTTCTTATATTAAAAAGCTTTGCAGGTTTTTTTGTTTTGTTTAACTATATAGATGTTCCATGAGAAGGCTCAATGGCTTCTGGAATGGGTGCCCCTGGCATGGGCTGGAATGACATTGGCATGGGTGTCTTCACAGGACTTTGATGAAATAGTCCTCCATTCTTACCCCCAGCTCATAGGTGGATCTGCCGGCTCTGCCATCCTCAGGGTCTTAACAAAATGTACTTTTTAGGACTGCGGCTCTCATTTTACACTTATATCTGGAGGATGTGCAAGTCCACTAGCTGTAAGCTCTTGTGTTCTCCATAGGCCAAATTTTCCCTATTTAAAAAAAAAAAAAAAAAAAATCCGGCCTCCTGCCACCCCTTAATAGCCGGCCATCTCTCACCTTTTTCCCCACTCCTATGACAACACTGTCATAAGTATGAGGAAATCCAACTGCCGGTAATGGTAGATTTATCATAGGCAAGTGCAAGATGTTGTAAAAAAATCCGGCCTCCTGCCACCCCTTAATAGCCGGCCATCACGCACCTCGGTACTTCATCGTTGCCCAAGACAGCACCAAAAATTGGAGCTAAAATGAGCAGGAGGAAATCCTATTACCGGTCAGTGAAAAATGTTTGGCACATGCCTATGATTGGAATAAAGCGCAGATATTATGGCGCTTATTCTTACCGCCAGCCCATAGGTGGATCTGCTGGCTCCGTCATTCTCTGTGTCTTCATTCGGGGTCCCTCGACGTCTCCATGGTCACCTTCATTCTTGCAGTGTTTGTTCCAGTGATGTCCAGTCTTCTGATTTTCAGTCTTCCGGAGGCTCAGGTGGGCCGCTCGCTCTGATGACTATAGAGCTGGGGTCTGCTCAAGGGTTTCCAAGTTGACAAATGAAAATCCCTCAAACAATGCCTGGTCCTTTGTTGATATAAGTGCTGTGGCCTCTGCTGCTTCTAGTTTCTCCAGATGGAATGGTTTATGACGACGGGGAGGCTCAGATGGCTATAAAGGAAAAAAGGAATTATAACATTAAAATTATGACTTTATATCAGAGTCTCCGTTAAAAACAAGTTGTGTTGATTGAAAACTAGTAAAAGAATAGACACAAAGATTTTAATACTAAGAAACCATATCTGCTCATATACTTACTGCAGGGACGTATGGTGGAGGCAGTTTCAGGGCTTCCACAGAGACCCAGTCGATACGCTGAAAAAACCTGTGCTTTCTGATGTTACCGTTGGCTCCTAAGCGACTGGCAGGATCTTTCTGAAGGAGCTAATAAAGATAAAACCAAAATCCATGAATGTAAACTGGAGAGAAAATGATGACTACTATGCAGAGATGAGCAAATCCACTTGATGCAAACTGAATATGCGTTGAATTTTTGTGAATCTGCTGAACCCGGTGAATTTCAACAATTTGTGATTTGCTTCTTGGGAATCACCTAAAATAATTGCAGCCAATTTTCATACAGTATTACTAAAAATTACATCAGCCAGAGAAGACTTATAGGACCTCTGATGTAAGCTGTCCAGGCTTCACCATAATGCTTTAAGGTGTCACATCACATGTTATAGCACAATCAGGAGGGACTATCATAGCCTGTATGAAAGCCAAAGCAATGAATGTAGCAGTCATTTTGTGGTGAATCTGGATAGGGAGAGCACATCACAGCTTAGCAGTAGAGATTGAGAGAGAAAGACATAAAACAGTAAAAGACTGCACAGATAGTATGTGACAGCACAGCAGTAAAGAACGGTTACCACAAGTTTACCCATTTATGTTGAGTACTTGCGATTTTAACATTTTTGGGAAAAAATTGGAACAAGCTGGTTAATTTGAATTTCAAAAGGTTTGCTCATCTCTACAACTATAACATTGTATACATCATAGTACTAATGACTGTTAAGACAACTGACCTGTTTAATGATGTTCCTGATGCCGGAGGATTTATCGTTGAGTGTCTGATGGTAGGCGCACTCATCGGTAACCATTTCTTTTAAGATGACACCAAAAGAATACCAGTCTACTCCGGCGTTATACTCCTTCCCAGCCAAAATCTACATAAAGAAGAAGAAAATAGATAAAGAGTTGGTCAAAAAGTTCCATATCATCAGTGTAACAAAGTTCTCAGCATAATAATTGTAAGACTATGTAATATAGTGAGAGTGGATGATTCCTCTGGTTGTGGCATCACTTGGATATTATGATTACTACACTAATGACTGAAAGGAGCCATGCTGCTCTTCTGAGCTCCAGAACCTTTGCTGGCTGACTTGTAACTCTTTGGGTCTCTAATGCTGGCAAAACATATAGCATGATCATGTATTGTGGCCGGACTCACAGATTCCGGAGAGATCATCTAATGTGTATGGAGACATCCCAATTCAGCTCAAACCCTGGATGCTGAATTTCAGTGCCCGATCCTTTGTGTCTGGCATGGTCATACTCCCCCCTCCCATTCAGAATGCATGTACACTCAGCTGAGCCAAGCTGCCTATCTAATGTGTATGGCATGCCAGATGTCAATGTCAGAATGTCCCATTTACTGTAATGGACATTTGTTGGATTATGTGTGTGATCCAGGCAGACATACAATTATAGTATGAAAAAAAGAGAAAATCCTTGTTCTTCTCACCTCAGGAGCCATGTAGCCTGCAGTTCCAGCGTATCCAGTGGCTGTTCGGTCTCCATGCATGTTGTCAATTGAGAGACCGAAATCTGTGATCTTAATATGGCCCGTTTCAGCCACCAAGATGTTCTCGGGCTTGAGGTCTCTGTGGATGACGCCCTTGGAGTGGAGATGTTGGATTCCACAGACGAGTTCAGCGGCATAGAATCTGACAGAGAGACAAGAAATTAGTGACTGTCTACAGAAATACAAGAAATCCTGCCCTATCCATAGTGTAATAAAGTGGCTGGTCAGGATTCTGTCCAGGTTCTGATGACTAATATATTGCTTTAGTCTAATCCATATTGCCATCAAAGAGCAATCAATACTGATGACAGAACTGCTGTTTATATATACTGTATATTTCTATTCGTGTATAATTACATAAAAATAAAACTTTACCTTGCACTGGGGATGTCAAGCTGCCCCTTCATCAGTAAGTAGCTGTAAAAGTCCCCGCAGCTCACGTATTCCAGACCAAGGAGCAAATGCAGCTGTTGTACAGAGCAGAGATATAGGTGAATTGGCAGATTATTACAGTACCTACACATCTACTACAGAATAGGACAGAATAACTATAGGCTACATGGTAAATGCCTGTCTGATTGTCCAGATACAAACATAGAGACATAACTATAGTAGGTACATGTGTTGCAGTCGCACTTAGCCCTGGAGCCTATGGGGCCAAAATATCCTTTTGGCCCATAAGAGAACACCAGTACTATTAAAGATCTGTAATGGTTGGGGGCCATGTTGGAAATTTTTCATTGGGGCTGTAATGCAGCGGCTTGTGGCATTACTGTAATGGTCCAGGGTGTGTTTTGACCGACCATGTACCTCCCAAGGTGACTGATCACATGACTGTGACATCGCACAGGTCCTGTGCATGCAGAAGGTCAGATCACATGACTGTGACATCAGCACAGGTCCTGTGTGTGCACTAGAGGATATATAAACCCTGGTAGATTTGAGACAGGTGTGAAAGGCGTGAGGGCTGTTCCCGTGTGTGGGACACCGTTAGCCTGGAGAGGCTTAGTGAGGCCTAGTGAAGCCTGAAAGGCAGAGGCTGGATCCTTACGTGTAAGCGATACCAGTAGCCTTGGAGGGCCAGAGGCTTGGAAGGCAAGAGTCCTGGAAGGCAGAGGCTGGATGTTAGGTGAGAAAACATACCAGTAGCCTTTGAAGGAACGAGGGCTGGAGACCCCCATCTGGGAAGCCGTAAAGCCACAGTGGTGGCAGAACAAATCTGACTGAAGCAGCTAAAATCCGGCAAAGGTAAAGCACTGCATTATATGGACGTTGATATAAGTGACTTTGCTGATGGCTGTAACTGGAGCCAAGTGGGCCTGTCTGCCATTTGAAAGGCTCCTGGACATTATATGTGTATGTCGGTGAGCCACTGAGTTGGACTCGGTGATAAGCAGTAGTGAAGTGTAATAAACTGCTGGATTGTGAAATACTGGAAAACGTGGCTGGTGTGCTTTAATTGACCTGATGCAGCGAGTGTCCCCCAGCATGATGACTAGCGCTGCCTTACAGGGCCTATAAACTTCAAGCAACGCCACTATACACATATACACATACAGTATATACTCACACACATGCACATGTACTGTATGTACACACCAATGTGTAAGTGTGTCTATGTACAGGGTCGGACTGGGGCACCGGGACACTGAAGAATTCTCCGGTGGGCCCGGGTCCTCAGCGGGCCCCCGAGCAGGACACACGGGTGCCCCTGGTTAACATGGCCGCCGGTGCTCCGCACTGCAAGGGCCTGGAGGGTCAGGGGGGCCCTTGCAGTGCGGCTGATGAAGGCAATCTGGCCTGCTTCTCGGTCCCATGGGCAGATTGCCCTCATCCTGTGCGGCAGGCAAGGAGCGATCCCTCCAGCTCCACTGCCGACAGGAGGAAAATGGCAGCGTAGCTGCAGGGATCCGTCCTCACCTCTGCTTTCTGCCCGGCGTTTCCTCCCTCACACAGGCTCACTTCCTGCTTTTTTGTACCTGCTGTGGGTCACACCCCTTGTGCGTCCTCAGCCTATTGCTGTCTGTCACCTGGTATATAGCTCAGCTGCTCCCATCTATCCCTGCCTGAGCATAGTGTTTCTTTCAGTGTGTGCTTGCACTCTGAAGGTGCCAGGTCCCGTTCTTTGTCTCCTGCTTTGCGGTATCAGTTCCCGTGTCTGAACTGAGTCCTGTCTATGTCTCCTGCCTTGTGGTATCAGTTCCCGTGTCTGAACTGAGTCCTGTCTATGTCTCCTGCCTTGCGGTATCAGTTCCCGTGTCTGAACTGAGTCCTGTCTGTGTTCTCTTGTCTGCCTATCCTGGAGGCTGTATTTCCAGGCCTGTCTGAACACGCTCCTAGCCTGTTCCTCCCGCCTTCTAGGGGCCGATTACCTAGACCTGTTCCTGTATCTTGTCTGTCCTGTCTGAACACGCTCCTAGCCTGTTCCTCCCGCCTTCTAGGGGCCGATTACCTAGACCTGTTCCTGTATCTTGTCTGTCCTGTCTGAACACGCTCCTTGCCTGTTCGTCCTGCCTCTCTGGGGGCCGTATTCCCAGACCCGCTCCTGTATCCCGCTGCAGTGTCGGTCTCCTCCGTACACTCAGTTCCAGTCTGAACTCTTTCCTATCCTTTACCTGTTTTGCCTCTATGTCCGTTCCCTTCCTTTTTCTGCAGAGTCTGAACTCGTACCTAACTCCTGCTTGTTGTCTCTGTACTCCCGTTTGTGAGTTTGTGGTCCACTCGCTACTTCACTGCAAGTATCCTGTGGGTATCTGGCTCTGCCTTTCTCTTCCTGTCTGTTCCGTGTGAACAGAGCCCTGTCCCCCCTGCTCTGCCTTGCTTACCGCTCCGGCGGTTCTAGCCTGCTCTGACTCCTTTGCTCACCGCTCCGGCGGTTCTAGCCTGCTCTGACTCCTTTGCTCGCTGCTCCGGCAGCCTTGCTCCGCTCTGACCCTTTTGCCCACTGCTCTGGCAGTCTCGCTCCGCTCTTATCCTTTTGCTCACTGCTCCGGCAGTCTTACTCCACTCTTGCTCACCGCTCCAGGCGGTCTCGTCCTGCTTTACTCTTGCTCACTGCTCCGGCAGTCTCGCTCAGCTCTGACCCTTTGCTCACCGCTCCTGGCGGCCTTGTCCTGCTCTACTCTTGCTCACCGCTCCAGGCGGCCTTGTCCTGCCCTGTTCTCGCCCACCTCTCTGGGCGGCCTCACTCTGCTGTGTTTGTCCGCCACATCTGTGGTTCTGTTCCTGAGTCCCAGTGTGTACTGGGTCCTATCCCGCCAGTGTCCCTACCTGCTAGTGCCTCCCTGTCTGCACTCTAGCTGTGCTTGCCTGTACCCCTCTGCCTGTATTGTTCCTGAGTCCCAGTGTGTACTGGGTCCTATCCCGCCTGTGTTCCTACCTGCTAGTGCCTCCCTGTCTGCACTCTAGCTGTGCTTGCCTGTACCCCCCTGCCTGCATACCCGCCTGCCTGCATACCAGTCGTGCCTGCCTATACCCACCAGTCTGTGTGCCAGCCTACCAGTCTGTTCCTGTATTCCCCTGTGTGGGTCAACAGCCGTGTCCGGAGTCTGTCCTGGAGTAGCACCTGGTCCCTCTGCTCGGTTCCTCCTTGGTGCACTGGCGTCGTATGCCGTCGTGCGACCCTGGTCGGATCGGGTGAATACCTAGTTACGCCCCTCCAGGCATTCACTCTCCGGCACGGTCCAGTGGAATCACTACAATCACACGCACACGCCGCTCAGCCCGGGCGTGTGCATTACATCTACCTTGTATGTAGTATTATTCGGTCACTATGTGGTGGTAATATGTGGTCTGGTCATGGTTTAGTGGTATTTCTCCCTTGTATGTGGTATTATTCGGTCACTATGTGGTGATAATATGTGGTCTGGTCATGGTGTGGTGGTATTTCTCCCTTGTATGTAGTATTATTCGGTCACTATGTGGTGGTAATATGTAGTCCAGTCATGGTGTGGCAGTATTTCTCCCTTGTATGTGGTACTGTTTGTGTTGGTACAGTGGATTGTGTTGTGTATGGCAGTCATCTGTTCTCTCTGATATTAATTAGGAGAAGATTCTTTGTTTCCATTAGTGATTAATTAAATACTTGGAACAAGATGCACTTACAGGGGTTCTCCGATGAAAACAAGTAATCACCTCTCCACAGGATAAGTGATAAGTTATTGATTAGTGGGGGTCTGAATGCTGGGACCTGCACCGATTGGTAGAATGTGGAGCTTTTATCCCCATTAGACTGGAGCTCATGTGCGACTTGACCACTGATCCATTCATTCCCTCAGTGGCTGTTCTTGTTTTTTTTCTGGAAACCCCAAAGAGAATGAAGGGAGCTGCAGTCAGACGTCCCACCTGCCGCTGCATTTTAAAATGGGGATAAGTGTCCTGACAGGGATAAAACTTCCCCATTCTTCTGATCGGTGCGGTTTCCAATGTTCGGACCCAAACGATCAGTCAGTTATCACCTATCCCGTGGAGCCCTTGGATCGGTGATAACTTGTTTTAACCAAAGAACCCCTTTACTGCAAACTACCGTAATTGTACATCCTAGTTATAGCATGTGCACAGTAGATGTGCAGGAGCCGCCTGTGATTTACAGCAGACGCTCCACTATAACGGGGATATCGGCTATCAGGTATTTACATATAGCTGTAGGGTGGGTCCTGAGGATCAATTCCTCCTGTGGGCCCCAGACACCCCAGTCCGACACTGTCTATATATATATATATATATATATATATATATATATATATATATATATATACGAGAGTTGCCATTAAAATGGTATTGGTTGTATATCTCATACTTATGTTCAAAGATATATTGACCTCTAGAACCATGCCACTACTACAAGCCCAACAGGCACATGCTCACTGGGCTGCAGCCCTCACCTACATTGTGGGCCATCGGCCGTGGTTTTGCAGCTGCTGGCCTTTTAATATTTTTTCATGTCCATGTCGTGTGTTCCCGCCCATGCCGCCCATGCACGACGCACACGCACAGCGTTCAGTACACCGCAGTGGCGTACTCTTTGCCAGGCCTAGTGCCAGATAGTGTTATCAGGATGTTCTTGGTAGGAGGGGCTACCGCTCTCTGCGCGCCGGCTCCTTACTTTCCTGCAGGCTCATCTTCAAGCTCTGGGAGGGCTGCATGCTACACTGATTCATCTCCAGGCTATGAATGAGTTAACAAGCAGAGGCCATGTAATGTATGTACATCAGCCCTAGTGTATCCTACTGTATATGATGTGTATACATCAGCCCCAGTGTATCCTATGTGATGTACATGTAATAGTGGGGAAGGGCGTAGCCTTCCCTTGGTACTGAGGTAGTGAAAGGAAGTGTTCCTAAGTCAGACCTCCTCCAACTGTGGTAGACCAAGCTAAGGGGGTTGGCTTTGGTGGTCCAGTTAATAGAGTAAAGGGGTAACTTAGTGCCCTTATCAAGCCTAGAGGGATATAGAGCTTGTTCCTGGTATAGTTCCTTCTGGGCTGTAGTACCTGAAAACAGCCACAAGATGCCACTGTTCTGGTTGCAGACGTCAGGTTGAGTCTCCCAGCAGAGTCATAGACAGTGATGGGTTAAAGTTCTGTGATGACAGCTCACTGAGGGTGGGCATATTAGGAAAGTCTCTCTTAATTTCCAGAATCAGGAAGTGATTCAGTAGTACGAGTTGAGATTGCAAGTTGATCAGACAGCCTGACTATAGTGGCTGCTAGGGTAGACGGGAGCTCCGAACCCTCAGACAGTGAGATCCCAGTGCGCAATTCTCCCCACACAAGAGCACGAGTCCTGTTCGCTCGCCGGAGAAACTCATCAAAGCGTAGTGAGGACACGGGGCACTTCTAGTTTGCAGGAAGCAAAGGAAGCTAAATAGGACTTCAAGCTAAGACATGGGGGAGAGATATCGGATCCGGTCACTGTCAATACAGAGGAGTCTCTTGGGCCAGGGATTATAGCCACAGAGATGCTCCGCTTAAAGAGGGAACCAGGGCTGAAGCAGTTAACAGCGCCTGTGAGAGAGATGATTGCCTGTCGGGCCTTATCCATTATATCTGACTGTAAATATTGTATATATTCCCCTTCCCCAAGTAAAGTCCAAGTTCTGGTTAAAAACCTCGTGTCCTCTGAAATTATTGCTGCCCTGTCCCAGAAGAAAATTGCCTGGAGACAGCCGCGATCGGATGGCTTGAAGTAAGTGAAGAGCACTACATACACAGCCACACTTCAGAGGGAGGACACGTATTGTCTGTAGGGTGCCATAGCGAGAGGGGGCTACAGCTCGCCCACGACTACCTCGCTGGGGCACCTTACATACATACTGTACATCAGCACCTGTATATCCTATATGATGTATATACATCAGCCCCAGTGTATCCTATACGATGTATATACTGTACATTAGCACCAGTATATCCTATATGATATATATACATCAGTCCCAGTGTATCCTATACGATGTATATACTGTACATTAGCTCCAGTATCTCTTATATGATATATATACATCAGCCCTAGTGTATCCTATACGATGTATATACATCAGCCCCAGTGTATCCTATATGATGTATATACTCTACATTAGCACCCGTATATCCTTTAAGATGTACTATATATACATCAGCCCTAGTGTATCCTATACGATGTATATACATCAGCCCCAGTGTATCCTATATGATGTATATACTCTACATTAGCTCCAGTATCTCTTATATGATATATATACATCAGCCCTAGTGTATCCTATACGATGTATATACATCAGCCCCAGTGTATCCTATATGGTGTATATACTCTACATTAGCACCCGTATATCCTTTAAGATGTACTATATATACATCAGCCCTAGTGTATACTATATGATGTTTGTACATCAGCATGTCACAAGGAGGTTTTCTCTAACATCACAAACTGTGATGGCGGCGTCCAAGTCTGTGGATCCCACAGATTCATATACTGCTCCTTGTAACTCCATTGATAGCTATGGTCAGTGCAGGGTGACTAGGGCATCGACTCTTAGAGCTGCAGCTCCTTGGCAGGTGAGCAAAAGTTAGTCTTTGCTGGGCTGAGGTTGTTGACTGCCTTTGATCACATGCTAGAGGAGAACCAGTCGTGTCTGCTGTTTCTCCATTTAAGCCGGCTGTGCTTTGCTGGCAATGCCAGTATCGTTTTTCTCTATCCTGTTCTGGAAAGGTGAACCCATACTGGTTTAGTGGTTATTGCTAAAGTTGTTGTAAGCCTTGTTTGGTAACCCTTTCCTTTTTCCCTAGGTGTCTTTATATTACTTTGTTGCCTCTCGGGTTTTAGACTTTATATTCCTTTGTGTATTTCCCTGAGAGCGTGTTGTGTGACTGTGCTTCAGTTTTGTCCTATCTTGTTTTGTATTCCCCCCATACACTGTACAAACTAGTGCTGCTTAGGAGCATAGTAAGGAACGAGGCTCGGGCATCTCCACATTCAGGAGTAATCCTGGGAACAGAAATAGCTAGGGTCCCCTAGCCTGAGGGTCAGAATAGGAGCACACTTGCTATCCCACAGTCACACCATGACACAGCCCCAGTGTATTCTATATGATGTATTTATATCGGCCCCAGCGTATCCTATATGATCTATGTACATCGCTCCCAAGGTATCCTATATGATGCATATACACTGGCACAAGCGTATCCTATATGATGTATATACATAGTCTCCTATGTAATGTATGTACATCATCACCAGTGTATCCTACATGACGTATATACATCAGCCCCAGTGTATCTTATATTATGTATACTGATCAGCCCCAGCATCCTATATGATGTACAGGTGCATCTCACTAAATTAGAATGTCATCAAAAAGTTAATTTATTTCAGTTCTTCAATGCAAAAAGTGAAATTCATATATTATATAGAGTCATTACACACAGAGTGATCTATTTCAAGTGTTTATTTCTGTTAATGTTGATGATTATAGCTTACAGCCAATGAACAAAAGTCATTATCTCAGTAAATTAGAATACTTTACAGCAACAACAGCTTGAAAAATGTTTTTAAAATCCGAAATGTTGGCCTACTGAAATGTATGTTCATTAAATGCACTCAATACTTGGTCGGGGCTCCTTTTGCATCAATTACTGCATCAATGCGGCAATGTGGCATGGAGGCGATCAGCCTGTGGCACTGCTGAGGTGTTATGGAAGCCCAGGTTGCTTTGATAGCAGCCTTCAGCTCGTCTGCATTGTTGGGTCTGGTGTCTCTCATCTTCCTCTTGACAATACCCGATAGATTCTCTGGCCAATCAAGCACAGTGATACTGTTGTTTTTAAACCAGGTATTGGTATTTTTGGCAGTGTGGACAGGTGCCAAGTAGGGTTGAGCGAGTATGTTCTGACCGAGTATGCTCGGGCCGAGCTCCGAGTATTTACAGCTGCTCGGTGATGAGGTTAAATCGCTCCCGTGTGCATGATTTGCAACTGTTTGACTGCTTTATTACTTGTGAGGAATGTGTAAGAAATAGACATTCCTCACATGTAATAAAGCTGTCAAACAGTTGCAAATCATGCACACAGGAGCGATTTAACCTCATCACCGAGCAGCTGTAAATACTCGGAGCTCGGCCCGAGCATAGTCGGCGAAAGGGTTAATAGAACATACTCGCTCAACACTAGTGTCAAGTCCTGCTGGAGAATGAAATTTCCATCTCCAAAAAGCTTGTTGGCAGAGGGAAGCATGAAGTGCTCTAAAATGTCCTGGTAGATGGCTGCGCTGACCTTGGTCTTGATAAAACACAGTGGACCTACACCAGCAGATGACATGGCTCCCCAAACCATCACCGATTGTGGAGACTTCACACGAGACCTCAAGCGGCTTGGATTGTGGCCTCTCCACTCTTCCTCGAGACTCTGGGACCTTGATTTCCAAATGAAAATTGGAACTCTGGGACCTTGTAGAGTGTGTCAATGACTGCCTTCTGGACATCTGTCATGTCAGCAGTCTTCCCTATGATTGTGGAGCCTTCTGAAACAGACTAAGGGACCTTTTAAATGCTTAGGAAGCCTTTGCATGTGTTTTTTTGTTAATTATTTTAATTCACTGAGATAATGGCTTTTGTGTTTTCATTGGCTGTAAGCCATAATCATCAACATTAACAGAAATAAACACGTGAAATAGATCACTCTGTTTGTAATGACTCTATATAATATACTAGATGGTGGCCCGATTCTAACGCATCGGGTATTCTAGAATATGTCTCCCGACGGTGGCGTACTTATTTTAAATCTGCCGCCAATTGGCCGGAGACCGTGTTTAAATTTGGCGCCACAATCGCAGATTGGTCGCCGCGGGCGGCCGCGAGCAATCAGCAGAGCGGTGTTTAAATTTGGCGCTGAAATAGCTGATTGGTCGTGGCCGGTGGCTGTGACCAATCAGCGAACCGTGTTAGTGAGGACCGGGGAGCATCCACCTGCCTTATAATGCCCCATGCAGGTTGTCACTTCCCCCTCCCCCATATAATGCCCCATGCAGGATGTCACATCGCCCCCTCCCTTATAATGCCCCATGCAGGATGTCACCCCCCCTCCCTTATAATGCCCCATGCAGGATGTCACTCCCCCCCATATAATGCCCCATGCAGGATGTCACATCCCCCCTCCTTTATAATGCCCCATGCAGGATGTCACATCCCCCCTCCCTTATAATGCCCCAAGAAGGATGTCACATCCCCCCCATATAATGGCCCATGCAGGATAATGCCCCATGCAGGATGTCACATCCCCCATCCCTTATAATGCCCCTTGCAGGATGTCACATCCCCCCTGTATAATGCCCCATGCAGGATGTCACATCCCCCCCTTCTTTATAATGCCCCATGCAGGAAGTCACATCCCTCCTATAGAATGCCCCATGCAGGAAGTCACATCCACCCTATATAATACCCCATGCAGAAAGTCACATCCCCCCTATATAATGCCCCATGGAGGAAGTCACATCCCCTCCATAGTGCCCCATGCAGGATGTCACATTCCCCCCACCCTTATAATGCCCCATGCAGGATGTCACTCCCCCCCCACCATATAAATGCCCCATGCAGGATGTCACCACCCCCCTTATAATGCCCCATGGAGGAAATCTCATCCCCCCTACCTTATAATGCACCATGCAGGAAGTGACATCCCCCCTATATAATGCCCCATGGAGGAAGTCACATCCCCCCCATAGTGCCCCATGCAGGATGTCACATCCCCCCCTCCCTTATAATGCCCCATGCAGGAAGTCACATCCCCCCTATATAATACCCCATGCAGGATGTCACATCCCCCCCATAGTGGCCCATGCAGGATGTAACACCCCCCCTCGCTTATAATGGCCCCTCCACGATGTCACACACCCCCACCCCACCATTTAATGCCCTATGCCCCCATACAATAAAAAAAAATCCAATACTCACCTCAATTCTCAGCTGCTGCTCCTGACTCCAGCGTAGCCGGCATCTTCCCGCTGCGCTCTGTGACCGCTCAGGAGAGAGTGCAGTGTAAAGACGTCACCGAGCCCTCTGACCTGAGACGTCACAGAGCGGCAGTGGAAGACACAGGAGCTGCTGTGGAGGCACAGGGAGGGGTAAGTATGGCGCCAGGTGCTGGGGCCCTGAGCAAGCGGGGGAGGGGAGGGGGGGGAGAGGGGAGAGGAGGGGAGAGGGGAGGAGAGGAGAGGGGAGAGGGGAGGAGAGGAGAGGGGAGGGGGGGGCGTCACACTTGCCGTCGGGAGATAAGCGGCCGTAGTCGCTGATCTCCTGACGGTAGCTGCATGGAGGTCAGCGGCGCCTCCGGTCAGGGGACTTATGCTGCGAGCAGCCGGCTGCATCTCCCGGCTGCATTGTAGCACCCCGAGGGCTCGGCTGCTACAGGGGTATTGCACCTCGATCCAGAGGTGTGGTATTCCACTCCTGGGTAAGGATGGAGTGTGGAACTGAGCTCAGCTAGTTGCATGCACTACACTCATCCCATTTCCGGGGGACAGAACAACGGTACTCCCACCAGATAGATGTGCAGGTATGACAGCGTCTGTCCCTGGCTGGAGTGGGAGGGGGGGAGGAACATCCCAGTAGTGTAGGAGCAGTCAGGGGAGGGACTCTGGGCATAGGAAGGAGCCCATTGGGTGCTAGTCACCTGGGCTCGGGTGTCAGAGGGAGTATAAGAGGTGGGCACCATCTTGAGACAGGTTCCTGTTCAGAGGAGAGTCTGTTCAGAGAGGAGCTCAGCCAGAGAGGGCTGAGGGGGAGCTGTGGCTCTGTCTGGGCCCAGCTCCAGAGCCAGGCCTGAAGCAGAGAGAGGAAGAAAAGGGAACACAAGGAAAGGCCCAGGGACGCAAGCAGAGGGAACCCTGAGATCCCACGAGTGAACCAGAACGGGTGAGGGGTTGGCAGAGAAGGGTACCGGATCCCAAGCTGGTGGAGGCAAATCATCCTTAGCCAGAAACCGGAGGTCGTGGTCAAGCTTTGGCACGACCCCTCGCCACATCCACCAGGAAAGCACGCCACATAGGGTCAGGAAAACCGGAGAGAGGTTTTGCCCCATAAGGCCCGAGGAAGCCGGACATAGGTGGGTCCCTGGTGAGGACGGCCTGTAGGAAGGATGAGAGGGGAGCTCAGGACCACGCTCTGGAACTGCCTGGGAGTTGGCCGAGTCCCGCACTTGGTGGACGCAGCACGGCTCGGGTGGTCACCCTTGGCCGAAGTGACCGGAGCAACACCTGTGAGTAAAAGCCTTGAAACTGCACCACACGTCTCTGAGCTTCCTTGCTGCACCATCACTACCACTATCATTCACTTCTGCTGCCCTGGGGCCATACCCCTCCCGTTGGGGGTTATACCATCTACGCTGCACAACCATATCACCGGCCTCAGCGGTCTGCCCTGCAGCGGCGGCTCCATAGCCGCATTCAACGGGTGGCGTAGTCAGACACTAATACCATCATACCAATAACTGCCACTTGGTTTGACCACCCTGGGCACGGACCGGGTCCCCGCCACTCGGAGACTACAACCCCCATCGGATCCGGCTCCGGGTAAGCCCCCGTGCGCGCGATGCCGCACGACTCAGGCCCAGGGGCGCGTCAACTTTGGCGTAGCCGGCAGGATCACGTGCCCGCAACCACCGGGTACTGCGTGCCTGAAGAAAAGTTCATATTTACCGTAAAAAGGAGTCTCCCGCCAATTCCAGAGGGTTCCCGCCATCGGACGCCATCACGGGTCGTTTCCCGCCGTTTGCCCGCCATCTGCAGCCTTTTCCCGCCATCCACGGAGTTTCCCGCCATAAGGAGACGATTCCCGCCATCTGAGACGATTTCCCGCCCTGGCAGAGCGGACTCCATTATGGGCGTGCCAGAGGGTGGCAAGAGGCCACCTCCCATCGTGGGCCAGGTCCAGGAATGGCGCCAAAAGCGGAAACCGCCTCCACCAGCAGAGACTGCAATGATAGAAATGTCCATCAGCGTGAGAGGGCTGCCCCTGGAACTGACAATCACTAAGTTGCCCCGGGACCACCCTCAATGGGGGCGGATACAGAACAAAACAGAGAAGATGGGTGCGGCCTGGAGGAGTCTGGACAGATCGCACCCGGAGATGGAGGAAGAGTCAATCAGCACCGACCCTGTGGTCCGGAACATGTTGCAGGCTGCCACCCCGGAAGGCCTGGTGGAGATCCTGGCACAGCTCCCCAGAAATCGGGAGCGTGCACAGACCGCGCTGGAGGCCTTGGCCCGGAAGATGGCCCGGGTACAGCAAGAAGCACTGGCCGAGTGGAGGAGAGAGATGGTCCAGCAGGCTGGAACCCGCCAGCAGAGGATGCCACCCGCAACGTGGAGCGTGTCTGCCCCTGAGGATGGTGCAGGAGGAACGGAGGCCGGAGACGACGCCGCGGAGGGAGCCGCAGAGATGGAAGCAGGTAATGGGGACGTCATCACCCCATGCCCCATAGCCGTAAGCCTGCCCCAGCTCCCCGTCGCAGAGCCCGAAGTCCCACTCACCGTGCCCGTTGCCGCACCGCCGCTGCTTCCAACTAGGCCTCAAGCGGCAGGAGCCGCGGTCGCGCCCTCTGTTACGCCATGCCCCTTGACCCTGAGCGCGGCAAAAGAGGAAGTGCCCCCAGCCTGGTCGCAGGGCCGAGTACCCCCGGGCGCCGCAGTCTCCACCGTACCCTTCACCTTCAGAGTGCCACCGGCCTGGTCGCAAGGCCTGGTGCATCCGGGCGCCGCTGCCCCCACAGCGCCCTCAACCTCCACAGTGCTGCCCCTGGGCGAAGATTTGTTTGCACAACATACCAGCCCGGACGGGCTGCCCTTCGCTTGGCCACCGGAGTACGTCAACCCCCGACTCCGGAAGGAATGGCCTCTGTGTGAGCCTCTGATCCCGGCTCCGGCACCCGCCAAAATTGTTCCGCTCCCGCAGGAGGAGGCCCAATTTGCGTGGGACCCCACCGGCGAAGACCTCATGGGGTTCACCCAAGAGACCCGGGCGGCCGCAGCCCAACGTGCGGAGTGTTGCCGACAACAACTGGAAGTCTTTCAGAGGGAACGGCGAGAGAGGCGAGTCCGCGAGGAGCGGATGCAGGTCCAAAGCGCGGAGCAGAAAAGCCGGACCCGACGAAACCGCCGTGCGGCCTACGGTCCCCGCGCCACCGGGACTGTAATAAAGTTTCAAATGGAGCACGGCTGGGGCTTTATCCGGGATCACAGAACCCCCGGCGATGTCTTTGTTACCCGCAGGGATGTTGAGAGCCACCTGCCGGAGGGACACCGAGGACGTGACCTCTACCCGGGTGATGAGGTCACCTTCACCCGGCACCAGTGTGCCAAAGGACCATACGCCCTTCACGTGCACCGGTTGACGGAGGAGTAGTTGCGGTATGAGGAAGATCAAGAGGACCCGGACGGGTCTGAAGACTACCCTCAGGAGGAGACAAGGAGAGGACACCGCTACTAAAGGGGAGTAGCATAAGCAGAGTACTGTAGATAAGTTACCCGTATGGGTATTTGACATGTTGCTAATTGGAGTGTGGTCCCCGTTGGGACTAGTGTGAAACTGTTTAAGGGACTGTTTCCTGTGTGCCCCTATCCCTAATCAGGCTGAGGACTGTGAGCAGCCATTTTCCTTATTCCCCACTGGCCGAGGACTGAGAGCGGCCATACCCTGTAAATAGTTGCGCTTCTTGAAGCGCCCCCTTCTGGTTTTATAAAGAACTGTTTTTCTCTAGTGACTGTTGCGCTTTACCTGGTCACAAGTTGCACGGTGGCCAGGGATTGAGGACGTATTAGTCAAGAATGTTTCATATGAAAAGGTTGTATATTATGCTAAAAAAAAGTTGATATATTTTATATGTAAGTGCACTTTAAAAAAAAAAAAAAAAAATTTTGTATGTTTTGTTTTATTCTTTTACAGCCCGAGGACGTGCTGTGGTTTACCAGGGGGGAATGTAGCACCCCGAGGGCTCGGCTGCTACAGGGGTATTGCACCTCGATCCAGAGGTGTGGTATTCCACTCCCGGGTAAGGATGGAGTGTGGAACTGAGCTCAGCTAGTTGCATGCACTACACTCATCCCATTTCCGGGGGACAGAACAACGGTACTCCCACCAGATAGATGTGCAGGTACGACAGCGTCTGTCCCTGGCTGGAGTGGGAGGGGGGGAGGAACATCCCAGTAGTGTAGGAGCAGTCAGGGGAGGGACTCTGGGCATAGGAAGGAGCCCATTGGGTGCTAGTCACCTGGGCTCGGGTGTCAGAGGGAGTATAAGAGGTGGGCACCATCTTGAGACAGGGTCCTGTTCAGAGGAGAGTCTGTTCAGAGAGGAGCTCAGCCAGAGAGGGCTGAGGGGGAGCTGTGGCTCCGTCTGGGCCCAGCTCCAGAGCCAGGCCTGAAGCAGAGAGAGGAAGAAAAGGGAACACAAGGAAAGGCCCAGGGACGCAAGCAGAGGGAACCCTGAGATCCCACGAGTGAACCAGAACGGGTGAGGGGTTGGCAGAGAAGGGTACCGGATCCCAAGCTGGTGGAGGCAAATCATCCTTAGCCAGAAACCGGAGGTCGTGGTCAAGCTTTGGCACGACCCCCCGCCACATCCACCAGGAAGGCACGCCACATAGGGTCAGGAAAACCGGAGAGAGGTTTTGCCCCATAAGGCCCGAGGAAGCCGGACATAGGTGGGTCCCTGGTGAGGACGGCCTGTAGGAAGGATGAGAGGGGAGCTCAGGACCACGCTCTGGAACTGCCTGGGAGTTGGCCGAGTCCCGCACCTGGTGGACGCAGCACGGCTCGGGTGGTCACCCTTGGCCGAAGTGACCGGAGCAACACCTGTGAGTAAAAGCCTTGAAACTGCACCACACGTCTCTGAGCTTCCTTGCTGCACCATCACTACCACTATCATTCACTTCTGCTGCCCTGGGGCCATACCCCTCCCGTTGGGGGTTATACCATCTACGCTGCACAACCATATCACCGGCCTCAGCGGTCTGCCCTGCAGCGGCGGCTCCATAGCCGCATTCAACGGGTGGCGTAGTCGGACACTAATACCATCATACCAATAACTGCCACTTGGTTTGACCACCCTGGGCACGGACCGGGTCCCCGCCACTCGGAGACTACAACCCCCATCGGATCCGGCTCCGGGTAAGCCCCCGTGCGCGCGATGCCGCACGACTCAGGCCCAGGGGTGCGTCAGCATCGCCGCTGACCTCCGTGCGGCAGATGAGCCGCTAACGGCCGCCATCTTTTTCTGAAATGCCGCGTCGCTGATTGGCCACGCCAGACCAATCAGCGACGCGGGATTTCCTGGACAGAAGGACAGACAGATTGACAGACGGGATAACACAATTATATTAATGACTCTATATAATATATGAGTTTCACTTTTTGTATTGAAGAACTGAAATAAATTAACTTCTTGATGATATTATAATTTAGTGAGATGCACCTATATATACATCGGCCCCAGTGTATCCCATGTGATGTATATACATCGTCCTCAACGTATCCTATGTGATGTATATACATTGTCCCCAACGTATCCTATATGATGTATATACACAGGGTTGGATTAAGAGTAGCCAGGGCCCCGGGCAGTTTAAAAGGTGTGGCCCCCCACCCAGGTACCGGATGTATCACGTGACATGTCACATGATCCCCTTTGATAGATCATGTGATTGGTCATGTGATCAACACACAGATGTTTTGATCACATCTATAGACAGAGAATGAGGAAAAAAAATTTCCATAACATAGCACTATATATAGTAGATCAGGGTGGCAGATTAATTTTCCCGAGGGGCCACATGAGAGATCGTGACTGTTTTGGAGGCCGATCCAATAGGCTGAAATTAATTCTGCTCCATATTAATATTAACAAAATAATTTTAAAAAATTATATTAATTGTATGACTTAATATTGAGCAGAATTAAGTATGCTGACATCCCTCTATATACAGTATGAGCCCCCGCATAGCTCCCTAGATACAGTATGAGCGCCCGCATAGCTCCCTAGACACAGTATGAGCCCCCGCATAGCCCCTCTATATACAGTATGAGCCCCCACATAGCCTCCTATATACAGTATGAGCCCCGCATAGCTCCCTAGATACAGTATGAGCCCCTGCAGAGCCCTGTACATATAGTATGAGCCCCCACACAGCCCCCTACATACAGTATGAGCCCCCACATAGCCCTGTACATACAGTATGAGCTCACACACTGCCACCTACATACAGTATGAGCCCCTACATAGTTATTTAGATATAAAATGAGTCTGCACATAGCCCCTATATACAGTATGAGCCCGCACATAGCTCCTTATATACAATATGAGCCTGCACATAGCTCCCTATATACAGTGTGAGCCCGCACATAGCTCCTTATATACAATATGAGCCCGCACATAGCTCCCTATATACAGTATGAGCCCGCACATAGCTCCCTATATACAGTATGAGCCCGCACATAGCGGTCTAGATACAGTATGAGCCCCCGCAGAGCCCTGTACATATAGTATGAGCCCCCACACACCCCCCTACATACAGTATGAGCCCCCGCATAGCCCTGTACATATAGTATGAGCCCACACACTGCCACCTACATACAGTATGAGCCCCTACATAGTTACTTAGATACAATATGAGTCTGCACATAGCCCCTATATACAGTATGAGCCCGCACATAGCTCCCTATATACAGTATGAGCCCGCACATAGCTCCCTATATACAGTATGAGCCCGCACATAGCTCCCTTCTCTGATCGACTGTCGGTTCCACAGCAAGCTCAGAGAATGGTCGACTCCCACTCTGGGGGCGGCAAATTGCAGCTGCCTGGGAGACACCTCTGACCACCGCATGAGGTGGCCCGAAGGCCCCCCTGACGGCTGTACCCAGGTCACATGCCCCTCCTCTTCCCCTAGGTACGGCCCTGTAGAGTCTATATGAGAATACATGACTATCTATAATATAATCAGGGATGTGTCCGTCTGTCCGAAGCCTCTATAGACTGTGCACGCAATGCGCCTGCGCAGTCTGGCCGGAGACAGAAGAACACATCAGATGTTACAGGTGACAGGGAGGAGGACGAGGATAAAGGATTGTAATGACGGAGATCACGTCATACTGCCATCTTCGGCGCCATTAGGACACATACCTTGATGTCCGGCGAGGTTGGAGGAGTGTGGCGTTGTGGTTCATGCATGCGCAGGTGTGAACTCTGGCGCCACACTCCTCCAGCCTTGCCGGTGTTCGAGGATGCGCTGCAAGCGAGAGGGGAAAAGGTGAGTAGGAGTGTTGTTTTTTTTTTTGTATGGATGGAAGAACATCAGAGCAGGCAAAATGGGGGAACATATACCAGGATGGGGGATAAGGATGGGGAGGGAGCATATACCAGGATGGGGGATAAGGATGGGGAGGGAGCATATACCAGGATGGGCAGGGAGCATATGCCAGGATGGGGGAGCATTTGGTTTTAGTAATGGGGTCTGGCCCGGCGCCGGTTCAGTCTTTACTTTCAGTATACAGAGCAACCCCTGTAATCCTGGCCCTGACTGACAGCCGGTCTCAATGTAGAGTCAGTGTCAGTCAGGGCCGGGGGCTCGGTTGCAGAGGACGCTCTGTATACTCAGAGTGGTGACCGAACCGGCACTGCCCTCATGACTGACACCGAATGCTGGCGAGTACAATAAAGATCATTTTCTCCCCACTGCATTCAGCTACTGGGCAGTATAAAAACCCTGTTTACCTGAACGCAGGTTAATAGCGTTATTTCTGATGAAAGGAACCCTTTAATTTTGTAGCACATTACTTCAATGAAATGGTGCTGGAGTCAGTGCATGCGCTTACCACGCTATCCAGCGCCATTTTATTGAAGTGTTTATGAGAATTCGCAGACACAGTGTCTTAAAAAAAATGGCGCCAGAAATGTACCACTAAAAATGCTTGTGACCCGGGTGTAAAACAGGTTCAATAGCTAGTATAATATACTGTGATACAGACATTAGATGTTATACTATACACATTGTTATATCCCATCTCATGTCTGTACCACAGTATACCATACACTAATCTGTTTACTGGATGTGACATTTTGTACAGGGATATACACTGTACTGATCACACCTGCCTACAGGACCTCACATATCATATATGGATCAGTACAGTATGTGATGTCCTGCAGGTTCAGGGTTGATCAGTCAGTGCAGGATCCTCTATGCAATGTCTGTGGTCGCTCTGCTGGGGCTCAGTGGGATTTATTACAGGACTCTGAATTTTCCTGCAGATCTGGTGATGCTGGAGCCGATGACCCAGAGTGACCTGATCTGCAGCAACGATGAAAGTCCTGCAATAACTTATACAGAGCCCTATCAGAGCGGCCGCTGAACTGACACTATGGAATCTTATGCAAACTCATCAGGAGGGGAGCAGCATCCTGCAGCCCCCTCCTCACTCCAGACATCCTCTCCAGACCTCATATTTACCGCCATTCACTGACCTGATCCACCAGCTCCTCTCCCGCAGGATAAAGAAGCTCCAGGCGCTGCTGTGTGATGTCAGTCCTGGAGACGCAGCACACAGCGCGCAGGGTGCGTGTCTGCCTCCCTGTGATGTGGCCAGCGTCTAAAAGGTACAGTGCGGTCCCCCTGCCAAACCTGCCCCTGCCTCTGCACAAAACATTATAATGAGGGCAATCTGGCCATGGGTCCCCCTGAAGCCCCGGGCCCCGGGCGGTAGCCCAAATTGCCCTCATTATAATCCGTATATACATCAGCCCCAGTGTATCCCATGTGATGTATATACATCTTTCCCAGCGTATCCCATCTGATGTATATACATCGGCCCCAGCGTATCTTATGTGATGTATATAGATCGCCCCCAGCACATCCCCTCAGAAGTATATACATCGGCCCCATTGTATCCTATGTAATGTATACATATCATCCCCAGTGTATCCTATGTAATGTATATGCATCGGCCCCAGATTATACTATCTGATGTAAACAGCATAATTAAGTACTGTATTTAGTGTGGACCTGTGTATATAGCATGTAGTGAGGTGCTGTGTGTAATATATAGTGTAGATGTGATGTGAATATAATATGTGTGTATAGCATATAGTGTGGGCTGCACATTTTATATAAAAGGCACATCTCTACACTATATAGTATACACACAGCTCCATACCATGTTTTATAACCCAGTATATAGTGTGGAGCTCTGTATATGGTGTGGACTTCCCACTAAAAGTTATGTACTCAGGCACAGCACCACACTAAATAACTATATACACAGCTCCATAGTTCATACTATAATATATATACTATAATATTTACTTCATGTATATACAATGGTCCCAGTGTTTGTGTGGGTATATATATATATATATATATATATATATATATATATATATATATATATTTAGATGTTTGTAGCATATATTTTGGAGCTATGTATGCTGTGTATAATTCTCCCTATGGCCACGGCCCCACTATCAGTATTTGGTCAGTATTCGGTCAGTATTTTTTCTCAGGAGTTGGAGACAAAACCAGGAGTGGGTGATAAATCCAGAATTGGTGACTTGCTTCTATTATACCTTTTCTCTGATTGTTCCTCACCTGATTTTGGCTCCCACTCCTAAGAAAAAATACTGACCAAATACTGATAGTGGGGCCGTGGCCTTACACACAGTATATATAGGACATGAGAAGTGGTACTTTGCAGTGTACTGTATATATACAGAATAATACAGATACTGACAATTGCAACCAGCATACAGACAGAAGTGGTACTGTGCAGTGTATACTGTATATACAGAATAATACAGATACTGCGGAAATAATACTGACCGAATACTGACCAAATACTGATAGTGAGGCTGTGGCCTAAGTCTCAGTATCTGTATTATTCTGCATATTTACACTGCACAGTACCACTTCTCCTGCCCTGTATACTGGGTGTAATTCTCAGTATCTTTATTATTCTGTATATATACACTGCACAGTACCACTTCTCCTGTCCTGTATACTGGGTGTAATTCTCAGTATCTGTATTATTCTGTGTATATACTGTATATAGACTGTATATATACACTGCAGAGTACCACTTCTCCTGCTCTGTATACTGATGTAAATCTCAGTATCTGTATTATTCTGTGTATATAAATTGACTGCAATATTCTCAGTATCTGTATTAATCTGTATATATACACTGCACAGTACTACTTCTCCCGTCTTGTATACTGGTTTTAATTCTCAGTATCTGTATTATTCTGTGTATATACTGTATATAGACTGTATATAGACTGCACAGTACCACTTCTCCTGTCCTGTATACTGGGTGTAATTTTCAGTATTTGTATTATTCTGTGTATATACTGTATATAGACTGTATATAGACTGCACAGTACCACTTCTCCTGTCCTGTATACTGGGTGTAATTTTCAGTATTTGTATTATTCTGTGTATATACTGTATATAGACTGTATATACACTGCACAGTACCACTTCTCCTGCCCTGTATACTGGGTGTAATTATCAGTATCTTTATTATTCTGTATATATACACTGCACAGTACCACTTCTCCTGCCCTGTATACTGATGTAAATCTCAGTATCTGTATTATTCTGTGTATATAAATTGACTGCAATATTCTCAGTATCTGTATTAATCTGTATATATACACTGCACAGTACTACTTCTCCCGTCTTGTATACTGGTTTTAATTCTCAGTATCTGTATTATTCTGTGTATATACTGTATATAGACTGTATATAGACTGCACAGTACCACTTCTCCTGTCCTGTATACGGAGTGTAATTTTCAGTATTTGGATTATTCTGTATATATACACTGCACAGTACCACTTCTCTTGTCTTGTATACTGGGTGTCATTCTCAGTATCTGTATTATTCTGTGTATATATACGCTGCACAGTACCACTTCTCTTGTCCTGTATACTGGGTGTAATTCTCAGTATCTGTATTATTCTGTATATATACACTGCACAGTACCACTTCTCCTGTCCTGTATAGTGGATGTAATTCTCAGTATCTATATTATTCTGTATATTATACTGGGTGTAATTCTCAGTATCTGTATTATTCTGTATATTATACTGGGTGTCATTCTCAGTATCTGTATTATTCTGTATATATACACTGCACAGTACCACTTCTCTTGTCCTGTATAGTGGATGTAATTCTCAGTATCTGTATTATTCTGTGTATATACACTGCACAGTACCACTTCTCTTGTCCTGTATACTGGGTGTCATTCTCAGTATCTGTATTATTCTGTGTATATACACTGCACAGTACCACTTCTCCTGTCCTGTATACTGGGTGTCATTCTCAGTATCTGTATTATTCTGTATATATACACTGCACAGTACCACTTCTCCTGTCCTGTATACTGGGTGTAATTCTCAGTATCTGTATTATTCTGTGTATATACACTGCACAGTACCACTTCTCCCGTCTTGTATTCTGGTTTTAATTCTCAGTATCTGTATTATTCTGTATATATACTCTGCACAGTACCACTTCTCCCGTCTTGTATTCTGGTTTTAATTCTCAGTATCTGTATTATTCTGTGTATATACTGTATATAGACTGTATATAGACTGCACAGTACCACTTCTCCTGTCCTGTATGCGGAGTGTAATTTTCAGTATTTGGATTATTCTGTATACATATAGACTGCACAGTGCCATTTCCTCGGTCCTATTCTTGGAGAGACTGTATTACAGTTAGGTAGAGTCATTATTGGTTTATCATTTTCTACATTCCTATGGGCAAATAAAAATACATTTTGAAATCCTGTTTAAATGGGTTATCCCAAGTTTGGAAGTTATCCCCCTTCTTATGGATAGGGGATGACTTTCTGATCACTGCGGCCCTAACCACTGGGACCACCATGATCCAGAGAAACGGAACTGTGAAAAGATAAATGGAGCTGTGGTTGATGATGCGCACTGCTGCGCCATTCACGTGGGGCTCGTCAAATAACTCCTTTAAGAGAGTGCTGAGGGCATGACCAAGAAAAGTAACACATAGGTGCGCTTGTACACATCTGTAGATGGACAAAGACAGCGGTGCACACAGCGCGCAGCGCAAAGTTTACCCTTATGTACAGCACCATACATAAAATGGCACTATATAAAATAGAGCAGGGGTGGGAGATTAATTTTCCCAAGGGGCCACATGAGAGACCATGATTGTTGTGGAGACCAAACCAATAGGCTGAAATTAATTCTGCTCAATGTTAATATTAACATATTAATTATAATTATGTTTTATAATATAATATTTAATAGTAATAAATAATAATAACTTAATATTGAGCACAATTAAGTATGCTGACATCCCCCTATATACAGTATGAGCCCTCCCACATCACCCCCTACATACAGTATGAGCCACCACATAGCCCCCTACATACAGTAAGAGCCCCACATAGCTCCTTATATACAGTGTGAGCCCCCAGATAGCACCTTAGATACAGTATGAGCCTCCATATAGCCTCCTATATACAGTATGAGCCTCCATATAGCCTCCCATATACAGTATGAGCCTGCGCATAGCTCCCTAGATACAGTATGAGCCCCCATATAGCTCTCTAGATACAGTATGAACCCTCGCATAGTTCCCTAGATACAGTAGATACAGTATGAACCCTCGCATAGCTCCCTAGATACAGTAGATACAGTATGAGCCCCCCATAGCTCCATAGATACAGTATGAGCCCCGTGCATAGCTCCTAAGATACAGTATGAGCCCCGTGCATAGCTCCCAAGATACAGTATGAGCCCCCACATAGCCTCCTAGATACAGTATGAGCCCCGTGCATAGCTCCCAAGATACAGTGTGAGACCCCACATAGACTCCTAGATACAGTATGAGCCCCTGCATAGCCTCCTAGATACAGTATGAGCCCCGTGCATAGCTCCCAAGATACAGTATGAGACCCCACATAGCCTCCTAGATACAGTATGAGACCCCACATAGCCTCCTAGATACAGTATGAGCCCCGTGCATAGCTCCCAAGATACAGTATGAGACCCCACATAGCCTCCTAGATACAGTATGAGACCCCACATAGCCTCCTAGATACAGTATGAGCCCCTGCATAGCCTCCTAGATACAGTATGAGACCCCACATAGCCTCCTAGATACAGTATGAGCCCCGTGCATAGCTCCCAAGATACAGTATGAGACCCCACATAGCCTCCTAGATACAGTATGAGACCCCACATAGCCTCCTAGATACAGTATGAGCCCCTGCATAGCCTCCTAGATACAGTATGAGACCCCACATAGCCTCCTAGATACAGTATGAGCACCTGCATAGCCTCCTAGATACAATATGAACCCCGTGCATAGCTCCCAAGATACAGTATGAGACCCCACATAGCCTCCTAGATACAGTATGAGACCCCACATAGCCTCCTAGATACAGTATGACACCCCGCATAGCCTCCTAGATACAGTGTGAACCCCGTGCATAGCTCCCAAGATACAGTATGAGACCCCACATAGCCTCCTAGATACAGTATGAGACCCCACATAGCCTCCTAGATACAGTATGAGACCCCACATAGCCTCCTAGATACAGTATGAGCCCCGTGCATAGCTCCCAAGATACAGTATGAGACCCCACATAGCCTCCTAGATACAGTATGAGCCCCTGCATAGCCTCCTAGATACAGTATGAGACCCCACATAGCCTCCTAGATACAGTATGAGCCCCGTGCATAGCTCCCAAGATACAGTATGAGACCCCACATAGCCTCCTAGATACAGTATGAGCCCCTGCATAGCCTCCTAGATACAGTATGAGCCCCGTGCATAGCTCCCAAGATACAGTATGAGCCCCCACATAGCCTCCTAGATACAGTATGAGACCCCACATAGCCTCCTAGATACAGTATGAACCCCGTGCATAGCTCCCAAGATACAGTATGAGACCCCACATAGCCTCCTAGATACAGTATGAGACCCCACATAGCCTCCTAGATACAGTATGAGCCCCGTGCATAGCTCCCAAGATACAGTATGAGACCCCACATAGCCTCCTAGATACAGTATGAGCCCCTGCATAGCCTCCTAGATACAGTATGAGACCCCACATAGCCTCCTAGATACAGTATGAGCCCCGTGCATAGCTCCCAAGATACAGTATGAGACCCCACATAGCCTCCTAGATACAGTATGAGCCCCTGCATAGCCTCCTAGATACAGTATGAGCCCCGTGCATAGCTCCCAAGATACAGTATGAGCCCCCACATAGCCTCCTAGATACAGTATGAGACCCCACATAGCCTCCTAGATACAGTATGAGCCCCTGCATAGCCTCCTAGATACAGTATGAGCCCCCACATAGCCTCCTAGATACAGTATGAGACCCCACATAGCCTCCTAGATACAGTATGAGACCCCACATAGCCTCCTAGATACAGTATGAGCCCCTGCATAGCCTCCTAGATACAGTATGAGACCCCGCATAGCCTCCTAGATACAGTATGAGCCCCTGCATAGCTTTTTGGTATTAATCTAAATTGAATACATTTTTAATTTTTAAATGGATAAATTTGTTAGCTAGTTATTACTAATCCTCAGATATACATCAGTTTTTTGTACACTGGTCCACACGCACATGTAGACACACACACTCACTCACAAACACATGCAGTCACGCACATACACACACATGCAGTCACACACATACACACACACATGCAGTCACGCACATACACACACATATGCAGTCACACACATACACACACACGCAGTCACGCACATACACACACACATGCAGTCACGCACATACACACACATATGCAGTCACACACATACACACACACGCAGTCACGCACATACACACATGCAGTCACACACATACACACACGCGCAGTCATGCACATACTCACACATGCAGTCACGCACATACACACACATGCAGTCACGCACATACACACACATACACACACATGCAGTCACACAAATACACACACATGCAGTCGCGCACATACACACACATGCAGTCACACACATACACACACACGCAGTCACGCACATACACACATGCAGTCACGCACATACACACATGCAGTCACACACATACACACACGCGCAGTCATGCACATACACACACATGCAGTCACGCACATACACACACATGCAGTCACACACATACACACACATGCAGTCACGCACATACTCACACATGCAGTCACGCACATGCACACATGCAGTCACACACATACACACACGCGCAGTCATGCACATACACACACATGCAGTCACGCACATACACACACATGCAGTCACGCACATACACACACATATGCAGTCACGCACATACACACACATGCAGTCACACAAATACACACACATGCAGTCGCGCACATACACACACATACGCAGTCACACACATACACACACACGCAGTCACGCACATACACACATGCAGTCACGCACATACACACATGCAGTCACACACATACACACACGCGCAGTCATGCACATACACACACATGCAGTCACGCACATACACACACATGCAGTCACACACATACACACATACGCAGTCATGCACATACTCACACATGCAGTCACGCACATACACACATGCAGTCACATAAATACACACACATGCAGTCGCGCACATACACACACATACGCAGTCACACACATACACACACACGCAGTCACGCACATACACACATGCAGTCACACACATACACACACGCGCAGTCATGCACATACACACATGCAGTCACGCACATACACACACATGCAGTCACACACATACACACACATGCAGTCACGCACATACACACACATACGCAGTCACACACATACACACATGCAGTCACACACATACACACACATACGCAGTCACGCACATACACACACGCGCAGTCACGCACATACACACACATACGCAGTCACACACATACACACACACACGCAGTCACACACATACACACACACGCAGTCACGCACATACACACACATACGCAGTCACACACATACACACACACGCAGTCACACACATACACACATGCAGTCACACACATACACACACGCGCAGTCATGCACATACACACACATGCAGTCACGCACATACACACATGCAGTCACACACATACACACACATGCAGTCACGCACATACACACACATACGCAGTCACACACATACACACACACGCAGTCACGCACATACACACACATGCAGTCACACACAGACACACGCGCAGTCATGCACATACACATACGCAGTCACACACATGCACATACACACACACATGCAGTCACGCACATACACACACATACGCAGTCACGCACATACACACACATGCAGTCACGCACATACACACACATACGCAGTCACGCACATACGCATGCAGTCTTGCAAATACACAAACATGCAGTCAACACTCAGTCACGCACACACGTAGTCTTGTACACACATGCAGTCTTTTACACAAGCAGTCACACACACGCAGTCACATACACTCACGCGGTCATGCACACAGTCAGACACCAGCAGGCATGCGCACACATGGTCATACACACACGGTCATGCACATGCAGTCACGCATATACGCACACGGAGTCACGTATACACATGCAGACTTGCACATATACGGGTCGCAGAAATGTGTGCACACAAACATATACAGACATATACAAAGACACATACAGACATAAACATATTTGAAGACATACAGAAAAATACATGTAAACAGACATATCACATATTACAACTGTGCTGGTCTCAGAGATGGTCTTCAATGTCCAAGGGCTACTAAATGGATTTGATGCTTACATTCATGTGATAATTTACCCCATACTGTAAATCATACTAATATTAGTGGTTTCCCTGGGAAGAAGCTAAACCACCCTAGCCACCGGTCTGAGGGTCCTTGGGATACTACAATTTAGGGTAAGCGGTCATAGGCCCTTTGGTCCATTATTCTGATACTTATACATTTGCTGATGGTGGCCCTGGGAGTTGGTATTTTAGTGGCACACTTAGTGCTTATACTCTCACCACTTGCCCTATATAGATTACCTGGGTCAACCTGTTACCACTAGCCTAAAACACCCCGCTTTTCCCAGCCTATACCTTCATAGAGCTATATATAATCTCTGATTGGTTTTCCCCTGGGGGGTTTCCTTACACTTACCCCTATGCACACTGTTTTTGTCTTTATTGTCTATTTGCTATTATGTATACATGTGTATTTAATAAAGATTTTGTCATAGTTTTGCATAAGAAACTCCTAGTTTATCTGTTTTTTTCCAAATGATACTAATATTAGTGGTTTCCCTAGGAGCATCAAGACCTAAGATGTTATTATACAGATGAGGGAACACTGCGAAAAATGTAATAATCTATAGTAAGGGGTATATTGGGCCTCATTTACCCCAAAAATGTCCTTGTTACCCATCCCAAGAAGTCAGAGCTCAGTGTAATGAGTACAATGCCGCACGTTACTAAATCATTGTGACGTCTATAAACATGGACCAGGGCATCCTACTGTAAACTCTAGACATATTAGCTGTCATCCAAAGAGCACCATGACCTAAAGGATCAGGGGAATCTTGGGGTGATGGCTGATAAATCTGCTTTTTAAAAATAAAATTAAAAAAATAAAAAAATTGAGGTTTTATTACTATTGATAACAAAGCCAATTTTAATATTAGACAGTATTTCTGAATAAGGCCTAATGTTACCCCTACTATTGTTAAAATATTAGCTGTCACCCCAAAGCCAAAACCAGGTGAGGAACAATCAGAAAAAGGTATAATAGAAACAAGTCACCAACTCTGCATTTATCACCCACTCCTGGTCTTGGCTCCCACTCCTGAGAAAAAATACTGACTGAATACTGACCAAATACTGATAGTGGGGCCGTGGCCTAAGAGCTAAAGTCGGTCTCAGGGGGTAGGTAAGCCTTTTTATCATGCTCTACCACTGCTAACTTATAAAGGAGGCAGAAAAGCGTTTGCCGACATATGATGTAATAGCTCCTCCAATGTCAGGTCTCTATGTATGGAGCAGGTTCAGGAGCTGAGCCCGCATCATACTGGGCAGATGCCTGTACACATAACACCGACAATGAATGGGGTATAGCTGCACATTCAGGAAAAAAAATACATGTGTAGAATCATTAAGGTCCACTGGACCACAATTCAAGTATGAAATGACCTACAGCAATCCAGTAAGGATTAAATAATACAGCAGACATAATGGAGTAAATTCTTTATTTGGATAAATCAGTGATCAGACATAGAAAAATACGTTAAAAAACATGTAATTGACAACTATACATTAAAACACACGTGGGGTGTAGAGACACAGCCTATGTATTGAATAGTGGTTCTCCCTAGGATGCACATATATTGGATTTCATCCAGTAAATACATGAATACAAGTAAACTAACACCATCGATATATTAAATACATAAAGTGCATGTGCAGATATATATATGTATATACCAGAATAACATCAAAGAGAAAAACAGTACATCTAATATAATAAATAGGAAAAATCTCATATAATTCTTGTGACACATAACTTGAATATATGGCCGTAATAATGTACATAGTGCAAAAGTCATTGGCCAACATAAGAATAAATATCAGGATATAATGAAGAAATAAAGATGGGATTAGCCAAATCCAGAGGCAGTATGGCATGAGCGGGGTAGGGCTGTGTGACCTCCACCCACAGGCGTTCTGCTCGCGGTTCTACAGGGAGATGCCTGTACACAGCCGGCATCTGTAACCGCAGCCATCAGAGATTGTTCTGATCGCTGCTGTTACACTGATCACTGGCTGCGGATGGGTTATCATGGCAGCCGACTATGAGAACTACTAGGATGAGTTTAAAATAAATGTTCCTGTGCTGAGATAATCTTATAAATGTGCCCCTGCTGTGTACTGTGTAATGGCCGTGTCTGACCGTGCTGGACAATGGTCTGATCATACCGCAGCTCCTGGGCAGGAGGAAGCAAAAGAGGATACAGACAGGATCACAAATGATTATTTCTTTCAGGAAAAATATTGCTTAAAAACAGACAGCAAAATGTTTTACCTCACAAAATGAATCAGCTGTGATCCCGTGTTGTAATGTCTGTATACTCTTTTGTGTCCTCCCCTGCCCAGGAGCTGTGGTATGATCAGACCATGGCCCTGTAAGGTCAGACACATCCATTACACAGTACAGACCAGGGGCACATTTATAAGATTATCTCAGCACAGGAACATTTTTTTAACACATCCAATTGTAGAACTTATTTTTACTCCAAGATCTATTAGTTAAAATGTACTTTGTTTGTGGGAAAAACCCTTTAAATTCCATAAGAGGACTGAAAAAATAAAGTAAACATACATAAAAACGTGTTAAAAATATAAACCAAATAAAAACTTATAATAATTTGAATCAACCCTTTTCCTTTATTAAGTATAAAAAAAAATAATTATATTATTATCAAAATATTCAATTAAGTGTGTTTTTGGCCGACACACTTTCCTAACAAAAGGCAATAAAATGTGATCAAAACATCTCCCCACCTCACAAAAAAAGAATAAAACATTTGCAGGTCTTAGAAAATGGACGCACAAACCCAATGGTTTTTATTTACAAATGTTCACATTTTTTCATCACTTAAATTTAAAAAAAAAAATAGACAAGTTTGGGGTCTTAGTAAATGTTCAGACCTGGAGATTCATTTTACCCAGTCATTTTTATTACACGATGAATACCACATGAGCAAAAGAAAAAAATCAATGGTGGAGTTGCTTTTTTTCTTCTTTCTTTTTTTCACCATTTCAATGAATTTGGAATTTGAAATTACAACTCATCCTGCAAAACGCAATCCCTCATACACTATGGTGATGGGAAAGCAAAAAAGATATGGCTCTTGGAAGAACGGGAGGGAAAAAAGTAAAGTGTAAAGATGAGAATTGTCAGTGTTGGGAAGGGGCTTAAGTAATGGATATCTTACCTTGGTCTGGAATGCGAAGTCTGCGCGGACAAGGAAGGGGCTCCCAGATGCCAGCTGTAAAACCCGTCGCTCCACCATCCCAGAAGCATCACCGGAAGCAAGCAGGGCTCTTTTGCTGATGATCTTAGTAGCAAAATATTTGCGGGTAGCTGTATCCTCCGCCAGCACGACCATGCCAAAACTTCCCCGGCCGAGCACATGATGGAACAGTAATCTCCTTTTGAAGTTATCAGAGACTGTGGCTTCACTGCTATCCTCTTCTTTCTTCAGATCCATGGCTTTCTGTCCTGATGAAATCCTTCGTCGTTTTATACCCTGGATCTCCTTTGAAGATGTCTGTTCACCTCCCAATGAGCTGAAGATGGCTCCCCGCTTCTTGGCTCCCATCTTCAGATGTGCCTTCATCTCTTCCTCTCCATCTTTCTTCTGGACAGGTTGTTTTGTCGTCTTGACTGAAGACTTCCTCTCATCATCAGATGTGTCATAGGTAGGTCTTCGTCTGTTCACTCCTTCTCTCCTAAATTTCGCTTCCATTTTGTCGCTCTGCTCAGTAGACATCTCCTCAACTGTCGCCAGTCACCTCCAACTGTCACTCACTGCCGATCAAATGTAAGCATCTCAGCTAGCGCACAGCAATCCATTGGTCATGTGATCAGCAACTGACCAGTGACATTTATAAGATGCATAGCCTTTCACTGAGATTTAATACATGGGTATTTAAAATTATGCCAGGTGATCTGTGGAATACAAGGTGCAACTGTTACTAATATTAGTAAATCTGCACCAAGTGCCCAATTTGACTGATGTTTGTTAATATAGATATGAGATATATATACCTATACATATACAAACTATATATACATACAGTGTATATATATATATATATATATATATATATATATATATATATATATATATATATATATATATATATATACATATACAGTTAAAACCAGAAGTTTACACACACTATATATAAAGACACATCTGCATGTTTTTCTCAATATCTGACATGAAATCAGAATAAACCTTTCCTGTTTTAGGTCAATTAGGATTACCATAATTTTTAATATTTGCCAAATGCCAGAATAATGGGAGAGAGAGAATGTTTTAAAGCATTTTTATTACTTACTGCAAAGTCAAAAGTTTACATACACTAAGATTACTATGCCTTTAAACAATTCTGGACTGCCCATATGATGATGTCATGTGTTTGGAAGCTTTTTTTGGCAACATCTGAGTTAATTAGAGACACATCTGTGGATGTATTTTAATGCACACCTGAAACACACTGCTTTATTGTGTAGCATCATGGGAAAGTCTAAAGAAATCAGCCAAGATATCAGAAAGAGAATTTTGGACTTGCATATGTCTGGCTTATCCTTGGGTACATTTTCAGGATACCTGAAGGTGCCTCGTTCATCTGTACAAACAATTATACGCAAGTACAAACAAGATGGGAATGTCCAGTCATCATACCGCTCAGGAAGGAGACGGGTTCTGTGTCCCAGAGATGAACGTGCTTTGGTCCGACATGTGCATATCAACCCAAGGACAAAAGCAAAAGATCTTGTGAAGATGATGGTGGAAGCTGGTAAGATTGTGTCAATATCCACAGTGAAACGAGTACTGTATCAACATGGGCTAAAAGGCCACTCTGCCAGGATGAAGCCATTACTCCAAAAGAAAGATAAAAAAACAGATTAATGTTTGCAAATGCACACAGGAACAAATACCTTAATTTTTGGCGATTTGTCCTGTGGTCTGATGAAACTAAAATTTTACTTTTTTGAGGATAATGACCATCGTTACTTTTGGAGGAAAAAGGGAGAAGCTTGGAAGCCTAAGAACACCATCCCAACTGTGAAACACAGGGGTAGCAGCATCATGTTGTGGGATTGTTTTGCTGCAGGAGGGACTGGTGCACGTCACAAAATAGATGGCATCATGAGAAAAGAAGATTATGTGGCAATACTGAAGCAACATCTCAAGACATCAGCCAGAAAGTTAAAGCTTGGGCGGAAATGGGTCTTCCAAATGGACAATGACCCAAAGCATTCTGCCAAAATGGTAACAAAGTGGCTTAAGGATAATAAAGTCAATGTTTTGGAGTGGCCACCACAAAGCCCTGATCTCAATCCTATTGAAAATGCAGGTGTGAGCAAGGCGACCTACAAACCTGGATCAGTGACACCAGTTTTGTCCGGAGGAATGGGCCCAAATTCCGACCAACTATTGTGAGAAGCTTGTGGAAGGATATCCCGAACGTTTGACACAAGTCATTGAGTTTAAGGGTAATGGTACCAAATACTAATGAAATGTATGTAAGCTTTTGACTTTGCAGTAAGTAATAAAAATGCCTTAAAACATTCTATCTCTCTCTTTCATTATTCTGGTGTTTTGCAAGTAAACTTCTGGTTTCAACTGTATATATATATATATATATATATATATATATATATATATATATATACATATACATACATATATATACATACATATATATATATAATATAGATACGTTTGTTCTAATTTTTTTTTCTTAAGGGGAATCTGTCACCCAGATTTTGCTACTTCATCTGAGAGCAGCACGATGTAGAGGCAGAGACCCTAATTCTGGTTATGTACAGGTGCATCTCACAAAATTAGAATATCATCAAAAGTTAATTTATTTCAGTTCTTCAATACAAAAAGTGAAACTCATATATTATATAGAGTCATTACACACAGAGTGATCTATTTCAAGTATTTATTTCTGTTAATGTTGATGATTATGGCTTACAGCCAATGAAAACACAAAACTCATTATCTCAGTAAATTAGAATACTTTATAACAACAGATTGAAAAATGATTTTAAAATTCGAAATGTTCAGTAAATGCCCTCAATACTTGGTCGGGGCTCCTTTTGCATCAATTACTGCATCAATGCGGCAATGTGGCATGGAGGCGATCAGCCTGTGACACTGCTGAGGGGTCATGGAAGCCCAGGTGGCTTTGATAGCAGCCTTCAGCTCGTCTGCATTGTTGGGTCTGGGGTCTCATCTTCCTCTTGACAATACCCGATAGATTCTCTATAATAGATTCTCTATGGGGTTAAGGTCAGGCGAGTTTTCTGGTCAATCAAGCACAGTGATACTGTTGTGTGTAAACCAGGTATTGGTACTTTTGGCCGTGTGGACAGGGGCCAAGTCCTGCTGGAGAATGACATTTCCATCTCCAAAAAGCAGAGGGAAGTATGAAGTGCTGTAAAATGTCCTGGTAGACGGCTGCGCTGAGTTTGGTCTTGATAAAACACAGTGGACCTCCACCAGCAGATGACATGGCTCCCCAAACCATCACTGATTGTGGAAACTTCACACTAGACCTCCAGCAGCTTGGATTATGTGCCTCTCCACTCAGGGCCGGCTCCAGGTTTTCGTGGGCCCCAGGCGAAAGAGTCTCAGTGGGCCCCTTTAGCACATACCACAATTCATGATTCATGATGCACAGATGCGGCAGAGAAATATAGGTATAGTACAATGCCAAAGATTTCACTCACTTCTTATATGAGTGATATCTATCGTAAATTCTACAATATCTCAGAAAATGGTGAATCCTCGCAGCGCACAGTGCAGAGCGGACAGTATAGTCCTCCATACAGTATTATGGGCCCCATATAATGCTTCATACGGGATACTGGCCCCCATATAATGCTCCATACAGTATACTGGCCCCCATAAAATGCTTCATGCAGGCTGGGCCCCATGTATTGCTCCATCCTGTATGGGCCCTATCCTGTATGGGCTTCATATAATGCTCCATCCTGTATGGGCCCCATATAAAGCTCCATCCTGTATGGGCCCCATATAATGCTCCATCCTGTATGGGCCCCACATAATGCTCCATTCTGTATGGGCCCCATATAATTCTCCATCCTGTATGGGCTCCATATATGCTCCATCCTGTATGGGCTCCATATAATGCTCCATCCTGTATGGGCCCCATACAGTATAATGCTCCATCCTGTATGGGCCATATATATTGCTCCATCCTGTATGGGCCCCAGAGATTGCCCCATCCTGTATGGGCCCCATATATTGCTCCATTCTGTATGGGCTCCATCCTGTATGGGTCCCATAGATTGCTGCATTCTGTATGGGCTCCATCCAGTATGGGCTCCATCCTGTATGGGCCCCATATAATGCCCCATGCCTCCATATATAAAAAAAATAAAAAAATCAAATACTCACTTCACCTCTCCTGCTGCCGCTGCTCCGGACTCCTCAGCGTCGCTGGTGTCTTCCCGCTGTCTGCACTGTGACTGCTCAGCACAGGGCGCGCTGGAAAGACGTCATCGCGTCCTCTGACCTAAGATGTCACAGTCAAGAGCCGGAAGAGACCAGAGCTGTGGAGGCACTGGGAGAGGTAAGTATTGTGTCGGGGCCCTGAGCAAGCGGGGGGAACCCACTCGCGGGCGCTAGCACCACACTCCTCCGCTCACGGGCCCCATAGCATGCCGGGTGCCCGACAGCGAGTGGGCCCCTGCCCCGCCTGCTCAGGGCCCCGGCACTTGCCCGGGTGCTGACGCTGGGCCTGTCTCCACTCTTCCTCCAGACTCTGGGACCTTGATTTCCAAATGAAAATTGTAACTCTGGGACCTTGTGGAGAGTGTCAATGACTGCCTTCAGGACATCTGTCAAGTCAACAGTCTTCCCCATGATTGTGGAGCCTACTGAAACAGACTAGGGGACCTTTTTAAATGCTTAGGAAGCCTTTGCAGGTGTTTTTTGTTAATTATTTTAATTTACTGAGATAATGACGTTTGTGTTTTCATTGGCTGTAAGCCATAATCAGCAACATTAACAGAAATAAACACTTGAAATAGATCACTCTGTTTGTAATGAATCTTTATAATATATGAGTTTCACTTTTTGGATTGAAGAACTGAAATAAAGTAACTCTTTGATAATATTCTAATTTTGTGAGATGCACCTGTATCACTTACTGGGCTGTGTGCTGCCGTTTTGATAAATATACTATTTTATCTGCTGCAGATCTACCAGTTCTCTGAATGCGGAGCTCTGTATAACCCCGCCAAACCACTGATTAGCTGCTTTCTGTGTACACTGTGCAAAGGCAAAATCAACTAATCAGTGAGGGACAGGGATATACATAGCTCATGAATATGGAGGACTACCTGGTAGCAGGTGTACTAGTGATATATTCCTGCTGGTAAAATAGTGATTATATTAAAACTACAGCAAGCGGCCTAGTAAGTGACACATCCCTTGAATCAAGGTGAAAAAAATGATGACAGATCCCCTTTTAGATTAGTATTGCCTTATTCATACTGACCTGGAAAATCATATTGACAGGTAATTTTTACTGCACACTGAATGCCACACATACACACAAATTATGGAATTTCATTTTTAATACCATTTTACCCCACTTTTTTTTTTCGCTTTTTCAATATATTTTATGATAAAATGAGTAGTGACATATAAAACTACAACTCATCCTCCAAAAAAAGCCTGTGGTTCTTGGAACAAATGGATGAAAAAATGAAAGCACAAAAAAAAAGTCTGGGTCAAGAGTTAAAGGGAATCTGTCACTAGGTTTTTGCTACCCCATCTGAGAACAGCATAATATAGAGGCAGGGACCCTGATTCTAACGATGTATCACTTACAGAGCTGCTTGATATTGTTGAGGGAGGGCAATAACCCTTCACGGTTGACCAAGTGAGTGTCAAATTATTATGTTGATTGCGCAATCCACAGAAAACCAAACGGAGGCAATGCTCTGTATGGGGGGATTCAAAGAATCTCTGATCCCGTTTATTTTGCTTAGCATTTGATATTGTTTTGAGTTTATCAGTAGCCAATCCCCTACAGCCGTACTACAGTACTACAGGCTTGAGCCAATGTTAGTGCAATTATTATGGAAACACATATATGGTCATATTATCATCGTTAGTTCAAAGCACGATGGAAATGTACAAGGTCAATCCTGGCCTAGACTAGTTAGATAACAGGAGCGGGTGTCTGACAAAATGTTCTTGAGATAAAAAGTTAGTGTGAGAAAGTTCCATGTAAAGCATGAGAAAAGCAGGAAAGAAGTATGTTATACAAGGAGTGATAATAACATGATTTTGAAACAAGCAGACTACATGGAGTTGCTATACCATGAATATCAATATGTCCTTTACAATATAATTTTGATAAAATCACAGTTTTATCTGCTGCAGATCTAGCAGTTCTTTGAATGCTGAGCTCTCTAAAACCCCACCCCCATCACAGATTGTCAGCTTTCTGCTCATGTACAGTGTACACAGAGCTCATGAATATGCTGGACTACCTGGCAGCAAGTTTACTAATCCTCTAATGATAATCTCCTCCTGATAAAACAGTGATTTTATTAAAACTACACTAAGCAGCCCAGTAAGTAACACATCGCTGGAGTCAAGGTCTCTGGCTCTACATTATGCTGCTATCAGATTAGGTGTAAAAAAAACCTTGTGACAGATTCCCTTAGTCTTTCCTCTTAACAAAGATCCTCCATGCCCCTTACCAGTTTTGTTGCTCTTCCTTCTACTTTTTCGCAGTCCAGGACATCCTTTCCATGAACTGGTACCGATAACTAAACTGCATATTCCAGATGAGGCCGCACTTACGCTTTGTAAAGTGGTAATATTACGTCTCTGTCCTACAAGTTCATGATTCTTTTAATGCATGACTATATCCTGCTGGCTTTAGAAGCCACCTACTGACATTGCATGCTGATATTTTGTCTGTGATCTACAAGTACTCCCAGAGATATGAGAGACTTTTATTTTTTCCTGTCGATTTCCTGAGGGAGTAGTAGTAGTTCTGGGAAAGTAGTTCCATGAAAAGCTGTCCCAGAATTAAATGGTTCAGAAAGTTACTGCCAATTACTTAAGTACTGCAGAAAAGTAGATGCAGGAGATGGGAGTAATTTGCACTAAAAGGGATAGTTATAAGCAGGGGCGTAACTATAGTGGGTGTAGGGCTTCAGTCGAACCTGGAGTTCAGGTGGACCCAAAAGGTACCTTTGTATCATATGAGTACACAAATCCTATCAAAGACTCGTGATGGTTGAGTCCCCTAGTGGAGAATTTGCATTGGAGCCCACAAGCTTAAAGTTGCTGAACTCAGGGAATTCGAACAATCTACGATTAGCTTTGCAAAAGTTGCCTAAAATGGCTGCTGTGAGTTTATACAATGTAGAAGATTACATCAGCGACCGAAGGATCAAATGACGTGGGGCAGGTTTGCAGTTATCACATCACATTACATAGCACAGCAAATAAAAAGGGACTATTATAGCCTGCATAAAAGCAGAAGCAGGAAATGAAGCAGCTATTTTAGGGTCATTCTGGATAGTGATAGAATGTCACAGTTCACAGCTTAGCTATAGAGATAGAACCAATCCCAAGGGCTACAATAAAACTTAAAGGTGTATTATCATCTGAGATAATGGCACATAGAACGTATATGGTACAAATGTTTGATATGTAGAAGTCCTGGAAGAGCAACCTAGCACCTATCGGGAGAATAGGGACCCATATTTGCTGTAGTTCAAATAGTTAATGTGAGGTGCTGAATAATAATAATAATAATTTTTATTTTTATAGCACCAACATATTCCGCAGCACTTTACAATTTTAGGGGGGACTTATACAGACAATACAGACGTTACAGAATAAGCATAACTCAGATATTAAAAGGAGTGAGGGTCCTGTTCGCAAGCTTACAGTCTATAAGAAAATAGGGGAGACACAAAAGGTAAAATGTACAAATATTGTATAATACAGCCATAATATGCTAAATAGGGTAAGTACATAACACTACATGAACTGGTCGCCAGCCAGTATGTGTACAGTACAGACATAGGCTAATCAGTGCATGGATGGTATGAGCATGATTTTGAAGAAAATTTTAATATGGGCCAACTGGGACAATTACAGTAGATAAGTGTGTTGAGGCGATAAGCCAGTCTAAAGAAATGGGTTTTTAGGGCATGCTTAAAACTGTGGGTATTGGGAATTAATCTAATTGTCCTGGGAAGTGCATTCCAAAGAATTGGCACAGCACGTGAGAAATCCTGGAGACGGGAGTGAGAGGTTCGGATTATGGAGGATTTTAGTTTTAAGTCACTAGCGGAACGGAGGGCATGTATAGGGTGGTAGACTGAGACGAGTGAGGATTTGTAGGGCGGTGCTGAATCGTGGATAGGTTTGTGGGTAAGAGTGATAGGTTTATATTGAATGGGCAACCAGTGCAATGACTGGCACAGGGAAGAGGCATCAGTGTATCGGTTGGTGAGGAATATGATCCTGGCTGCTACGTTCAGGACGGATTGGAGAGGGGAAAGTTTCAGCCAAGTTTTTCACTACTTCTTACAAAACTCTGTGGAGATATCCATATGCATGTATGACCACTTCTCCACCTCATCTATATTTTTGGAGTGCTAGTTAGAGTTAAGAAGTCCACCAATTGTGCAAATATATGGGATCCCAGAGATGGAACACAGTGCACTGCTGGTACTTACTCGTTCTTGCACCAACTTATTTACTCTATTCTTTTTTCTGAAATGGTGAATTCATGTGAGAACTACCAGACACAGACAAGTACAGTGCCTGGAAAAAGTATTCTTTCCCCGTGAACTTTTCCATATTTTGTTCACGTTACACCCACAAACTTAAATATATATAATTGGTATTTTTTATGATATACTAACACAAAGTAGCAAGTATTTGTGACGTGTAAAGGAAATGATACATGGCTTTCTAAAAAATTTAAAAATATGAATCTGGAAATTGTCATCTGCCCCCCTGAGTCAATACACTGTAGAACCATCTTTCACTGCAATTACTGCTGCAAGTCTTTTGGGGTATGTCTCTACCAGCTTTGCACATCTGGAGGCTGAAAATGTTTGTCAATTCTTCTTTACAACTTAGCTCCAGCTCAGTGAGATTGGATGCGTATGGTTTGTGAACAGCAAGTCTTGCCACAGATTCTCAATGGGATTTAGATCTGGACGTTGACATGGTCATTCAAACACATGAATATCCTTTGACTTTTCACCTTTCTCACCTCTCTCATATATCTATTTATGCAGTCTCCCCTGTTCCAAGTCTTATTTTCACATAGCGCGCCTTGGGTTCACTGCGCATGCGCACGGTGGAACGCAACTCACCGCTCTCTTTCAGTATGATACCGGCGCGTCACATCCGGCCGACGGTGGAACGCAGACTGCACTGCATCTTTCGGCCGCGGTGGTCCAGGTAACATCTATCAGCCATCACCATTCATACTTACCTCTTCCTGTTCTGACGCATATAAAATGGGACACATTTCCCATGTGCATACACCGGCACACTGACTGTTAGTTATGCCACATGGACGCACCCTGGTGATACTCCTGGATTCAAATAAGTAAGTTGCACAGCTATATACTCAGTTTGATACTCTCTGATACGCACTCTGAGGACTCCAGTTTCTTTTTACCTTTGGGGCATATTTATGACTTTTCATATATTTCATTATTTCTCCAAGTATTCTACCTCCTGGCTTGTTCTGAAATGAATACCTTTGGAATTCTAAGTTTGCCAGTTCCCCTTTTTTTCATTATATGGCATTGGATGATTTCTTACTGATTATTTTTATATTATAGGTACAATTTGCGCTTGAATATGACCGCCTATGCTTAAAATAAGTGACCCACTACTTGGCAACCTTGCATATGAGCTTTATGTATGTTTGGAAAAAAATATATGTATGTAATATGTATGGCTCTATTATTTGTGTGACCATATTAAATGTAGTATTCATATTTTTCATTGACACAGATAACCTTGATAAAGGCAATTAGCCGAAACAAAACATTCCGGTGGTTATTATCTTGTTTCAGTCACTTTTTAGAATTAAAAAAAATTTTCTTGAAATGATATACAGTTGTTTTTTCACTTATTAGTGCCGGAGGTTTAGTTAAGATATTAATGGACTATTTTCCTCCTGAGCACAAAAATTTTTTTTTAAACAGTGTGAACCCAAATTGCTCTTCTGATATCCTTTGACCTAAGCCAGGGATGCCAAACTCAAACTCAGAGAGCCAAAATGAAAAACTTGGACAAAATTACGGGTCAACCAGTATACAGTATAATGGGCCCCACATAGTCCTCCATACAGAATAATGGACCCCACATAGTCCTCCATACAGAATAATGGGCCCCACATAGTCCTCCATACATTATTATGGGCACCACATATTCCTCCATACAGAATTTTTATGGCTTGCTTTCAAAAAACGCTTTATTTTTGCCACTCTTCCATAAAGACCAGATTTCTGGACTAGTAGTTGTCCTGTGGACAGATTCTCCCACCTGAGCTGTGGATTTGCAGCTCCTCCAGAGTGACCATGAGCCTCTTGGCTGCTTCTCTAATTAGTGCTCTCCATACAAGGACTGTCAGTTTAGGTGGACGGCCATGTCTTGGTAGGTTTGCAGTTGTACCATACTACTTACGTTTTTTTTATTATCGATTGAACTGTGCTCCGTGAGTTGTTCAGAGCTTGGGCTATTTTTTTTTATAACCTAACCCTGCTTTACTCTTCTCCATAGCTTTATCTCTGACCTGCCCGGTGTATTCCTTGGTTTTCATGATGCTGTTTGATTCCTAATGTTCTCAAATAAACTTCTGAGATCTTCACAGAACAGCTGTAGTTATACTGACAATAAATTGTACGCAGGTGGACTCAGTTTACTCATTATGTGACTTCATTGGTCACTCAAGATTTTATTTAGGGGTAGTAGACTACAGGGGGCTGAATACAAATGTGGCGCCCTGCTGTGCATTCGTGCCACAGAACCTAGAGGGGTGCATGAAAGGATTCCTCCACAAGAGGCCCTCATAGCATACACACACCTCCACCTTCCACCTCAGACCACCAGAGGGAGCCCGTTAGGGCTATAAAAAGGGAAGGTGGAGCTAGGCAGTCAGTCTGGAGAACAGTTTCCTCTGGGACAGAGCTAGTTCCAGTCTGTGAGGATCCAGTCTGTAGAAGGAAGCCTGTTGAGAGGAGCTCCTGCAGTAGCCATCCTGCAGTGGAGCACAGTCCAGAATCATTGAGCTCAGGTAGTGAGCCCAAGGCGTGCCGACGCCATAAGAGCGGTGAAGAGTAGCGAGGCCTACTGCCAGTGTGAAGCTTAGTGAGGGCCCCGAGCAGGCTGAAGGCAAGTGGAGTAAGCGAGCTACATAGGGGGCAGAGGAGCTTAACCAGCTCACCCCACAAGCATTTACCGGACACCGGGTCCGTGTCTGCAAGGATCTCTAGGACCAGCAGAAACAACTGGGATCCCTGGTGAACTACATGTCCCAGGAATACCAAAAGCTGACCGTAATACCAGGGTCAGGAGTCACTGAGGCCCAAGAAACCAGGGAGTGTGAACTCCAACAGAAGGCCCTACCACCAAGTCAGCAGGTGCAAGACAGAGACCAAGTTAGGCCAAGCTTCAGGCAGGTCATAAACTTACTCGGAAAAGGCAAGAAACAGGAGGCCCCACACCCGCTCACTGGGGAGAGTCCTGAAATGCACCCTTCACCCTACAGTACCCCGGATCGTGCCTGAAAACACCACCAGTAAAGGTACTGAAGTGAACTGTCGTGTGTGTGCCTATTCTTCCTTTGACCCGGCTGGGTCCCCTCTGTCCTGCATCCCTTCTCCTACGCTGCCCTGAGGCCCCGCTCCACCTGTGGGGAGCAGAACCAACTAAGCTTCCTGACCACCGGCCTCAGAGGACTGTAGCAGCTCTGGTGAGTCTCACCAGACACCACAGGTGGCGTCACGAACTTTCCCCTTTTACCATACACCTTTCTCCCAATTCCTTGCTTTTTTTTTAAGAGTGACCCCAGGGTATGGCCCTGGGAGCCGGCCACCGCGGCATCCCCCAAAACTAACAGCAAGGCCCGGGCGCCAAGTCCCCATCCCTTGGGCTCGTCATCTCTTCCTGGCGTCACGAACAGGATCCTGTGGCCGCTGCAACAACGGAGTGTTGTGTCCGTTGCCACCGGGTAATGTGCGCCTTTAATCAAAAACTGTATATTTAACTGTGGCGAAGATTGCCGCCATTGTTGGGCCGCCGAGCGGGAAGAAGGGCGTAACCGCGGGAAACTGAGAGGCATACCTGCTAAAGTGCGCAAAGCCCCGGACACGCCCCACGCCTCGACGTCAAACCAGGAAGCGCCAGGTCCTGGAAGGAGCGCCGGTGAACTCTCTGACGTAGGACGCAAGCGACGCAAGGTCCTGAAGAAGAACGTCACCTGCGGAGCTGCGGCCTACCGGAAGAAAAGAAGAGAAGGTAGGCCACAGTTAGCTAGGGGGGCGACAGAATGTCCGAAGAACAGCACAACGGCGGAATACCGGTTAACCGCCCTGATGCTCAACTTGTGCCCGACGCCGAGCAGGCCGAAGCAGCTGCTCCACCAGCAGGACCTGTAACCCCTGTCATACCCATGGCCCTACCGTACATCCCCGGAGCGAAGTGGCTCCCCCAGTACAGCGGCAAACCAGATACCCTGTCTGGATTTAAGCGGAAAATATGCGGTATACTAGATACACACTCTATGACAGGCAAGCAAAGAGCCGCTGTGATATTAGGACAATTAACCGGTGCTGCGGAGCAAGAAGTAGAAACCTGGTCGGCCGCAGACCAAGAGTCAGTGTCCGCAATCTTTAAAAAGTTACAGACTGTCTTTGAGAATCGTACTGAGACAGACCTCCAGATGAGGTTCTACAACTGCTCTCAGCAACCGGAGGACAGTGATCGGGACTATGCCTGGCGTTTACAAGGGGCCCTGCGAGCTCTGAAACAGGTTAGTCCAACCAGCATCAATAATGAAAATAAAATGCTGAAGGAACAGTTTATCTCCAGAGGAGAGCAGGACTGTGCGTTGGTGGTCCCTGGATCATCCAGATGCCACCTTTGGCATCCTTAAGGACATGGCTACAAAAGGACTGCAGCCCCTGGAAACAACTACTATCCAATGTTACCAGGGTGGGGCCACCCCTGTGCCTGCAGCGTCCACCTTTTCCCCAGTGGCTGCTGAAGCCAAGGTGCAAGCAACGTCCCCTAGTGAGCTGGACAGCCTGCGCTCTGAAGTGCGTCAGTTGAGCAAAACCCTGACCACTGTACTGAAAACCCTGCAGCTGCGGACGGAGCCCGAGGAGGAAGGAAGGATCCTGCTAGCCGACAGCCCTGAGGATGTCCCCTGGATGAGAAGGAGGAAGAGGACAACGCCACCCCCTGGGAGCATCAGCGACCAACGCCGTCCACCGAAGGACCCTGTCTGCCACTGCTGCCACAAGTCAGGTCACACCATCCAGAGCTGTCCTTTAAACGAGAAAACCCTGGGGCCGAGGGCCGACACCCAGGAGTAGACTCCCCAGGCCCAACAGACTGGTACAGCAGGTTTGTGGGAGGAAGAACTTTCCTGTCCGTTGTGCTGGACGGCATTGCGACATCCGCTCTGCTGGACACAGGATCTCAGGTAACCATCATGCCTGACGTCCTCTACAAAAGGTTCTGGTCCATGGATGACCTAAGCCCACCAACTCCAAACCTTTCCGTTTATGCCTCAAACGGCCTCCCCCTTAACCTAGTCAGGATTAAGGATGCGGCAGTAAAGGTGGGAAGAGTGGAACTGAAGGACCAGGGACTAATTGTAGTAGAGACTAATCCTGCTGATACAAATTTGTATATGGTACTTGGCACTAATATTGTTAGTAACTTTCTGGGAGAAGTGGTGTTCTTGCTCCAACAGATAGCTGACACTGCCAGACCAGGGCAGAGAAGGGCGCTCCAGAAAGAGATCCGAGCCCTTATGTACCAGCAACAGGTAAAGCTAACAGATGGTGAAATTGGTAATGTACTGGTGACAGACCCGGTACCCATTGTGATTCCCCCGATGAGTGAAATGCTGATATGGTGTAGAGCAGCAATAGGTCTCAAAGGACGGAGCTACCAGGCGGTAGTAGAGCCCCTTAGCTCCGAGCATAGGCCTACACTCTTGACTGCCAGAGGGGTAGGGGATGTACGCAATGGGAGGGTGCCCGTACGCCTCCTAAACTATGGGGAGGACGAGATTAGATTACCTTGCTACGCCACTGTTGCCAAACTATACACAGTAAATAACAACTCCATACACACGGTGGAGTCCTTAACCTCACCAGAAGAAGAGGAGGATAATGACCCGGCAACCCAGGTGGAGGATTGGTGTCAACAGCTCCATGTTGGGACAGACACCACTACTGCTCATCAGAAGCAGGGTGTACACCAGGTGGTTCAGGAAAATGAGCAAGTATTCAGTAAGCACCCACTTGACTTTGGGAGGATTAAGGGGGTTCAACACCATATCCCCACAGGTGACCATCCACCCATCAAAGAACGCTACAGGCCTATACCACCAGCACACTACGAGAAGGTGAAGGAGATGTTGCACGACATGAAGAAGGCAGGGGTAGTAAGGGATAGTTGTAGTCCCTGGGCAGCTCCCCTAGTTCTAGTCAGGAAAAAGGACGGAAGCATGAAAATGTGTGTAGATTACAGACAAGTAAATCGCATTACACATAAAGATGCATACCCTTTACCGCGTATAGAGGAATCCCTGGCTGCCTTAAAGTCTGCAAATTACTTCTCCACCCTTGACCTCACTAGTGGGTACTGGCAAGTAGCTGTTGCTGAGGAGGATCGGGAGAAGACGGCCTTCACCACCCCGATGGGACTCTGCGAGTTCAATAGTATGCTGTTTGGACTCTGCAACGCCCCTGGAACGATCCAAAGATTGATGGAGTGCTGCCTGGGACACCGCAACTTCGAGACTGTACTACTATACCTGGATGATGTGATAGTATACTCCAAAACGTATAAGGACCACTTGAAGATCCTGGCGGAGGTATTCAAGTCGCTGTCCCGGTGTGGGATGAAGTTGAAGCCCTCAAAGTGCCACATGCTCAAGAGAAAGGTACAGTACCTGGGGCACATCGTCAGTTCAGAGGGAGTAGCACCAGACCCGGAGAAGATCACTGCCATCCAGAAATGGCCGGAGCCGAAGAGCCTCAAGGAGGTACGTCAGTTCCTGGGACTAGTCGGGTATTACCGGAGGTTTGTGAAGGACTATACTAAGAAAGCGGCGCCTCTACAAGACCTCCTGGTAGGACAGTCCCCCAGAGGCAGAAATCCCCCGTTCCAGTAGGGTAAGGAGCAAGCTGAATCCTTTAAGGTGATGAAGGAGATCCTGACCGGCGAAGAGATCCTAGCCTACCCTGACTACAGCCAACCGTTCCTGCTGATGCCAGCAACGAAGGATTAGGAGCTGTACTGAGTCAGAAGCAGAATGGCAAAGAGAAGGTGATCGCCTATGCAAGCAGGAAGCTCCGCCCGACCGAGAGGAACCCAGAGAACTATAGCAGCTTCAAGTTGGAGTTCCTGGCCCTGGTCTGGACCATCACCGAGCGGTTCAAGCACTATCAAGCCTCCAGTAAGTTCACTGCCTTCACTGATAACAACCCCTTGACTTATCTAGACACAGCCAAGCTAGGAGCCTTGGAGCAACGATGGATGGCTCGGCTGTCAAATTACCAATTCACTATTAAGTACCGGGCGGGCCGCAAGAACGCCAACGCCGATGCCCTGTCCAGGATGCCTCACCAGTCAGACACTGAAGAAGAAGTGGACGACCTGGAGGAGATTGAACTACCTGCCTTTCATCAGAATGGGATGGTCCACGAGCCACGAGCCTCCAGGAGGCCTCGCGGTAACACGTTAAACCCCCTGCCTCACCACAGCTGGAAGGAGACTCAGGACAGCGACCTGGTTGTCAGCCGTATCAAAGAACTGATAACCCAGGAAGGTTCCTCCCTGGAGAAGGAAGCGTCTCTCCAAGCCAAGCAGCTGTGGAATGAGAAGAGCCAGCTGTTCATCTATAGAGAGAAGCTGTGCCGGAGGTACGTCAACCTCAAAACCCATGAGATGGTATGGCAGACAGTGGTGCCTAAGACAGACATCCAGATGGTGTTGGAAGCCTACCACGATCAGGCAGGGCACTTCGGCTGGAAGAAGCTAGAGACCCTGCTGAAGTGTCGGTTTTATTGGGTAGTTCCATTGAGAGGTGGTGCCGGAATTGTGGACCCTGTAGCCTCAGAAGAAAAGACTGCAGCAGCCAGAAGGCACCCCTGCAACCCATCAAGACGACTCGTCCCCTGGAGATCGTGGCCCTGGATCATGTCAAGCTGTCACCCAGCAGGTCAGGATATTCCTATGCCCTGACCATGGTGGATCACTACTCCCGGTTCCTGGTGGTCGCCCCCGTCAAGGACCTGACGACAGAAACTGCGGCGAAGACATTTCAGGCGTACTTCTGCAGGCCCCATGGATACCCGGAGCAGGTGCTGACAGATCAAGGCCCAGCCTTTGAAGCCAAACTGTTCAAGGAGTTCTGCCATCTGTACAGGTGTAAAAAGATCAGGACTACACCGTACCACCCCCAAACCAACGGTCTCTGTGAAAAGATGAATAACATCATCATCGACCTGCTGAAGACCTTACCACTAGAAGAGAGAAATCAGTGGCCAGACCTGATAGATCTGTACAACCACATACCTGTGAGTTCCACCAATTGTACTCCAGCATATCTCATGCGAGCCAGACCCGGGAAGTTGCCCATGGACCTAGAGCTTGGTGTAGTAGAACTAGAAGCAGATATGTCCACTGAGGACTGGGACACGACCAGACAGGAGCAGTACAGAAGAGTACAGGCCTTTGTCGAAGACAGTCTCACTCGGGTAAGGGACAAGCAGGAAGCCCACTACAATAAAAGTGCGCCCGCAGAACCCTTCACACCAGGAGAAGTGGTGTTAAAAAGAAAAAGGAGAAACCACAAACTTGATGAACAGTGGGAGAGTGAACCCTACACTGTGTTAAATTCAAGATTCGATAATAGGAAGACCTGCCTAATTAGTAGAGACGGAGGAATAACGACTGCAACGGTATCTAGAGACCATCTGAAGTTGTGTCCAGACCTGCTAAAGCTCCAAGAAGAAGTGCCTCTCACCGTACCGGAGGAGCCTAAAGAAGCAGTACTCCATACTGACATAGGAGATTTCCCGGCAGATTGGCCTCAACTAGGAGGAGCAGTAATAATACCTGTGATACACTTCTTTCAACAGCCAGAAAACCCTCCACATCAAGTAGAGCCTGTAAGTGCTTCAGAAGAGCCTGCTCAAGAAGAAACCACGGAAGAAGGATCCCCGGTTTGAGCAGAGCAAGAAGGCCCAGCCAATGGTATACTTGCCAGTCCTGTAGAGAGGTTAAGGCAACCCTGCAGTTCCCCAACACTTAGAACTGACAGAATGGGAGGTAGTGCAAATACTAGTGCCTCACGCATCACAGTACCACGTAGGTCGACGCATAGCACACGAGGTCAGACCCCTGTCAGATACAGAGAATAGAGAAGGAAACTCTGACAGTGTAAATAGTTGCCCCTGGGGTATTATATTGTGTATTTTCATGTATATATATTTATTAACTTGTTGTTTTGCCTTATAATGGACAATTTAAGAGAAATGGACACTTTTCCTTGTTACCTTTAGTTACTCGTCAGGGTACATAAAGAACTTTGTGGCTGAGGACTATGTGCAGCCCAAAAACTGCTTCTTGTAAATAATTGCACTCCCTGGAGTGCCCCTTTAGGTGACCTCGGAAGAAAAACGTGTCTGGTGTGGGACTAACGGAGGTCCGACTCAGGATCTCCAAGTCCTGCAGCCACCCCAGGGCCTACGTTGAGGGTTTGAGACAGGTCCCTCAAGCTACCAAGTACTCTACCCTGTGAGATGGACATCCTGTAGGGAACCTCACCAGAAGAGACTTGAATTCTGAGGTTGCTTATTGTATATATGTATATATTTGTTATTTATAATGTTTTATTATGTAACATTTAAGCAAAGTGCCTCCCATAAAGGGAAGAGTTATTGTATTGTTGTTATAAAAAGTACTTCAGTCCGGGAGTACTGAGCTTTGCTAGGGGGGAATGTGGCGCCCCTGCTGCGCTTTGGTGCCACAGATCCTAGAGGGGTGCATGGACGGATTCCTCCACAAGAGGCCCTCGTTGCATACACACACACCTCCACCTTCCACCTCAGACCAGCAGAGGGAGCCCGTTAGGCATATAAAAAGGGAAGGTGGAGCTAGGCAGTCAGTTACTGCAGAAGATGAGCCTGAGAGAGGTCAGCCTGCAGTGGAGCTCAGTCTAGAGAACAGTTTCCTCAGGGGACAGAGGTAGTTCCAGTCCCTCTAGAGAGAGTTCAGACTCATAAAGCTCAGTCAGTGAGCTTAAGGCGTGCCGACGCCATAAGAGCGGTGAAGAGTAGCGCGGTTTACTGCCAGTGTGAAGCCTAGTGAGGGCCCCGAGTGTGGCCGAAGGCAAGTGGAGTAAGCGAGCTATGTAGGGGGTAGAGGAGCTTAACCAGATCACCCCACAGGCATTTACCGGACACAGGGTCCGCGTCTGCAAGGATCTCTAGGACCAGCAGAAACAACCGGGATCCCTGGCGAAGTACATGTCCCAGGAACACCAAAAGCTGCCTGTAATACCAGGGTCAGGAATCACTGAGGCCCAAGAGACCAGGGAGTGTGATCTCCAACAGAAGGCCCTACCACCAGGTCAGCCGGTGCAAGACAGAGACCAAGTTAGGCCTAGCTCCAGGCAGGTCATAAACTTAACAGGAAAAGGCAAGAAACAGGAGGCCCCACACCCGCTCACTGGGGAGAGTCCTGAAATGCACCCTTCACCCTACAGTGCCCTTGATCGTGCCTGAAACACCACCAGTAAAGGTACTGAAGTGAACTGTCGTGTGTGTGTCTATTCTTCCTCCGACCCGGCTGGGTCCCTCTGTCCTGCATCCCTTCTCCTACGCTGCCCTGAGGCCCCGCTCCACCTGTGGGGAGCCACACCATCTAAGCTGCCTGATCACCGGCCTCAGAGGATTGTAGCAGCGCTGGTGATCCTCACCAGACACAACGGGTGGCGTCACAAACTCTTTCCTATCCCATACACCTTTTCCCCACCATTCCTTCTTTCTTTTAAAGAGTGACCCCAGGGTACGGGCCCGGGAGCCGGCCACCGCGGCGTCCCCCAAAGCCAAACAGCAAGGCCCGGGCGCCGAGTCCCCATCCCTTGGGCGCGTCACTTCTCTCAGCACTCCCATCATTGCTCTCTCCTAGCCCCCTCCATCATTGCGCTCTCCCAGCACCCCCATCATTACTCTGTCCCAGCACCTCCATCATTGCTCTCTCCCAGCCCCACATCATTGCTCTCTCCCAGCCCCCCACCATTAATCTGTCCCAGCACCCCCATCATTGCTCTCTCCCAGCAACACGTCATTGCTCTCCCCTTCCCCACCATCCCCATCATTGCTCTCCCCAGCTCTATCAGCCCCATTATTGCTCTTCCCAGCCCCATAATTCCTCTCCCCAGCCCCATCAACCCCACTATTGCTCTTCCCAGCCCCATCAGCCCCATTATTGCTCTTCCCAGCCCCATCATTCCTCTCCCCAGCCCCATCAGCCCCATTATTGCTCTCTCCAACCCCATCATCCCATCATTCCTCTCCCCAGCCCCATCAACTCCATTATTCCTCTCCCCAGCCCCATCAGCACCATTATTGCTCACCCCAGCCCCACTATCCCTTCATTGCTCTCCCCAGTCCCACCATCCCCATCATTGCTCTCCCCAGCCCCATCATTCCTCTCCCCAGCCCCATCATTCCTCTCCCTAGCCCTACCATCCCATTATTCCTCTCCCCAGCCCCATCAACCCCATTATTCCTTTCCCCAGTCCCATCATTCCTCTCCCCAGCCCCATTATTCTCTTCCCAGCCCCATTAGTCCCATTATTCCTACCCCAAGCCCCATCATTCCTCTCCCCAGCCCCATTATTGCTCTCCCCAGCCCCATCAACCCCATCATTCCTCTCCCCAGCCCCATCAGCCTCATTATTGCTCTCCCCAGCCCCATCATCCCCATTATTCCTCTCCCCAGCCCCATCATCCCCATTATTCCTCTCCCCAGCCCCATCAGCCCTATTATTCCTCTCCCCAGCCACATCAACCCCATTATTCCTCTTCCCAGCCCCATCAGCCCCATTATTGCTCTCCCCAGCCCCATCAACCCCATTATTTCTCTCCCCAGCCCCATCAGCCCCCTCTCCAGCCCCAATATTTCTCTCCCCAGCCCCATCATTGCTCTCCCCAGTCCCATCAGCCCTATTATTGCTCTTCTCAGCCCCATAATTCCTCTCCCCAGCACCATCCCCTCCCCAGCATTTCAGTAAAAAAAAAAACAACAACTTACCTCAGCTTGCTCCCCTGCAGCAGCGTCCTCCTGGTTGCCGGCAGCTTTCTTCCTGACCCAGGCGCGCGCTGCATGATGACGTCATCAAGCTGCGCGTGCCTGGGTCAGGGAGGAAGCAGAGGACGAACCCTCCAGCTCCGCTGCTATTCTCCTCCTGACAGCAGCGGAGCTGCAGGGATCGCTCCCTGACCGCCGCGTGCAGGGAGCAGCTGCACCTTGCGGGCCCCTTGGTGCAGCTGCATGGTGGGGACCCGGCACAGCTGCACCGGCGGCGATATGTCCACCCCTGGACTGCTATGGGGCCCCCCCGGCACACGGGCCCCACAGCAGTCGCGTGGTCTGCCGCCATTGGCAGTACGCCACTGTGTACGGCATATACAGTGGGTGTGTGGTGCGTACGGCGTATACAGTGTGTGTGGTGCGTACGGTGTATACAGAGTGCGTGTGTGTGGTGCGTACGATGTATATGTGTCACCCCAGGCCTGGATGCCACAAATATTAAAGGCTCTGTCTGAGAGCAGGAGGGAGGTTCCCTGGTCAGGGACCATTAGCATGCAGCACCTCCTGTCCCAGGCCAGTAGGGGCGAGCAGGCTGCCCCTATAAAAGCTGGAACTGGGGCAGGGTAAGAGAGACCAGAACCCACTTCTGAAGTGTCCAGAAGGGTTCTCAGAGAAGAGGGACAGGTCAGCAGCAGCTGAGGAGTCCGTGAGGCAGAGGAGAAGCTGCAAGCCAGGGACAGAGGCGACGAGAGCCAGTCCTGGCTGAGAGAAGTACACAACCGGACATTGGGGTCCGAGGCTGTCAGGGTTGCAAGCCCAGCAGCAGAGAACCAACCCGCGAGGGATTTCAGGTCCCTTGGCCTAAGAAGCCTGGAGGCTCCGCCACACAGAGGGACCAGTACAGCAAGGAGAAGCAAAAGGTACCCAAGGCCCGAGTCGCAAGCCATACAGGCAAAGTACACGGCCAGCTCAGGGACGTGGGCTATTACACCACGAAAAGGGGGATAGTCAGCAAGAACATAGAGAGAGAACGGTAGGCCTTCACACTCACCCTGACCAGTGGGGCTCGCCCGAATGCTCTCAGATACCCAGGCCCATTCCTAACCGGTACTCCTGTTGGGTCAGTAATAACATCTGCAATAAAGACCCTGGACTGTTTGAAGCGGACTCTGAACTCTTACTATTGCGGCCTGCACTATCACCCCCAGCATTCACCTACACTGCCCTGAGGCTACACTCTTCCCGTGGGGAGTTGTCCTACCCCTGTGCTGCACATCAACACCAGCCTCAGCGGTCTGCCTCGCAGCAGCGGTCATCCCTGACCGCAATCCACGGGTGGCGTAGTTGGACATTCCCAAATGTATAAATAGACTGCCACAATTTGGTCTGACCACCCTGAGCCACGGGATCGGGTTGCCACTACTACCCCCAGCATCGTACAGAAGTCCGGTTCTGGGTGCCCCACGGCCCAGGGGGCGAGTCATATACAGAGTGCGTGTGTGTGGTGGTGCGTACGGCGTATACAGTGTGTGTGTGTGTGTGTGGTGTGTACAGCGTATACAGTGTGTGTGTGGTGGTGCGTACGGCGTATACAGTGTATGTGGTATGTACAGCGTATACAGTGTGTGTGTGTGTGGTGTGTACGGCGTATACAGAGTGTGTGTGGTGTGTACGGCGTATACAGTGTGTGTGGTGCGTACGGTGTATACAGTGTGTGTGTGGTGCGTACGGCGCATACAGTGTGTGTGTGTGGTGCGTACAGCGTATACAGTGTGTGTGTGGTGCGTACGGAATATACAGTGTGTGTGTGTTGCATGCGGCGTATACAGTGTGTGTGTGTGTGTGTATGTAAATTAACCTTAAAGAGTAAATCAACTTTTGGGACGTTTTTTAATGTGATTTAGGGTTATTAATTCTGAGCAGATTTGTGGGGAACCCAATCCTTTGCTCCTTTGCTTAAAAGACCTCCTAGAAGAGCGCAGCTCAGTAGATAGGAGAGTACACTGAGCAGAGCAAATGCAGCTGAAAGTCACAGTCATGTCTCCTCACCTCTTCACTTCTAAGAGATCTTTTGAGTGATCAGGGTATCAGATTCGCACTAATCTGCTCAAAATTATAGGACCTAAATCATGTAATATACAGTACAGACCAAACGTTTGGACACACCTTCTCATTTAAAGATTTTTCTGTATTTTCATGACTATGAAAATTGTACATTCACACTGAAGGCATCAAAACTATGAATTAACACATGTGGAATTATATACTTAACAAAAAAGTGTGAAACAACTGAAAATATGTCTTATATTCTGGGTTCTTCAAAGTAGCCACCTTTTGCTTTGATGACTGCTTTGCACACTCTTGGCATTCTCTTGATGAGCTTCAAGAGGTAGTCACCGGAAATGGCTTTCACTTCACAGGTGTGCCCTGTCAGGTTTAATAAGTGGGATTTCTTGCCTTATAAATGGGGTTGGGACCATCAGTTGTGTTGTGCAGAAGTCTGGTGGATACACAGCTGATAGTCCTACTGAATAGACTGTTAGAATTTGTATTATGGCAAGAAAAAAGCAGCTAAATAAAGAAAAACGAGTGGCCATCATTACTTTAAGAAATGAAGGTCAGCCAGTGCGAAAAATTGGGCAAACTTTGAAAGTGTCCCCAAGTGCAGTTGCAAAAACCATCAAGCGCTACAAAGAAACTGGCTCACATGAGGACTGCCCCAGGAAAGGAAGACCAAGAGTCACCTCTGCTTCTGAGGATCAGTTTATCCGAGTCACCAGCCTCAGAAATCGCAGGTTAGCAGCAGCTCAGATTAGAGACAAGGTCAATGCCACACAGAGTTCTAGCAGCAGACACATCTCTTCAACAACTGTTAAGAGGAGGCTTTGTGCAGCAGGCCTTCATGGTAAAATAGCTGCTAAGAAACCACTACTAAGGACAGGCAACAAGCAGAAGAGATTTGTTTGGGCTAAAGAACACAAGGAATGGACATTAGACCAGTGGAAATCTGTGCTTTGGTCTGATGAGTCCAAATTTGAGATCTTTGGTTCCAACCGCCGTGTCTTTGTGCGACGCAGAAAAGGTGAACGGATGGACTCTACATGCCTGGTTCCCACCGTGAAGCATGGAGGAGGAGGTGTGATGGTGTGGGGGTGCTTTGCTGGTGACACTGTTGGGGATTTATTCAAAATTGAAGGCATACTGTACCAGCATGGCTACCACAGCATCTTGCAGCAGCATGCTATTCCATCCGGTTTGCGTTTAGTTGGACCATAATTTATTTTTCAACAGGAAAATTACCCCAAACACACCTCCAGGCTGTGTAAGGGCTATTTGACCAAGAAGGAGAGTGATGGGGTGCTATGCCAGATGACCTGACCTCCACAGTCACCAGACCTGAACCCAATCGAGATGGTTTGAGGTGAGCTGGACCGCAGAGTGAAGGCAAAAGGGCCAACAAGTGCTAAGCATCTCTGGGAACTCCTTCAAGATTGTTGGAAGACTATTTCCGGTGACTACCTCTTGAAGCTCATCAAGAGAATGCCAAGCGTGTGCAAAGCAGTCATCAAAGCAAAAGGTGGCTACTTTGAAGAACCTAGAATATAAGACATATTTTCAGTTGTTTCACACTCTTTTGTTAAGTATATAATTCCACATGTGTTAATTCATAGTTTTGATGCCTTCAGTGTGAATGTACAATTTTCATAGTCATGAAAATACAGAAAAATCTTTAAATAAGAAGGTGTGTCCAAACTTTTGGTCTGTACTGTATATCCCAAAATTTAAGTTACTTTTTAAACGTTTAATAGTTCCACTGCTTGCATCTAATCAGTACATTGTTTCCTATATGTTCCACAGTCTGATGATGACTGGTAACTAGTGTTGAGCCACCCCCGTAGTGTTCGAGTTCGGTTCGGTTCGTCGAACACCCGTGTGTTCGCCGAACTGTTCGTCGAACTGTTCGTCGAACACCTTCGAACACCGTTAAAACCAATGGCAGGCAAACAAAAACACATAGAAACACATAGAAAACACCTTCAAAGGTGTCCAAAAGCTGACAAACTGCTCAGAAGACACAACTAACACATGGAAAAGTGACAAGTACATATAGTCATGCGAAAAGAAAAGAGGTGGAGGAGTAAAAGGAGGGGGAGACACAGATATAGGCATGTCATGCCCTTCTAAAATCCAAAAAGTGAGAAGCCGACACGTTCAGTCCGCTCCTGCCCGTGCCACCTCCGTGTCGCCGGGTTTGTGCCAGAGCCGCGGTGAACCCTGACGGCCAGCCCCCCTCTCCCAATACTGGTGCCTGTCCGCTGGTGGGTCGAGCGAGCCCCCCTGTGGTGGAGGCAGCTCTAAGCTTTTTAATTTAAATTGTCTCTCTAATTTGAATGAATACACTTTAAATCCATTAACAAGGATCTATTGGAGGGAAAGTCTCATGTCAGCAGCCGCGTAATTCCAGCTCCAGTAGCGTCCACTAAAGCTGCTGCAGTTAAAAAGCTTTTATAAGGATCGAGCTCGGCTGTCCACCGCAAGGCATCCTACTGCCAGTCCCAGCCCCTATGCCTTGGGGTGCCTCCTGATGCTCTTCACTGAGTATCCCGTGGTCCCGAAGCATTTCCTTTGAAAAAATTAAGTGTCCAAACTACAGGTGGTGTAGCTTGCTTAACAGCCGGGATAATCCGCTGACTAGCAGACACTGCTACTAGGCACAAAGTATTTCCTGGGCTAGATGCAGTTAAAAATTTGTAATTAGATACTCTCGTTGGATGCTGAGAAAGCATTCCATAGAGTCTCCTGGCACGCCATATATGATTCTCTTAAAAAGCTTGGGGTAGGGGTCTAGGGGACCCTTTTATAGCCAAAATCACGGCCCTGTATCGCAATACGTCACCTAGGCTGAAGATAAATGGAACTGTAGCACCCTGAGGGCTCGGTTGCTACAGAGGTATTGCACCTCACCCAGAGGTGTGATATCTCACTCTCAGGTAAGGATGTAGTGTGGATCAGGACCCGACACCTGCATGCATTACACCACATTGCCGTGGGGCAGGGCGACCAAAATGCCCCTGAGATGGGCACGACAGTCCCTGTCCCTGGCTGGAGTGGGGGGAGGGAACACTGAGGAAGGGGAACCCTGTAGTGCAGGAGCAGGGAGGAAGCAGTTCCTGGGTGCATTGAGAAGGGAGTATAAAAGGTGGGCACCATCTTAGTTCAGTGCAGAGAAGTCTGAGCAGAAGTGGCAGGGAGCAGGGGCTCTGCATGAGCTCTGCTCCGGAGGCGGGCCTAGTAACAGAGGCCCAGGCCTGGAAGAGGGAGAAGGAAGGAAGAGGAGCGGAGAAGGCTCCAGGAACAAGGAACGAAGGGATCTCAGGGGTGTGGACGGGCGAGTCGCCACCGCACGCCCGAATCCACCTGCGTGGAGGGGTCAGGCCAAAGGGGGAGACCGGTCCCCGAAACTAGTGGAGGCAGGAAACGACCCTCAGCTAGAAACAGGAGGCTGTGACATTTTATGTGGCGCAGCCCCTCGCTACACCCGCTAGGAAGGCACCACATAGGGTCAGGGAAACTGGCGCCAAGTTTACCAAGAGGAGGCCCGAGGCAGCCGGACAGAAGGGTTGGTAAGAAAGGCCAGACAAAGGACACACAAAGGGGGTCCTGTGAAGCACTCCAAAGTTATCTGGGAGTTGTCTGAGCCCCTCACCTGGTGAGCACAGTACGACGTGGGCAGCCGTTACCTGCAGACGTGGTCTGGATAATAAGAACTGTGAGTAAAGGCCCTGGACTGCATCACTGACTCCGTGTCATTACTGCTGCTGCCCTGCACCATCACCCCCATCCTCCGCATACACTGCCCTGAGGCTATACTCCTCCCGTGGGGAGTTATGCTACGCTCTGCTGCACCCACAACACCAGCCTCAGCGGTCTGCCCTGGAGCGGCGGTTCACTCTGACCGCAATCCACGGGTGGCGTAGTCGGACATTTAAACATCAAAACCACATAAATATTTCCGCCACTGGTTTGACCGCCCTGAGCCACGGAACCGGGTTGCCGCCACGGAGACTACAACCACCAGCATCCACCAAAAAGGGTCCGGCTCCGGGTGTCCCAAGGCCCAGGGGGCGCGTCAGAACACTTTCATCACCTTTCACAATCACCAATGGGACAAGGCAGGGATGTTCTCTGTCCCCTCTCTTATACATCCTAGTGACGGAGCACCTGCTCTCATCAATTCGCCATAACCCCAATATTAGGTGGATTGAGGTGGGAGGCACCGAGTACAAGTGTCCTCTATTTGCTGATGATGTCCTAGTATATATCACTCAATCACATATATCCATCCCTGCTGTTATGGCTGAAATAGATCACTTTGTTACATGGTCAAATTTTAAAATCAATGCAGCGAAGTCTGAGGCCCTCGATGTCTCCCTCCCCAAATCCATATAGGATTCCATCCAGTCCAACTTTCCCTTTGCCTGGCCGTCACAGGGTATCAAATACTTAGGAATTCCTATTCATAGAGACCTCTTCCATCTATGTTATCTTAATTTTGGGCCCTTTATTGAACAACTCCATACAGACCACGGTTGGCAAGTTAGAACTGTAAGATTCACTACGTGAACCACTGGTGTTTTGTGGAAAAGCACATGTACACTGTGTTCCAAATTATTATGCAAAAAGTGTTTAGGAGTGATAAGGGAAGAATTTGTTTGTTTGTCAGTTAAACTCATTGATGGTGATGTGTGTCAGGGCTCTTTATATCACTGTAAGCAATTGCAGACACCTGTGCTAATTAGTTTGGCAGGTGTGTCCAATGAAAGGCAAGACTACTTAAGAAGGCTGTCTCACATTATTAAGCAGCCTACATTTTCTGCCAAAATGGGAAAGAAAAAGGATGTGTCGGCTGCTGAGAAGCAACAAATTGTGGAGTGTTTAGGTCAAGGCATGACTACAATCAACATTGTGCGATGATCAGGATGAAGTGTCTTGGCAATCAAGAAGTATGTAGCTGATTCACAGTACACACGTGTGCGTGCTGATAAGGGCAAATTGAGGACTCTTTCCTACAGGCAATTACGTCAGGTTGAAAGAGCAGCGGCAAAAAAGCCTTGTCATAGCAGCAGACCAGTTTTTGAAGATGCTGGTGCCTCCAACGTCCCCCGAACAACGAGATGCAGGGTCCTTCAGAGGTTTGCAGCTGTGCATACGCCATCCTGTCGACCTCCTCTATCCACTTCACACAAGCAGAAACGGCTCCAGTGGGCCAAACATTACATAAAGACTGATTTCAAAACTGTTTTGTTCACGGATGAGTGCCGTGCAGCGCTCGATGGTCCAGATGGATGGAGTGGAGGATGGCTGGTTGATGGACACCCCACGCAAACACGGCTACAGCGCCAACAAGGAGGAGGTGGAGTAATGTTTTGGGCTGGAATCATGGGGAGAGAGATTGTCGGCCCCTTTAGGATCCCTGAAGGCGCTAAAGATGAACTCCATAATGTATGTGGATTTTCTCAAACAGCACTTCCTGCCATGGTTCAAGAAGAAGAACCGTGTATTTCACAGCAAGATCATTTTTCTGCATGATAATGCACCATCTCATGCTGCACATAAAACATCTGCATCTCTGGCTGATATGGGCATAAAAGGGGACAAACTTATGGTGTGAACCCCATGCTCCCCTGACCTCTACCCCATTCAGAACCTTTGGAGCATCATTAAAAGGAGTGTCTATGATGGCGGGAGGCAGTTCACATCTAAGCAACAGCTCTGGGAGGGTATTCTGTCCTCATGCAAAACAATTGAAGCAGAAACCATCCAAAACCTGACACATTCAATGGACGAGAGAGTTCAGAAGCTCCTTTCGAACAAGGGGTCCTATGTGAAAATGTAACATCACCTAGAATAAAGTTTTGAGTTGAAAACTGTTTGATTTCAGTTTCTAACAACCTGCTAATGCTTATAATTTCAAAAATGACCATTTTTTTGGTCTTTATTAAAATGAAAAGGTTGATCGAAAAGTTTGGGGGATCTAAGAGTGTGGCAACCCAGTAGTCATGATTACTTCGAATTCTGACAATATGAGGGTCATGCTGCAGGTAGTGCAGCAAGAAGGCACTTATGTGTCTTGCGCATCTCGGAGCCCCAAAATTATTTTCCAGGCTAGATGCAGCTAAAAATTATTATTAATTTTAAATCTGGTGAAGCTTTAGTATAGATGGCCTAATAGGATCAGTGCTGCACACTGCTACAAAGCCCAAATTATTTTCCAGCCAAGATACAGATAAACATGATTAGTAATTTGAAAGCTTAAAACGGTTGGTAGGGTGATTTTAACCAATCATCAAGCTTTTACTCTCCCCAGGATGACACAGGGGTAGAAAAGTCGTTTCGGATCCATGATTTGTTCATCTTTATGAACGTGAGTCTGTCTACATTATCAGTGGAGAGCCGCGTGCGCTTATCTGTCAGCACACCACCAGCAGCGCTGAACACACGTTCAGACAGAACGCTGGCTGCGGGGCATGACAAGATCTCCAAGGCGTAAGTGGCTAGCTCCGGCCATTTATCCAGATTGGAAGCCCAAAAAGAGCAAGGGTCCAGTGACACAGTCATGGCTTCAATGTTTACTTGGAGATACTCCTGTACCATCGTCTCTAGGCGTTGACTATGTGTCAGACTTCTTGTCTCCTGTGGCCTTGCAAAGGATGGGCTAAAAAAGTGATGAAATGATTCCGCAAAATTGATGTTACCAGCAGATACTGTGGTTCTGTTACGGTTTGAGTGCTGAACACTTGACGGTCCCACGGTTGGCAAGTTGGAACTGTGAGCTTCACTACGTGCACCACTGGTATTTTGTGGAAAAGCACATGTAAGATTCTGCAACAGTCTCTGCTGATACTCCTGCATGCGTGCATCCCTTTCTATGGCAGGAATAATTTCTGCAAATTTACTTTTGTACCGGGGATCTAACAGTGTGGCAACCCAGTAGTCAGGATTATTTCTAATTCTCACAATTCGAGGGTCATGTTGCAGGTAGTGCAGCAAGAAGGCACTCATGTGTGTTGCGCATCCAGGAGCACCAAGTCCCTGTTGTGTTGGTGGCGAGGTAACAATCATGCTTCCTTCCTCTGTCCTCTCCCCCCAACCTCGCACAACAGAAATGTGATCAAGGTCTCCCTCATCTGATGAGTCTTCCATCAGTTCGTCCTCCACTTCTTCCTGGGCTCCTGCACCTTCCTCACTAGTTTGGCTGCTACCATGCGCCCTGGTAAAACCATCTCCCCCACCCTCACATGCCTGCCGCCTTGGTGCTGCCGACCGTCTGGACCTTGCAGATGTTAGCCCTTCCGCATACAACTCCTCCTCCTCTACTTCCTCCACCTCCTCTTGTGCCACCACCTGACTCCGAATTCTGTTTAACATGTGCTCCAGCATGTAAATCACCGGAATAGTCATGCTGATAATGGCATCGTCAGCACTAAACATCTTCGTCGCCATTTCAAAACTGTGCAGAAGGGTGCATAGGTCCCTGATCTGAGACCACTCCTCCAGCGTGATTTGCCCCACCTCTGGATCTCGTTGGCCCAGGCTATACGTCAGAACGTATTGCACCAGGGCTTGTCGGTGCTGCCACAGTCGCTGCAACATGTGCAGAGTTGAATTCCACCGGGTAGGCACATCGCATTTTAGCCGGTGAAGTGGCAGGCCCAACGACTTCTGTAGAGATGTAAGTCGCTGAGCTGCGGGATGCGAACGGCGGAAGTGAGCACACAGCGACCGTGCCCTCTGCAGAAGGCCATCTAGTCTGGGATAGTGGGCTAAAAATTGCTGGACAACCAGGTTCAACACGTGAGCCATACAAGGCACGTGTGTGACATTGCCCCGGCGAAGGGCCGCACCCAGGTTTGCAGCATTGTCGCACACGGCCTTCCCTGGTTTCAGGTCCAGTGGAGACAACCATTCATGAAATTGGTTCTCCAGAGCTGACCACAACTCCTCAGCTGTGTGACTCACATTTCCCAGACATTTCAATGTAAAAACCGCCTGATGACGTTGAGCCCTACTGCCAGCATAGTAAGGAGGTGTGCAGGATCCCTTCTGCGCAGTTAGAAAGCTTGTGGCATGACCAGACAGGCTTTGGGTGCAGGTGGAAGACCGAGAGGAGGTTGAGGAGGCAGAAGCAGTGGAGGAACTTTGACATAAAGAGGATTGACGCACAACTCGTGGGGACGGCAAGACTTGGACAGCAGCCCCTTGTCCTGCTGTCACCATAGTTACCCAGTGCCCAGTCAGCGACATGTAACGCCCCTGTCCATGCCTACTCGTCCAAGTGTCTGTGGTGAAATGCACCCTGTCACACACACAGTTTCTCAAAGAAGCGGTGATGTTGTGTGCGACATGCTGGTGGAGCGCAGGCACACCTTTCTTTGAGAAGTAGTGCCGACTGGGCATCTGGTACTGGGGCACTGCGACGGACATAAGGTCTCGAAAATCCTCTGTGTCCACCAGGCGGAAAGGCAGCATTTCTGTAGCCAAGAGCTTGCAGATGGTGAAATTCAACCTCTTAGCTTTCTCATGGCTAGGAGGAAATGGTCTTTTACTTGTCCACATCTGAGGGACCGAGGGCTGGCTATTGTGCTTAGACGGGGTTGATAAGGGTGTCTGTGGCACCCCAGGGGTCTGGTTTTCCACAGTAATGTAATGTTATGTCTGAGAGCAGGTGGGAGGTCCTTTGGTCAGGGATCCTGTGCATGCCACACCTCCTGCCCAGTCTTGGGAGGGGAAGAACTTCCCCTGTATAAACCCTGGGCTGAGGCAGGGTTAGTCAGTCAAGGAGAGTAGAGACAAGAAACAGCAGAAGCAATACTACTACGAGTCAGGGGCTGGCAGCTGCAGAGCTCGCCCTGACTGAGAAGCTTTCTTACCGGACCCGGCGTCCGAGGCTGTGGGGACTAACTCTTACCCAGCAGCAGAAGCCAACCGGCAGGGGATTTCAGGTCCTCAGGCCCAGAAACCCGAAGGCACGGTCACACGCGTGGGACCAGCACCGCCATCGTGGAGCGGAAGCCATTAGAAGGCCCCGAGTCACCGGCCATACGGGTGAGCACCACACGGTACACTCAGGGACGTGGGCTACTTATATCCGCTTCTAGCAAGGTAGCCAGAAGAGTACAGTCAGTTTGGGAGGCCTACAACTCCGCCTGGCCAGGGGAGATCCCATCTGCTCAAGGACTGACCAGGCCCCGTTCACTAGCAAGTACTCCGGGAGGGTCTATCGTTGTTACCAGTAAAGACCCTGAATTACACTGCACCGTCTCTGAGTGGTTCCTGCTACCCCCATCATCCACATCTGCTGCCCTGAGGCCATACCCCTCCCGTTGGGGGTTATACCATCTACGCTGCACCATCCATCCACCGGCCTCAGCGGACTGTCCTGCAGCGGCAGCTCCATAGCTGCATTCAACGGGTGGCGTAGTCGTCCTACATCTACCGCTGTTACATCGCCGCTCAGTTTGACTCCCTGGGCACGGACCGGGTCACCGCCACGAGACTACAACCCTCAAGAGATCCGGCTCCGGGTAAGCTCCCGCGTGCGCAACGCAGCGCGACACAGGCCTAGGGGCGCGTCAACTTTGGCGTAGTCGGCAGGATTTCGTGCCCGCAACCACCGGGTACTGCGTGCCTGAAAAAGAGACTTTTCAAACTTACCTGTGGTGAAGATTCCCGCCATCCGGCGCCATCTTCAGCCTTCTTCCCGCCATCGGTGAAGTTTCCCGCCATCCGGCGCCATCTTCTGCCTTCTTCCCGCCATCCGTGGAGTTTTCCCGCCATTGGACGCCATCTTGAGGACGCCGCGCGGGAAGAAGAGGGGCGTGGACTCCGAAAGCGCGCGAGAACTGAAGCCCCGCCTCACGTCCGGACGTTGCGTAAGGTCCTGGAAGGAGCCCAGCAGACGCCGACGTCACAGGAGCGCGACGGAAGGTCCTCAACCCTGACGATCCACTGCGGAGCCGCGGCCTACGGAAGAGGATCATCGCAAGGTAGGCCACGGTCCACTAGGGGGGAGGAAGATGTCGGATACGGAGGAGAGCTTCACTGCCTCAACCCCCGCCAGCGCTACCGCTGCTGCAGTTATGCCCTTCACCATGCCCTATATTCCGGGAGCAGCTTGGCTACCCCAGTACTCAGGGGAGTCACATACCCTGCATGACTTTAGAGAAAAGCTGGATAGCCTCTTCCAGGTGTACCCCCTCACAGAAGAGCAAAAAGTGAGCATCCTGGTGGCCCAACTAACCGGGGCAGCCAAAAGGGAAGTAAAATCCTGGCCACCTGGGAGGAAGACTGTCGCAGGGATACTAACCCGGCTGAAGGACACCTTTGATACCCGCACCTCAGCCGAGATTAAGCTTAGATTCTACGGGTGCAAGCAGCGAGCGCATGAGAGTATAAGGGACTATGCACTAAACCTACAAGAGGCCCTGAGGGCCATTAAGCAGACCGACCCTGATGGAGTGGGAAACGAGGACAGGCTGTTGACCGAACAGTTTATAGAGGGACTGTATTGTAATACCCACCGAACCCAGTTGCGGGCAATGGCCTTACAGGACCCTCATCTGGGCTTTGCACAGTTCAAGGACAGAGCCATCCGGGTGCTCCGAGAACCGGCACCGGGTGGCGTTGTGACCCACAAGCGCCCTGCTATCACTTACCACCAGGAGGCGGCGCCCTTGTCGGCAGGGCCTGTGGGAGCTGATGCGCAGGCTTTGGACAATGACCCGGCTCCAGACCTACACCATCAGGTCCAAGAGCTAGCTAAGAGCGTTGCTGCGCTAACCCGAACTGTGCAGTCTTTACAGGCTTCCACCCCAGGGAAGATCCAGCTGGCATCCGGACCGGAGGACATCCCGTGGCGTCGACCAAGGAGGACCCCACCGGCCAGAGGAAGACCCAGTGACCGATACAGCGAGGACGGACGACCCATCTGCCGCCGCTGCAATCAACCTGGACATATGGCAAGGTACTGTTCTTTAAACGGGCACAACCTGGGGTAGAGGGCCAACCCCCAGGAAAAAGATCACCAGGCCCATCGAACTGGCGCGACAGATATGTGGGAGGACGTCCAGTCTTGCCTGTGGTACTGGATGGCATTCCCATGAGTGCCCTACTGGACACCGGGTCACAGGTCACCACCATCCCGTACGTGCTCTTTAAGCAGTACTGGAATGACTCGGAGATTACCCGCTACCCTGACGACGACTTGAGTATCATCGCCAGCAATGGCCAGCCCGTGCCACAGATCGGATTTAAAGAGGTGACCATCAAAATCGGTAGAGTCGAACTGGCAGCACAGGGACTGATCATTGTAGATATTGACAAACATGAGAGTCACCCAAAAATAACTCTAGGAACTAATGTAATTGAAAATTGTCTTGCAGAGGTGATTTTCCTTTTACAGCAGGTTGCCAAGAACGCCAGCTCCGGCGAGCAGCGGGTGCTCCAGAAAGAGATCCGGGCACTGATGCGACGGCAACAGGTGGAACTCTCCGGCGGTGAGATTGGTAGCGTAAGAATGTGTGACCCTTTTCCTATTGCCATGCCCCCAAAAAGTGAAATGATGATTTGGTGCCGGGCAGCTATTGGTCTGAGAGGTAGAGATTACCAGGCAATGGTAGAGCCAGTTTACTCGGACAGTAGGCCCACCATTTTGACAGCACGGGGGGTGGTTGATGTACGCCATGGGAGGGTGCCCGTTCGCATAATAAATATCGGGGAGAGGGAAGTGTACCTGCCCCGGTATGCCACGCTAGCCAAATTATATACCATTAACCAAAATTCTATACAATCTATGGAACCCTTGCCTCCATCTCACCCGGAGGAAGGTAACGGCTCTAAGAAAAACATGGAGGACTGGTGTCAGCAACTACATCTGGGTACTGACTCCACGCCCGCACACCAGAAACAAGGAGTCTATCGGGTGGTTCAGGAGTACGAGAGAGTGTTCAGTAAACACCCGTTAGACTTCGGGCGAGTCAAGGGGGTAGAACACCACATCCCCACGGGAGACCATCCTCCTATAAAAGAGAGGTATCGACCCGTACCCCCTGCCCACTACCAACACGCCAAGGGGATGCTTAGAGACATGAAGGAGGCTGGGGTGATCAGGGATAGCTGTAGCCCCTGGGCAGCTCCACTAGTCTTAGTCCGAAAGAAAGACAACACCATGAGGATGTGTGTAGATTACCGGAAAATCAATCGTATCACACACAAGGATGCGTACCCCTTACCAAGGATAGAGGAGTCATTGGCTGCTTTAAGATCTGCTAACTTCTTCTCTACCTTGGATCTCACTAGCGGGTACTGGCAGGTTCCTGTAGCAGAGGCGGACCGGGAGAAGACCGCATTCACCACCCCGATGGGACTTAGCGAGTTCACCTGCATGCCGTTCGGACTCTGCAACGCACCGGGAACCTTCCAACGACTAATGGAGTGTTGTCTGGGCCACAGAAACTTCGAGACGGTCCTGTTGTACCTGGACGATGTCATCGTATATTCTAAGACGTATGAGGACCACCTGAAACACCTGGCGGAAGTGTTCGAAGCTCTGGCAAGTTACGGCCTAAAGGTGAAACCCTCCAAGTGTCACCTCCTGAAACCAAAGGTGCAGTACCTGGGACATGTGGTGAGCGCTGACGGAGTGGCTCCCGACCCTGATAAGATCACCGCAATTAAGGAATGGCCAAGCCCCTCCAGCGTAAAAGAAGTGCGGCAGTTCCTCGGGTTGGTAGGCTACTACCGAAGGTTTATTCCCGGTTTCACCAAAAAGGCAGCACCTATGCAGGACCTCCTGATAGGCCAGTCCCGGAAGGCCAAGAACCAGAAGCCGCCCTTCAAATGGGAGGAGCTGGAAGAAGAGTCCTTCCGCCAGCTGAAGATGGCCCTCACGGGGGACGAAATCCTGGCGTACCCGGATTATAGCCAGCCCTTTATCCTCTACACCGACGCCAGTAACATCGGGCTAGGAGCCGTACTGTCCCAGATCCAGCAGGGGAAGGAACGAGTAATCGCCTACGCCAGCCGAAAACTGCGACCCACCGAAAGGAACCCCGAGAATTACAGCTCATTTAAGCTAGAGTTCCTGGCCGTAGTATGGGCAGTCACCGAGCGCTTTAAGCATTACCTCGCTTCTTCCCGGTTCACCGTGTACACGGATAACAACCCGTTGACACACCTGGACACGGCAAGACTCGGTGCCCTGGAGCAGAGGTGGATGGCCCGTCTGTCCAACTACGAGTTCACAATCAAATACCGGGCAGGACGCTCCAATACCAACGCGGACGCCCTGTCCAGGATGCCCAACCTGCCGGACGGAGGAGAAGATCCGGAGGGACTGGAAGAAGTTGAACTCCCTGCGTTCCACCGTCATGGGACTATCCAGTATTCCCACCGGGTAAGGAGTAAGCAGGCTGCTACGTTGAACCCCTTACCCCACTACAACTGGGCGGAAACGCAAGACAGCGACCCTGCCGTCCAACTGGTGAAGGAGATGCTGACTCGGCCGGAGGCTCGCCTTGAACCAGACGCTCCGGAGGAAGCCAAACAACTATGGGCAGAGAAGAGTCGACTGTTCCTTTACAAAGGGAAGTTGTGCCGCAGAATGGTTAACTCCCGGACGCATGAATTACTCTGGCAAGTAGTGGTGCCACGAAGAGACGCAGCCATGGTGATGGAGGCATACCACGACGGAGCTGGACACTTCGGGTGGAAGAAGCTGGAGTTCCTGCTGCGCGAGCGGTTCCACTGGGTAGGCATGAGGGGAACCATCGAGAAGTGGTGCAGAGACTGTGGCCCGTGCAACCTGAGAAGGAAGGACCGTGCCAGCCAGAAGACTCCCCTGCAGTCCATCGTCACCCGGCAACCGTTGGAACTGGTAGCCTTGGATCATGTAAAACTGACCCCAAGCAGAAGTGGCTACGTCTACGCGTTAACCATCGTGGATCATTACTCCCGGTTTCTGGTTGTCGTCCCCGTCAAGGACTTAACGGCTCAAACAGCAGCTAGAGCCTTCCAGCAGCACTTTTGCCGTCCACACGGGTACCCGGACCAAGTGCTGACGGACCAGGGACCTGCCTTTGAAGCGGAGGTCTTCCAGGAATTCTGCAATCTGTATGGCTGCCGGAAGATAAGGACGACACCCTACCATCCGCAAACTAATGGACTTTGTGAGAAAATGAACCAGGTGGTAATGGATCTTTTAAAAACGTTGCCCCTGGAAGAACGCAGTCTGTGGCCTGAGAAGTTGCCCGATCTGGTGGACCTATACAACCACATCCCGGTAGGTTCCACCAACTGTACCCCGGCTTACCTAATGAGGGCAAGACCTGGTAAGTTACCTGTTGACCTGGAAATGGGAGTCCTGACACCCGAGGACACTTCACCAGAAACAGACTGGGACACAGAGAGGCAGCAGCAGTACCGGAGAGTACAGGAGAGCGTGGAGCGAAGTCTCTGTCAGGCTAGGGAAAGACAAGAGAAAACTTACAACCAGTATGCTCCCGCTGTTCCCCTGGTACCCGGAGAGCAGGTCTTGAAGAGGAAGAGACGGCTCCACAAGTTGGATGACCAGTGGGAGAAGGACCCGTACACCGTACTGCCCTCAAGCCACGAGAACCCGAAGGTTTGTACCATCAGTAAAGACGGAGGGGAAACCACAGCCATTGTATCCCGGGACCACCTGAAGAAGTGTCCCGAACAACTGAGGAACCCTGAAGAGGAACAAGAAGACCATCGACCCGTAGAGGAAAGGGAAGATATGGTTAGTACTGTGCTCGGGGACTTCCCTCGGTCTTGGACTCAAGTCAATGGTGCAGTTGTGGTACCCGTACTCACCTTCCTCCAACCAGCATCCCAAGCACCTACGGAGCAACAGGTAGAGCTGGAAGAACAGCCGGTCCAGGAGGCAGAAGACTCCACACAAGCAGAACAGGAGGATCAACCCTCTGCTTATAGTGATCCTGCCGTACCCCTAGTGAGACAAAGAGCCGGTAGACAGCTGCCCAGTTTACCCTTGACAGCTCCTACACCCTGTAGTTCAGGGCCAGACAGTCAGCTCCGTAGGTCCACTAGGGCCACTAGAGGCCAGTTACCCGCACGCTGGAGGATTTGAAGTGTATACATTGTTTTATTTATGTTTATCTGTGTATTGTTGCTTGTGTATAATTTTGTGTTTCCAGTTATTTTTAGGAATCCTTGGTGGATTTACCGGGAATCCTTGTACATAGTTGGAGCGTAACCCAGGATGGACTAGAGACTGTTAAGGACTCGGGGTAGGACAGACCCCTACCTGGTTACGTCTCCCTGTTTTGGTGAAATGGACACCTTGCTTTCTTCAAAGACTACACCCGGTTACGGACATGCCGTGACCACCTTTATGTGTTTCTTCTTATTGTACTATTATTGTTGTTATATCTTGTTATGTTTTTTTTCTAAAATATGTTTAGTCCCGGAGTACTAAATTTCACTAGGGGGGAATGTGGCACCCCAGGGGTCTGGTTTTCCACAGTAATGTAATGTTATGTCTGAGAGCAGGTGGGAGGTCCTTTGGTCAGGGATCCTGTGCATGCCACACCTCCTGCCCAGTCTTGGGAGGGGAAGAACTTCCCCTGTATAAACCCTGGGCTGAGGCAGGGTTAGTCAGTCAAGGAGAGTAGAGACAAGAAACAGCAGAAGCAATACTACTACGAGTCAGGGGCTGGCAGCTGCAGAGCTCGCCCTGACTGAGAAGCTTTCTTACCGGACCCGGCGTCCGAGGCTGTGGGGACTAACTCTTACCCAGCAGCAGAAGCCGACCGGCAGGGGATTTCAGGTCCTCAGGCCCAGAAACCCGAAGGCACGGTCACACGCGTGGGACCAGCACCGCCATCGTGGAGCGGAAGCCATTAGAAGGCCCCGAGTCACCGGCCATACGGGTGAGCACCACACGGTACACTCAGGGACGTGGGCTACTTATATCCGCTTCTAGCAAGGTAGCCAGAAGAGTACAGTCAGTTTGGGAGGCCTACAACTCCGCCTGGCCAGGGGAGATCCCATCTGCTCAAGGACTGACCAGGCCCCGTTCACTAGCAAGTACTCCGGGAGGGTCTATCGTTGTTACCAGTAAAGACCCTGAATTACACCGCACCGTCTCTGAGTGGTTCCTGCTACCCCCATCATCCACATCTGCTGCCCTGAGGCCATACCCCTCCCGTTGGGGGTTATACCATCTACGCTGCACCATCCATCCACCGGCCTCAGCGGACTGTCCTGCAGCGGCAGCTCCATAGCTGCATTCAACGGGTGGCGTAGTCGTCCTACATCTACCGCTGTTACATCGCCGCTCAGTTTGACTCCCTGGGCACGGACCGGGTCACCGCCACGAGACTACAACCCTCAAGAGATCCGGCTCCGGGTAAGCTCCCGCGTGCGCAACGCAGCGCGACACAGGCCCAGGGGCGCGTCATGTCCCCGGCAAACTGCCGGTCTGTGAGGAAGATGCAGGCGGACATGTTAGGTTGCCTTGATCCAAAGGTGGTGCTATCGATGTCGGACAGCGCTCAACACCAGCTGGTGTTACCACCTCCAAACAAAATGATGACCTGCCAATCACGCTGGCTGTTGCGGGTAAAGAGGTGGCAGGTCTGCGCCCCAAAACAGGTGTGACTGCTGTCCCCCCAGTCAGAGGATGAAGAGGCCGCGGATGCACAAGATATGGCAGACGGTGGTTGGCCCGGCCGGCTAGGCCGCATTGTAGCACACTGAGCTTCCCACTGCAACTTATGCTTCATGTCCATGTGCCGGTTCATGCATGAAGTACTCAAACTATGTATTTTTTGGCCTCTACTTAGCTTTTGCTGACAAATGTTACAGATAACACGAGTTGGGTCATCTTTATCGATCTGAAAAAATGCCCAGGCTATGCAAGGCTTAGCACCCATGCGACCTGAAGAGCCACCACGACTTGTAGTGAGAGGCAGAGTTGTGTTTGAGGATGCAGTTGTTGACCTGCTTCCAGTACTACGTCTCTGTCCAGGAAGGCGCAACCTGACCTCGTCGTCACTAGCATCTTCCTCCACCTCCTCTGCTGACCTCATCTCTTGGCTGACTGTGGGATCTCCAACCTCATCATCATCACCCTGTGCGTTATCACACCCGTCGTCCTCAGAGCCAACCTGTTCCTGCCCTGACAAAAAACTAAAGTTGTCGCTCCAATCAGGTATTTGAGTCTTATCATCGTCTTCCTCATTGTCTCCACCAACAGGAGTTACAGTTTGGGAATGAGGGTCTACATTATGGTCAGAACCTTCTGCGTCTGGTCCTGGATCCGACTCATAAAGATTCTGGACATCAGTGCAGATCATTTCCTCGTCTGGATTCACAGAAGCGCTGGAGTCGACCTCTGATTCCCAGGCTATAGTATGAGTAAACAGCTCTGCAGACTCAACCATCTGTTCTACCTCATACTCAGACGGGCAGCTGGAGATTTGGGAGCTGTGAGGAAGCAAGTGCGATTTGGGTGACACCTTTGAGGACTGGAGTATTTGTGATGTTGAAGTTGATGTGGAGGAGAGCCCACTTAAAGGAGCACTTGATATCCGTTGAAGCACCTGCTGTTTTTGTGCCTCATCTGGAATTTGTAGCGATTGGCGTGGCCGTAAGAAAGGGATCTTATCACATTGTCCGCTAAAAGAAGTAGACATTTTAGTTTGGCTGGAAGATGGTCTTTCTTCTGCAGATGTTACTGTTGCTTTAACACCTACCCCACGGACACAATCTTTTTTCCCCTTCCCAACACGCCTATTCCCCTTTCCACCAGCAGCAGGCCTTTTTCCACTCATTTTGGTGGTTAACTAATTAACAACTCTGGAGTTGTTTGCACAAAAAAACAATGGATGGGAACCGAGCAGAGCTGAGTGGCCAAACTGTGGTATTAGGCCAAAACTATTGGCTGGGTTAGATGCAGAAAAAAATTATATTCAATTTGCAACCTGATGGAGGTCAGTATAGATGGACTAATAGAGAAAGTCCCACACACTGCTAGAAGGCCAAATATTTTTTCAGAGGTAGATGCAGAAAAAAATATATTCAGTTTGCAACCTGATGGAGGTCAGTATAGATGGATTAATAGAACAAGTCCCACACACAGCTAGAAGCCCAATATTTTTTCAGAGGTAGATGCAGAAAAAAAATATATTCAGTTTGCAACCTGATGGAGGTCTGTATAGATGGATTAATAGAACAAGTCCCACACACAGCTAGAAGCCCAATATTTTTTCAGAGGTAGATGCAGAAAAAAAATATATTCAGTTTGCAACCTGATGGAGGTCTGTATAGATGGATTAATAGAACAAGTCCCACACACTGCTAGAAGCCCAATATTTTTTCAGAGGTAGATGCAGAAAAAAATATATTCAGTTTTCAACCTGATGGAGGTCAGTATAGATGGACTAATACAACAAGTCCCACACACAGCTAGAAGCCCAATATTTTTTCAGAGGTAGATGCAGAAAAAAATATATTCAGTTTGCAACCTGATGGAGGTCTGTATAGATGGATTAATAGAACAAGTCCCACACACAGCTAGAAGCCCAATATTTTTTCAGAGGTAGATGCAGAAAAAAATATATTCAGTTTGCAACCTGATGGAGGTCAGTATAGGTGGACTAATACAACAAGTCCCACACACAGCTAGAAGCCCAATCTTTTTTCAGAGGTAGATGCAGAAAAAAATATATTCAGTTTGCAACCTGATGGAGGTCAGTATAGATGGACTAATACAACAAGTCCCACACACAGCTAGAAGCCCAATATTTTTTCAGAGGTAGATGAAGAAAAAAATATATTCAATTTGCAACCTGATGGAGGTCAGTATAGATGGACTAATACAACAAGTCCCACACACAGCTAGAAGCCCAATATTTTTTCAGAGCTAGATGCAGAAAAAAAATATATTCAATTTGCAACCTGATGGAGGTCAGTATAGATGGACTAATAGAATGATGCTATGCCCAAAAGATTTTGCTTCACTAGGTGCAGTAAAAAAATTGGTATTCTATACACAGGTGGTATATCTTGCAACACAGATAGGCTACTCCACTGACTAACACACTCTGCAATAGGCCAAAAAGGATTAGCTTTGCTAGATTCAGCCAAATGCTGTGAAAAAAACTTGCACAGCACTGGCACAGACCTGCCTGGCAAAAACTGATAGGAACTGATGTAACCTAGTCCTGAAAAGGACTCCAATTACAATTAGTCTTTACTCCCACAATCTATCTATTTAAGAGCACAGACCTCCCTGATAAAAGTCGTAGGAAATGCTGTAACCTAGTCCTTAAAAGGACTGCAATCACAACTATTCCCTACTCCCAAGCTATCTGTAGATTTGTGCGAAAATTGGCTTGAAATTAACAAGGTATAGCGCACACAGCAACAGCGGTGCCGTCTAACACGCAGCTGCAGCAGTGAGAAAATGGTGGCGACGGGGAAAATGGCTTGGTCTTATAGGGCAAGGACATGTGACATACACTGCCAATGACACATGCCCTTGCTTGTGTGAAAAAAAGCACTTCGCTCCGTGTGTGCGCTGCTGATAGGCTGACAGATTGCACCTCCCCACTGTAAATGCGGGAAAGAGAAAAAAAAAATGGAGATCTTCATTGTTCCTGCAGAGATCCATCCCCTGCCCCTCCCCCCGCCCCGCTGTACACTCAAACTGCGTATTAACATTAATTTTCATCATTACTGAGAAAAAATCCAGTTATGATTTTGGTGCACGAACAGTTATCGAACATAACCTCGAACAGCCGAATTTTTCTCAAATTGTTCGTGTTCGCCGAACAGCTCGAACACCGCCCAAAACAGATCGAATTTGAGATTGGCGAACAGTCCGAGTAGAACAACGCTCATCTCTACTTGTAACAACTCCCAGTATCTCCTTACCATTGCTAAGGACATACTGGTAGTTGTAGTTAAGTCCTCCATTCTCTGGAAGTCCTATTGTTAGCAATGCCCTTCCTCCACCAATTGCAAATACAAAGGATCCATCCATGGGGTGAGATCTTGGGAATAATTGAATCGTACCTACATTTAAAAAAAAAAAAAATATATCTCCTATTCTTAATAATTACCGTATTTTTCGGACTATAAGATGCACTTTTTTCCTCCAAAATTTTGGAGGAAAGTGGGGGGTGCGTCTTATAGTCCAAATACTATATTATTGTATGGCCGCATGGTGGTGGGTGTGGGGGAGCCGCAGCGGGCGATCAGCGGGGCACAGGAGGCAGCAGCCACCTACTGCAGCCTAGCTGTGCCCGCCACTAAAGAAAATGAATATTCCCTGCTCCCCATACCCATGGGCGCGGAGAGCAATGAATATTCATTTCTCTTAATAGCCGGCACACTTTAGCCACAGCGCGGCTCCTGCTGCGCTCTGTGGTCAGTGTGCCCGCTATTAAAGCTCATGAATATTCGCTACAACCCACTCCCATGGGTTGTAGTGAATATCTATGGTCTTTAATAACAGGCACACTGACCGCAGAGCGGCAGCAGAAGCCGCGCTGCGGTAGAGTGTGCCGGCTATTGCACAGACTGCTCCCCATGCACAGAGTCCCGGCGTGGGGAGTAGTGACTATTCCAGCACAGCGTCTCACACTGTGTGAGGGCGCATGGCAGGGACACCATGCGTGCCCTGCCATGCGCCGCTCACACAGTGAGAGTGTCAGCAGCAGGGCGGGGCAGCGCTGGAGGAGAGAGGAGGTGAGTATGATTGTTCATTTTTTTTTGTAGGCAGTGTGATGGAGGCTCAGAGGGTGCCATACATACCAGGATGGGGGCTCAGAAGGTGCCATACATACCAGGATTGGGGCTCAGAAGGTGCCATACATACCAGGATGGTGCTCAGAAGGTGCCATACATACCAGGATGGGGCTCAGAAGGTGCCATGCATACCAGGATGGGAGCTCAGAAGGTGCCATACATACCAGGATGGGGGCTCAGAAGGTGCCATGCATACCAGGATGGGGGCTCAGAAGGTGCCATACATACCAGGATGGGGGCTCAGAAGGTGCCATACATAACAGGATGGGGGCTCAGAGGGTGCCATGCATACCAGGATGGGGGCTCAGAGGGTGCCATGCATACCAGGATGGGGGATAAAGGGGTGCCATGCATACCAAGATGGGGTATAATGGGGTGTCATGCATACCAGGATGGGGGATAAAGGGGTGCCATGCATACCAAGATGGGGTATAATAGGGTGTCATGCATACCAGTATGGGGGATAAAGGGGTGCCATGCATACCAGGATGGGATGGGGGGCACTTATACCAGGAAGTAGGGGCTATACATACTAGGATGGAGGATATTAACAGAATTGGGGGACATTACCCCAATACCAGTGTCAGCAGTAGACCCCCTCCCCCATAACAGGGCATCATGACCACATTTTTTGCTTAATTTTTTTTCCCTATTTTCCTCCTTTAAAACCTAGGTGCGTCTTATGGTTCGGTGCATCTTAGGCTAAGTGCCCACGTTGCGGAACTGAAGCGTATTTTTTACGCTTCTCCCTGGTGGGAAAATCGCATGCGGATTTTACATGCGGTTTTCCCGCCAGGTAGAAGCGTTTGTGAGGCGTCTTTGCAGCGTCTTTGCATGCATTTCCGCATGCGGGTTATCAAGCACTTCTCCAAGTGATTTAAGCATCACTTGGAAAAGTGCTTGACAACTTGTTCACACTATATAAATCCATGCAGCCGGCATGGATTTATATAGTGTGACCAAGTAATAGTTAAAAAAAAAGAATCAGAATGGTAAAAAATAAAAAAATAAAGTTTATACTCACCTTCTGATGCATTCTCTGCCCTGAGTCTTGAGCGGCTCACGCTGTTGTGTGCAGGACCTGCGGTGAAGTCATTGAGTCATGTGATGGGTCACATGACTCAATGACGTGGCAGGTTCTTCACACAACAGCGCGACGGAGGGAAAACATCAGAAGATAAGTATAAACTTTATTTTATTCTTTTTTTTACAGGTTCTTTGGCACCCAGGTCTGGATGAGAGTCTCCTCTCCTCCAGACTTGGGTACCATTCGCACATTGATTCCGCTGCGCTTCCGCAAAATTAATGAACATGCTGCGGATTTTTGACCGCAGCATATACGCTGCGGAAAAATCCGCAGCATGGGCATTGACATTGTGGAATGCCATTGGGGACCATGGGGTGCGGATATACATGCGTTTTACAAGCGTTTACGCTGCGGAAATTCCGCAGCATATACGCTTGTAATACGCAACGTGGGCACGCAGCCTTATAGTCTGAAAAATACGGTAACCCCTTTACCCCCGAGGGTGGTTTGCACGTTAATGACTGGGCCAATTTTTACAATTCTGACCACTGTCACTTTATGAGGTAATTACTCTGGAACGCTTCAACGGATCCCCCTGATTCTGAGAATGTTTTTTCATGACATATTGTACTTCATTATTGTGGTAAAATTTCTTCGATATCACTTGCGTTTATTTGTGAAAAAAACGGAAATTTGGTGAAAATTTAGAAAATTTTGCGATTTTCAACATTTGCATTTTTATGCCCTTAAATCAGAGAGATATGTTACACAAAATAGTTAATAAATAACATTTCCCACATGTCTACTTTACATCAGCACAATTTTGGAACCAAAATTTTTTTTATTAGGGAGCTATAAGGGTTAAAAGTTGACCAGCGATTTCTCATTTTTCCAACAAAATTTACAAAACCATTTTTTTAGGGACCACATCATATTTGAACACTTTTTTCACAAAAATGTTATTTTAGACACAATTTTTTTTATTTTCGCAGGGGTAACAGGAAAAAATACGCCAATACCCCATATGTGGGGAAAATACAGTGTTTGAGTTCACGGCAGAGTTCAGAAGAGAAGGAGCACTGTGTGACTTTTTGAACGCAAAATTGGCTGGAATTGAGAGCGGACGCCATGTCGCGTTTGGAGAGCCCCTGATGTGCCTAAATAGTGGAAACCCCCCACAAGTGACCCCATTTTGGAAACTAGACCCCTCAAGGATTTTATCAAGGGGTATACTGAACATTTTGAACCCAGAGGTACGACACAGAATTTGATAACATTAATTCATCAAATTGAATAAGTTGTCATTAGTCTTGAGTGCAAGTGCTCGCTACTTGAGTTTGCATTGGGTATTCGGGTATGCACCATGTATCGTACGTGCTCGAGTGACATGCTCAAGTCCCCGCTCGCATGCTTCACGGTTATTAGACACCCAAAAAAAAACATCCAGGGATCGCTCGTGCATGGCAGGCAATCCCTGCGAGTTTTTTTTTGGCCACGAAGCATATGGGGCGGAGACTCGAGCATGTCACTCGAGCACCCGCGATACTCGGTGCATACCCAAGCACCCGATGAAAACTCAAGTAGCGAGCACTAGTCACCATATCGTCATCTTTTTTTTTTTTACTTTTGAAAAAAATCCCAAACCTGATACAACCCTAACCCCAACCCTAACCCTAGCCCAACCCTAACCCTAGCCCAACCCTAACCCCAACCCTAATACAATCCTAACCCTAGCCCAACCCTAACCCCAACCCTAGCCCAACCCTAACCCCAACCCTAACCCTAGCCCAACCCTAACACAACCCTAACCCTAGAGTTTATTTTTCACGCCGTTCCTCGTGCGGTATAAGTGATTAGACGGCTTTATTCTTCGGGTCGGTGCGATTACAGCGATACCAGAATCATATCAGGTTTTCATGATTGACAGCTGTCACACACTAAAAGACGCATTTTTTTTTAATATCTAGTTTTTGCATCTCCATATTTTGAGAGCTATAATTTTCCATATTTTGGCCAGCAGAGCCATGTGACAGCTTGTTTTTTGCGGGACGAGTTGACGTTTTTATTGTTGCCATTTTCAGGCACTTGACATTTTTTGATCGCTTTCCATTCCGATTTTTGGGAGGCAGAATAAACAAAAACCAGCAATTCCGGAATTGTTCTTATGGTTTTTTTTTTATGCTTTTCCGCGTGTGGTGAAATTGATAAGGCAGCTTTATTCTTCGGGTCAGTACGTTTACAGCGGTACCACATTTATATCGTATTTCTATGTTTTGGCGTTTTTACACAATAAAAGTTATTTTATAGAAAAAATAATTTTTTGCATCGCTTTATTCTGAGAGCTATAACTTTTTTATTTTCCGGCTGATGGAGCTGTATGGCGGCTTGTTTTTTGCGGGACAAGATGACAATTTTCAGTGGTACCATTTTTATTTACATTCGTCTTTTTGATCGGGTGTTATTCCATTTTTTTTTGGCGGTATGATGATAAAGCATAGTTTTTTGCTTCGCTTTTTTTTTTTTTTACCATGTTCACTAAAGGGGTGAACTAGTGGGACAGTTTTATAGGTCAGGTCATTCCGGATGCGGCGATACCAAATATGTGTTCTTTTATTGTTTTTTTTGTTTTTTTCATAATAATATTTATTGATGGGTGCATTATATATATTTTTTTTTGGTGGATTATTTTTTTTATTTATTTTTTTATATTTTTACAATTTTTTTTTTCCATTTTTTAACACTTTTTGGACTTTTATTCTGTTTCCCACTATGGGGCTTTCACTTTTTTTATTCTGATCGCCTGTATAGCACAGGGATGGAGCACCATCCCTGTGCTATACAGGCTGTCAACGCTGCAGATGCAGAAGATACTTTGGTCATGCACTGCGCATGACCAAAATATCTTCCTGCTGTCTGATGACCTGGATGTTGTCATGACGACATCCGGGAAGCTGCGGCAGACAGCGCTGGAGACCGGGAGAGGAGGTGAGTATTGCGATCACCTCCCCTTGCCCCTGCAATGCTGAGATCGACTTCGATCGTAGTATTGAGGGGGTTAATGTGCTGGGAGCAGTGCGGGACCACTCCCTGCACATAGTCACAGCTAATACCTGGTGCTATCAGATGACACCCGGCGGCGATCGCCCCGCACCGCCTGTGTGCGGGCGCGATGGCCATATGACCTAATAGTACGTCATTGGTCCAATCGGCCCAGGTCACCATGACGTACTATTAGGTCACACATCAGAAAGGGGTTAATTTTTAGTGTATTATTGGTTTTAATGATTTGTAATCATGAAAATTATATGTAGATTTATTTATTTCTAAAGCCTGTATGCAATTATCAATCACATCAGTGCCTATCTATTTAAAGCACTCAGCGTGGTATACATTCTGGAATCACCTGATGAAGGGGACAGATCGTCTCTGAAACGCGTTATGTGTTGAATAAATCGACTTCTCTTGCCTAACCTGGTGGTTCCTAACTCAGAGCGTGGCGACCTGTGGATCTCCACCACCCACTGTTCATTATCTTTCGCTGTATCATGGCTCCTGAGCATGATGCCGGAGAGGGCAGAAGGTGCTGCAGTGCTCCAGGACCGCAGTCATTACCGCTTAGTATCAGCTTTGTGTCTGGCATGCACACCTACCAGAGGTGAGTGGAATACCTCTCACCCTCCATCTATATGCTGTGACATTCAGCGCCTTCTCTTTTTGGTTTATTTTCTCATTTTTCTGTCTGTGAGCATAGAGCTGATGTGACTTGCCAAAAAGCACAGGTTTGTTTCATCTGTCCAAAGGACATTCTCCCAGAAACTTTGGAAAATTCCTGTCTTGCTTTTTTCTGATTTGCTTTGAACAATGGTTTTCTCCTCCTCTTCTTCCATGAATTTCACTTTGGTCAAGACAGCGACAAATGGTGCGATCTGACACTAATGTACCCTGACCTTGGAGTTCACCTTTAATCTCTTTGAAAGTTGTTCTGGGCTCTTTTGTAACCATTCAAATTATCCATCTCTTCAATTTGTCATTAATTTACTCTTGCGGCCACATCCAGGGACATTGGCTGCCGCCTCATAGACCTTAAAGCTCTGAATAATATGTGCAAATGTGGTAACAGGAACATTTGTTTGGAGATGGTCTTATAGCATCTACCTTTAACATGTTTGTCTATAATTTTCTAATTTCCTGAGACAGCTCTCTCCTTACCTTTCTCTGGTCCATGTTCACACACCATGATACCAAGCAGCACAGAGACTACTTTTTACCCTTTGCAGGAATTGTCTGGTCCAAATTGATAAGTCTGCAGTCACTCTGTGTGACTGCAATAAGATGAAAAACTTGGCACTCAAGATGACTCAATGAATTTTGAGAATTTAATAGTAGAAAAAGTAGTACAAAACAAACGTTTCGGTCATGTAAGACCTTCCTCAGTGTACAGAAATGTTGGTAGTGGACATGAATGAGAGGTGCAGTGTCCAGCTTCTATATAAACCACTGTGTGGTATCTTATAACAAGGGTGATGGCGGTGGGAACACGGTGTCTGTATACGTCACTATCAATGCTGATCTGTGTAACATCCCCTCCAGCACCTGATGTGAACCTGTTGAGTGTTGCGTCTCACATATTGGAGACAGCACCCACATTCCAACAGGTAAACAGTAAATGACATGATACCACAGGTTAGATGTTGGTAAAACAGAAAAGCTTCTCCTGTCACCTTCGATTGAAAGTAGGTACATCCATGCTTCAACACTGTGTAGCATAAACGCTTAATGTTTGCGTTTGGGAGCTATTGGGAGATTGTTAGAAGGTTTATCCCTACCGTTAAAGGAAACCTGTCATCAGGATTTTGCTAAGTAAACTATAGGCATTGTCAGGTTGGTGCTGTTACACTGATTAAAATGATATCTGGTTTGAAGAAATCTGTCTAGTGGTTCTTGTTTAATCTGTTTGCAGTTTGGAGTTAATGAGATGCTTGTGCTTCGAGACCGGCCTGTGGACAGGTCTTTTTTTGGTTCTCTGGCCTCATTGTCATCATTCTGGGCTTAAATGACAGGTCACTGAACCTTTGAATACTGCGCTTGCACAGATAGATGCTACTGTGCATGCACCGGCGCCATTTTGTTGGAGCCAAAATTTTTTTTTAAGACCACAATATTAAATGTGCAGTATTTAAAATAGGAGGAAGGTCATGGAAGGTTATTTAAGCCCAGAGCACAAGCATCTCATTAACTGCAAACACAGATTAAAATGATACCTGGGTTGAAGAAATCTGTCTTATGGTTCTTGTTTAATCAGTGTAACAGTGCCAACCTTTCACTGCCTGTAGTTTACTTATCAAAATCCTGAGACAGATTAATTGACCACCAAGGTCACATACACAATTAGTTCTCTATAGTAGGACAATGAGACTCTGTTCAACGTCTATAATAGCAAATCATATAGAAAAAATGACGTATAAGAACATAATTTTGCAAAAAATTCATACATTTATTAATACACATTAATTAAAAAAACATCCATATTGAAAAAGTGGCATAAATACATAAGTAGTGAGCTATAATAGAGATGCCAAAACCAATACAATCATATTATAAATAGATTAAACCTACATAGTTGAAGAAAATACGGGTATGGGTAAGTAAACCACATGCCTTATCCCAGCTGTAAGCATAATATCAAAGCTTCAATGCAAATGCTAAGGTGCACAGTGCATAAATAGTTGATATAAAAGTAAATCCATTTAGCACTTGAAAATAAGTGGGAATGTAGTATTACCCACATATGTATTGTTTGTCAGCCCAGGTATCGTCACCCCTACGCGCGTTTCGGCGCTGTGCCTTCTTCTGGGGTTTATAGTATGTCTGGATCTGGTATCCCTTAAGTATTACTTATTGTCCAATGGGTGAAAGTAAGACAGGACACAGCTATTAGAATAGCCAACCGCTCACCATAATACATACATATAGAGTCACGTGTGCCCCTGTATTACCACTCACATCCGGAAGTATATAGTAGGACCCCTTCGCTTCAGGACGCAATCATCTGCCCCTCGTCCCCCGTGATAACAAACCACACCTCCCAGGCCACATGAGCGGGACTTGCTATGACGCGTCGGGACACAGTCATCCGCCCCTCGCCACACATAAATACAAGCCACACACCCCAGGTCACATGGACGAAAATCGTTGTGACATCACAATCTGACTACGGGGAAAGCCCATAACAGGAGACATAGCGCTATAATGTGGTAAGTATACATTATAAAACGCCCAACAAAAGTGTAGATAAATGAATATAGGAAGTGGACAATCGGATCTAATGAGAAGAGTCGTGGCTAAACCACAGCTATTTAACCCAATAGTGCCCAACTAACGCAATAATGAACCAATCACAGAATAATAAGTGTGAACAGATAACATGTCACAACGGAAAGAAATCGCAGATCAAAAGAAGCAGGATATATCTCAGTAGATGCATAGCTGTGGGACCCTTCCCCCATATAATTGCCATCAGTAGCCAATTATAATCAAAAGACAAAGACATTCTTCATATCAATTGTATGGCTAATGTTAATCCAATATTGTAACTAAATATTACCGAAAAATACTGTCCATGGGGGCATGGCGCCATTGCCCCAACGGAGAGCACCAGTCAAAAACCACAAAAAATGCGGTGTAATATGTACATATAAAAGATACAGTACACTGTGTAAAGGAGAAAAATGATAGAAACATTCAACAATTAAATCCTACACAATAGGTTGTAAGCATAAAATACAAAAAACACAATACACCGCATAATACAGCTCAATATCAAGTATATCCAGCAATTAGATGAATTCATTCGTTGCGTAGCTTTTCTTTGTCCCAGTAGATGATAATATCTCTGTGACCTATTGTCAGTAGTCCAGGAGAATCATTGATTAATCAAGATGTATAAATCGTCCACAGCCATCCATCAATAGGAGTAACCAGCAGAAAGAGACACGGAAGGCAGCCGCAATCAAGGACAAAAAAGTATGTACTAAGGAAAAGATGAACATTAATTAGACAACAGAGGATAAAACAAGGGGGGGGGGTTATAAACATCATTAAAATACAGATAAATCTAGCGGGTGCAGGGGTGGGGGAGAGATAGAGGCAATCAGAGGAATGGTGAAAAGCTTAAGGATTCCTTGAGGCCCTGAGGATGTAAGGTTTGCAATAGCCAAATCCATCTGGATTCTTTCTGTGCAAGTAGGCGACTAGCACTACCTCCACGCAACGTACTATAAACATGATCGATGCCTTTAACTTGAAGACCTGATGGATCACAGGCATGATAGTTTTTAAAGTGTCTAGGGATTGTTTTCAACAACTCCAAATTATCCTCAGTGGCTGCTGCCATAATATCACGTCCATGTTCCCTCGCTCTGGTCTTTAACATCCTAGTGGTCAGACCTATGTATACCAAAGAGCAAGGCCATGTAGCGTGATAAATGACATTACGTGTTGTACACGTAATGGAGTGTAGGATAGTCAATTCTTTCCCACTAGATGAAAGAAACTTTTTAGTATGTTCGATGTTTGGACACGAAATACATGAACCACATGGGGTACAACCCCACGTTTGTCTTATTTCAGCCAGTCCTATTTCGCCAATTTTCTTCTGAGTATTAGGTGTAAGGTAGCTCCTTACCAAGTGATCTCGGAGGCTCGGAGATCGACGGGCTGTGACTGACGGATACATAGGCAAATATTGGCGCAACGTCTGATCCGCAAGTAAAATGGGCCAGTGTTTCCTAAGCACATCACACATTTTGCGCCATTGTGAATGGTACCGTGTCACCATCCTGACACAGTTCTCTTGTTTGTGAGCTCGATTAGAATACATTAATTGTTGACGATTACTGGTTTTGGCTCGATTATAGGCATGCTTAATACTTCTTCGACTATATCCGCGATCTAAGAACCTGTGCTTCAATTCCTCCGCTCTCCTTTCAAAATCAACCTCTGTTGAACAAATACTCAAAATTATCAAAATCCTGATGACAGGAGCGCCGCATAAAAGCAGGAATATGCGGCTATTATGCTGCGTGGGAAACTAAGCCTAAGGGACTCCATCTTTAATTAAAAAAAATCCTCGCTCCGACATCATCCATGGGTCTTCTGTCTTCAGCTCTGCTAGATCTTTGCCATCAGACAAATATGTCTGCTGACAGATGAGCAGGCACAGAATGACACTGGAGCACTGTTACTGTGTAGTGCAGTGCTATGTTTCTTTTTTTGTCATTTCATGCAGTGTAGAAATCTTGGGAAAAGTGTGGATTGTGCTCTGGAAGTGATCAGTTATAGCTAACTATGTTATTTTCTGCAGAGATAAGTCCTGCATAGAAGATGTGATATATCGGTCTGCAGATAAAGAACTTGTGAGTATGTGTTACCTATACATTCACACTGACACTATATACAGAGCTCCTGTGTATAATATCAATGGTGATCATTGTATTACCTGTACACTGACACTATATACAGAGCTCCTGTGTATAATGTCACTGGTGATCATTGTATTACCTATACACTGACACTATATACAGAGCTCCTGTGTATAATATCAATGGTGATCATTGTATTACCTATACACTGACACTATATACAGAGCTCCTGTGTATAATGTCACTGGTGATCACTGTATAACCTGTACACTGACACTATATACAGAGCTTTTTTTACATTTTAATTATTTTAGTATTATTTGTCACTATGTGGTGCCATTATGTGCTTTGGTCATGACATGACGATATTTGTCCCTTGTATGTGGTATTATTCAGTCACTATGTGGTGGTAATATGTGGTCTCATGGTGTGTCAGTATTTATACCTTGTATCTGGTAGCATTTGATCACTATGTGGTGGTATTATGTGCTTTGGTCATGGTGCGGCGGTATTTGTGCCTTGCATGTGGCATTATTTGGGCACTATGTGGTGGTAATATGTGATCTGGTCACGGTGTGGTGGTATTTCTGCCTTCTATCTGGTAATATTGGTCTTGGTAGAGTGGATTGTGGTTGGTCATTTGTTTTATCTGATATCAATAAGGGGAAACCTCTTTATTTCCAATAGATATTAAATACTTGGATGTTTAACCCCTCCCTGCCCTGTGACTATTACACAGCAGCAGAGATGCAGTTATAGAGGTTCACCAGAGAAAGCAAGTTGGCATTTGGTGTGATTTTCACCTCTGTATTTATAAGACAAAACCATGACCGTGTACTGCCAACACGGGTTCCATGGATCAACATGCCCCCACCTTCCAGCACTCACCTTCCCCCACCAAATAAAAACACTGCACCTGTATTTCTTTGGATAAATTTGGCCACAGCGGCCATTTTATTAACAAACAACATTAACATATTAACAGTGTTATAAAATAAATAAGAAGGGAGGGTTCTTGGAGTTAAAATTAGATCTGGCATAAATTAAACCGAACTCGAACCACCATATTACCCTCAGCCGTCCATCACCAGCTCAAGGGCACCAAAAGCTCCCAGGGTAAAACCCCGTCCAGAGCCCAAAACCAAATGCCAGATCACCCCAGTTAATCAAGGCACTGCCTGTGATTATCCAATATTCTTTCCACCGACACTTCTGTGCCAACTCCAAGAACCCCACCCCCCGCCACCAACGAACAGCCCTGACCACCTCAGGCTCGTGAGCGCCCCAACACCGCAAAAGCCCTTTCGATCCCCTCCTCTATGGCCAATGCCCATAAATCAATGCCAATATCATTCAAATGTACGCCGTCCTTTTCCCAAAAATCTCCAACTCCCGCTTCCAGATCAAGATGCCGCACGCTTACTCCCCCGTTCCTGGTAACAAATGCTGATATAGCTCTGTTCAACTTTATACGTGCCCTATTAATTCCCTTCAATGATCTGGCCTCCCTCCATTTTCCTCTGGGCACAATGTCAGACCACACTGTCAACACCTCAGGAAAAGATGTCCATAACCTTAACAGATCGATTCGAATGTCCCTCATCAATTCCCTGACCGGCCGAGCCCTCCAAATCATTTCCCCCCATATGCACCACCAAAATATCCGGCGCCCGATCCAAACGAGCTGCTTTATGGAATTCTGGCAGCACCCTTCTCCAAACCATCCCTCGAAAACCCAACCACCGAACCACCGCTTGCTCCCTGCTAAAAAACCAATTGCCTACCGTCCGGCCTCAAGTCCGCCCTCACCGCTCCCAATGGACGAAAGAGTGTCCTAGCATCCAAACTAACAACGGGATGCCACCAGCAACAAGACAACCAAAAGGTATTTGAATCTCAAAAGGCAAATTACCTAAGACCGCATACCTAATGCCTTACATAAGACAGGTAACGATCAGAACTCCACCTCCCAATACGTTTTATCACATCCTTGCCTAACCCCAAGCCATCCGCTTCTGATGCCGCACCAATTCTGAATGAATGTGACCCGTATACCTCAGGGCTAAGGCCCAGCTCAGCAATCCCCTTTTTAAACACCGCTATGAATTGAAAACGTGACAAAAAGTCTCCATTTTCATGACACAATAATGGGCCCTTCCACCCTGACCAAACCTGCCAATAAGCCAATAAACATCTCCTAGGACAAAGAAAAGATCCCATAACCTCACCCAATATTACTCGTTTACCTTTGCCCAATTGATCCGTCTTTTCCCCCCCTAATCCAAAATTCAATACCCCCATCTCGACCACTCATATCCAAACAAACCCCCAACCTTATTCCTGCTTGGTGCCACCAATTCACCTACTCTCAGCGCGCCAAAAAACGCCAATGAAAAAGCCAACCTAAATAGTGTGGCTTCAAAAACTGAACAACAAATCTTATCCAATACAAAACCCAAACGTTCCAAAATACTAAAGGTTACCGGTCTCAGTTTATCCAACTCTTTACCTCTTGTCCTAAAGCCCTTGAGAGCTTGCTTCACTAAAAAGGACTTCGTAACATCCTTCATCCCCTGCAATTTAAAACCAAACGCTAAACCTGCAACAAACTTCCCAACTTTTGAAACCGACCAACCGCCCTCCGCTGCCCTTCCCACGAGAAACAACACCACAATCTCTCTATCTCCATCACTCTCATCACACCCCACTGCATAATCCAACTTTGCCATACTCGCCACGATGCCTCGTATGATGCCCAGGTCTGCCTTGTGATGGACTCCCGTATTAACCGTCCCGCTCTTCCATAACCAGCTGCCACAAACGCGAAGGGCATTCCTGTCCCACGTCCTCTGCCTCTGGAGCTAGCGTCCGAAAACGATCCCACTGAAAACGAGACAAGGCATCTGCTATGGAATTTTGTACACCTGGAACATGTACCGCTGTAATCCAAGCGTTCAGCTTAAGACAACAAAGTACTAGTTCCCTCAGCAGCCTAATCACAGGCGGAGACGAGGCCGACAAACTGTTGATGACAGACACCACTCCCATGTTATCGCAGTGAAACCGAATTCTCCTGTTGGCGAAACACTCTCCCCAAATAGTAACCGCAACAACAATAGGAAACAATTCCAAAAATGCCAAGTTCCTCGTAAGACCCCTCTCTTTCCACACCTTCGGCCACTCGCCAACGCTCCACCGCCCTTTCCAGTAGGCCCCGTAACCAGCACCTCCTGCCGCATCCGTAAATATCTCACAATCAAAACTGTTCAAGAACTCCTGCTGGATTACTGACCTGCCTTTATAACTTTCCAAAACAATTTCTAAACTTTTAGATCCTCCTTGTGGTCCTTATTAAGGCGAATGAAATGATGCGGCGCGCGCACTCCTGCTGTCGCTCCTGACAATCTGCGACAAAATAATCTGCCCATTGGCATAATCCTGCAAGCAAAATTCAAACGCCCTACCAGCGACTGTAGCTCCCTCAGGGTAACCTTGCGCAACTTCCTGATCCTATCAACCTCCTGCTTAAGCAAACTCAATTTATTATCCGGTAACCGACACTCCATTCTTTCGGTATCAATTACAATGCCCAAAAAACTTAAAATGGTGCCAGGTCCTTCCGTTTTTTCTTCTGCTAACGGCACGCCAAAATGCTCCGCTACCCACACCATAGTACCTAACAAATTCCTACACAACAACGATTGCGGGGGGCCTATAAACAAGAAGTCATCCAAATAATGAATGACTGACTTAACAGAAGCCAGGCCCTTCACTACCCATTCCAAAAAGGAGCTAAACGTTTCAAACAAAGAACACAAAATCGCACAACCCATTGGCAAACACCTATCCACATAGTACTCCCCTTCCCAAAAAGAACCTAACAACGGGATGCTATCCGGGTGAACTGGCAACAACCTAAAGGCTGACTCGATATCAGTCTTAGCTAGCAACGAGCCTGGCCCGTATCTCCGTACCCAATGCACCGCCGCGTCGAATGATGTATATTCAACCGAATACAACTCCTGCGCAATACCATCATTAACCGAAAGCCCCTTCGGGTACGACAAATGCTGAATTAAACGAAACTTATTCAGCTCTTTCTTGGGCACAACCCCCAACGGCAAGATAATCACCTTGCTAATAGGCAATTCCTGAAACGGTCCAGCCATCCTGCCCAATTCCACCTCCTTAGCCAACTTCACACTAACCACTTCCGGATGAAGGGAAGCCGACGTCAAATTTTTAACTGAAAAAGGGGACCTCATGATCAGGAGGAGGGATTCTAAACCCTTCCAAAAAAAAAACCAAACATCCGCAATGACCTTAGCCTTCAACTGATCCGGATACCTACTTACAGAGGGGGCCATCGCGTGAACCCTCACCGGAGTCACCCCTTTGACCGGTACCCACTGTCGGCTTTCCCTTACCCTTCTTAAAGCATTTTGATGCTCCGTGCGAACTTCCGTTACAATGGGAGCACACATGTTTAAATTTACAGGAGGTCCCGAACTTGCATTGGCCGTCATTAAATTGCCAGCAAGTTCCCGCTTCCTTTTTTTGTGCTGTGTGCCCCTTGACTACTTCCCCCGTGTCCTGCTGACTGATTCCCGCTACTGTTGCTCCCGTGAAAGGACTGCCCATACCTCAGTGGGGCCATAACCTTCAACCACAACCCAATGTCCTTTTGATCCCATCTGATCTCCGGGCGGACAGCTTTCCTCTGCCTAAATTGCTCGTCATATCGTAACCACACCTGACCCCCATAAGTACGATGAGCCTCCCCAATAGAATCAAGGTAGCAAAATAAACCTGAGCAATTATCCGGAGCTTTTTCCCCAATAACGCTAGCCAATATTGCAAAAGCCTGTAACCAATTAACAAACGTCTGAGGAATCAACCTCCACCTACGTTTCTCTTCTTCCTCTTTTTTACTATCGTCCTTTTTACCCTTATCCAGATTAAACTTTTCCAGCGGAAGGGAAAAAATTTCAACTTAGTCATCCCGCCAAACTTTTCCTTTACCTCTCTTTTTTTTTTTTTTTTTTAAGTGTGCCCCCAACGGCCCCTCAAAGCACACATATACCTCCCCTTTTGCCATATCATCCAGCTTTACGGTATCCGCTTTGTCCTTCTCTGTCTGTACGCAAACCGATGCCCCAGAAGGTGTCCCGGCTGCATTCACCGCCGACCTGGCCGACTCGCTCCCCACCTGCAACAACACCGGTTGACTAGGTACCCACGCCGCCGCAGGTAACAAACCTCCTTGATTAACTCCACCACCGTCTATTCTAGCCAAAATTTGCGACATGCTAAACAAAATGTCCCTAAGACCCACTACATCTGACCCACAACCTCCCCTAGTATTTTCCCCGCTGGGCCCAGCCAACTGCCTATCACCTCCCCCATCCACTAATGACCCAGCGGGCGACAAACAATACATGGACGCATGCTCACCAAGCTGCGCAGGTGCTGTGTCCCTGCCAGCCGAACGTCCCGAGTCCTGATGAATCCTGGATTCGCTTTGATCCTCGCCACACTCCGATTCGCCAGACTCCTGCTGCTGCTCAAGGCCCGCGCCCCTGGCCTCCTCGTCACCAGGGGGGACCTGAGCGCGTGCCGATGTCCCCGCCGATCGTCCCCCGTCAGTCCCGGCTCCGGTCCTCCCCGCCATCCGTGGCACTCCGCGACTTCCAGACCCGGACTCCCTAGCCCGATCCGTGGTGGTCCGTGGGTGACTGCCAGGCAGCCCCATGCTGCTTCCCGCCGCTCCACCGCCCTGGATGTGCCGACTCGAGCCTGGCAGCAGGTCCTCGAATTACTGCTGCCTGCCCGTGCACCTGCGCTGCTGTATCCCTCGGCTGATGTTTCTGGCAGGCACCCCGACTGGTACATCGCCAGGTGCGCCTGCCGTGCTGGTGGTCCCTCTGGTCCCCTCATCCGCTCTGGCACTCCGTTTTCTTATGGGCATCGCCGACTCCTGCTGCGGGGGGTGTGTCCATGCGCCCACCGTTCACTTCCTAAACGCCCCTGTCACATGACGCCGGTGAAGCCCCGCCCCCCGGATGATGACGCGGCTGCTCTGGTATTGAAGCGTGCCGCCGGAGCAGGCCGCACTACAGCTGAGCGGGGCACTTCAGTCGCGGACCGCGACCCGATGCTGGAGGAGCCCGCAGGCCGGCTGGGCGGATTCCTGCCGCGGCGGGCGCGCTGGCGGGGGGTTCCGCCAGCATGCTCACCGGACGCAGGGTCCCATGAGGGGCTCCGCAGCCTGCGCCTGCTGCCCGTACTAACCATCTCCGGGGAAAGCCTCTCGGGGGGGGGGGCTGCGTCCTCCTGCCGCTTCTTCCGGATCCCAACGGAGAATCTTCTGCTCCGGCATTCCCCAGCAATCCAGACAGCTGGGACTCAAGCCACCCTCCACGCCTGGATCTGGCAGCCTCCCTCAGCTTGGTGATCAGGGAATCAACGGTTTCCATAAGATTGGTAAGTGTACTCAAACAATGGGAAAGTTGTAGTTTTTTTTTTTTTTTTTTTTTGAGTTCTGCAACTTTCCCCGCTGACTTCCTTCCTGGACTGACCGTTTTCCCGCACTTTTCCTTATTATATCTCCCCAGCCCCTTCCAATGCCCGCCCCTCCAGGCTTATAACCAATCCGGATATTGGGATTAAAATTACACCCTCCTGGCACATCCCGGTCATGTGGGGCTTCCTTCTAGTTACACTTGCTTCCAGCCCCCTTCTGGAGTGGGTGAGAAATGCATAAAACATGACCTCGGATTGCTCCACTCCTGGTTTTGTCTTACAAATACTGAGGTAAAAATCTCACCAAATACTCAAAGTGCCACAATCTTCTGACAGTGCGGATTCCACCAATAAATAAGTGATCACCTTCCCAACCTGGGCATCGCTGAGAACTTGTTTTCACCAATAAAAACCCTTTAATGCAAACTACAGTAATTGTACATCGCAGTTCTGGTGAGCGCACAGTGATGGGCAGGAGCCGCCAATATAATGGGTATAACGGCTAACAGGTATTTGCAAATAGCTGAAGGGTGGGCCCAGGTGGGTGGGCCCCTGGAGTTAATTTCCCAGGTGGGCCCCAGACACCCCAGTCCAGTAGGATCGTGTCTGTGTTGTCAGAGGAGAAACAATATATTTTTTCCCTTCTTCTGGGGATTCTGAGCAGATCTTGCCTTCCTCATCCTGATCAGAATCAAGGGATTGTATGTCCTCTTCTGAGCTTAGCTCCATCTCCCATCTTGGTCTCTTAGCACGGGGACCTGGCTGAGATGTCTGTGGGGGAACGAAATTAGAGATTGAAGTTTGCACCTCCTCTCTAATCATGGACCTCATGTCAGATAGAAAAGTAGACTGTTCATCCCTGATGATTTTAGAGGTCCACCTCTCACATAGCTGTTTCCCAGGCAATTTTATACTGCAGAGAGCACATCTTCTAGATTTCCCTGAGACCTAGACAGCCCTTTTGGGTGCAGATACTGGTGCAGCAGGGGCTCCCTTGTCCTAGAATTGTAAGAATGGGGAAGATACTAAGTATACAGGATTTTTAATAGTGAGTAATTGACGCGCCCCCTCGGCCGTGGGGTACTCGGCAGCCGGGCCTCTGTGTATGCCGGTGGGGGATATCACGGTGGCTGGCCCGGTCTGTGACCCAGGGCGGTCAGCAAAAAGGGGAAATATATAGGGGATTTGGAAAGTTCGTGGAACGCGGCAAAAGGGAGCCGCCGCTGTGGAGCAGTCCTCTGAAGCTGATGTTACTGCAGCAGGGATGGTGTGGGTCCAGGGCAGTGTAGGTAGTGTAAGTTGCGCTGGGCATTGTAGTGCAGGGAAGGAAAGATGGCGCAGATGAAAGGAATGGACGGAGGCAGTGTGGTGCAGTCATCCGAGTCTTTACTCACAGTTCTTATGACAGTTCCACTCGTGCACTTTACAGGTGTCAGCCTCCCACGTCGCGCTGCGTTCACCAGGCAGGGGTTCAGCACTTCCTCAGGCCGATTAGGAGTACCTGACAGAACCCCACTTTCTTGTGTTCCTAGCTAGACCGTCTTCACGCTGGGTCTTTCTCCCTCCTGCCCTGCGCTTCCCCACTCTCAATCCCGCTCGGGTGCTCTGAAGTCCTTCCTGTCTCGTCGGAGTTCCCGGACCTGCTTGACCCTCACGGGGATTAGAATGAGGCTTCGGCAACTGACTATATAAGCCAGAAGCCTCCGGTTTTCCCAGCCGAGACTTAGAGTAACACGGCTGGACCAGGGGCCGGTCCCCTTCTTGCGGCCTACGATCCCTCTGTCTTCTGGCAGATTCGGGGCGTACGGGTGCTGTCCTGCACTCGCCGTACCCCCTGGGATCCCTTACTTAGAACGGAGCCTACTCCTCTGCTCCCCACCTGGGCGTCTAGGACTGGGCCCTACTTATGGAGCAGAGGTCCTAAAAAGCCTCTGCTCCCAGACTGTCCTCACTCACTCACTCCTCTTACTCCACTGCCACCCTAAGATGGCTTCCCTTTATATACCTATTGTCAAAGTGCTCCCTCTAACTACTTCCTCCACCCACACCCACTACTGGTTCCCCCTACCTTTAGGTTCCCCCCACTCCAGCCAGGGACAGGGCTCAGCAGGAAAACACATTGCATCTTGCCCTTCCAGCCGGCCTGGAGTAGTGTAGTGTTGGATGCAGGTTTTGGGGTTCCGGGCAGCACTCCCTCCTTACCTGAGAGAAGGGGATACCACACCTCTGGGTGAGGTGCAGTACCTCTGTGGCGACTGAACCCTCAGGGGCGCCACATAATCTCTTTACCAAATACTCACATGTACTAGGGTCTGCTCTGCAGGGGCATCTGATCGACCAGAATCCAAAAGGAGGAGACAGTTAAGCAAAAGGCATCAATAGGTGGGAAATACAGCTGGGAAGAGCAGAGGCATTGGAAGTGCTTCCACACACCCAAAGTACTTCAGCCTCGTTTGCTTATCCATTCAAATGCAGCTTTCTCTGTAACGGAGGAATAGACTCTAGCAAAAGGAAATACTGTACTTGTATTTGCAAGAGTTACATGTGCATATAAATAGTTTGAGGCGTGTAATCCTTCTGACAGATTCCTTTTAAAGGGTACCTGTCCTTTCAGGTGACTAGTCAGAACAGGCTGTCACTATTTCTGGTTATTATATGACTTGAATCGTGTGTTTTCATCAGTTTCCCCTCTGCAGGCTCTATCTCTGATTTTCAGTCCTCTCTGAGCTAGTGGGTGGAGATTAGCTACTATGATGTCTATACCGTACACGGACATGATGGATTCTTGCTGCTCTTGCTCTGAGCACAAAGACAGTAGCAACAGAAGCAATGTGGACATTATACAGCATTACTGTGCTGTGGCTGTAAATCCACCAAAGAGAAATACATTACCTATAAGCTGTGGCTCCATCCGCCTGTGTCTTTTTGTCTCTGCCCCCTCCTCTCTCTTCCCTCTCCTTGCAGTATAAATGCAGGTGTAACCTGACACCTCACTGTTCTGGCAGTCTATCTTGTTTTGTCCAAGACAGATTTGAGTTTGTTTTTATTCCTGAGCAGGGCAGTATTAGCCGCTAGGCACTGGAGGGCGGGTGCCTAGGGCGGAAGGTTGCTGGGGCGCACTAATCAGCTTCTTGTCCAAATGGAAGAAAACACATCTGAGTAGTAACGGGTGTGGGATAAAGGGGTGCAGGGTGTGTGGTATAGTAGGTCGACTCACTCAGCTTCTTAGAGGTAGATACAGGAACATTTTCTGTTTAAGTTTTCAACTGATTTATTAAAATTGTACTGCATAAACCAGTCCAAAATTAGGAAAACAAATAGGTTCAGTTCTTTTTAACATGAGCACAGCTCTGGTGCTCTCATCTACAGACACACCAAACACTGAATGAGTCCAAAAGCTTCGTATTTACCTTCTGGCCCATACCCTGGGGTGGAGATATGGTGAACAGCCTCCTACCCACTCTTTAGCTGTTCACTAAACCCAGCCCTTAGCATGGTCGATTAACCCCTCTCAGCACTTAGTATGCTGGAGCATTTTTCTGGGTTCATATCACTGATGGTAACATCCTGATTGACACATAATTCCCCTCCAGTATTTTACCAGTGACCTTCGCAGAGTTGATAAGTGTGCATGGATATGCAGGGTGTGTGGGATAGAGGGATGCAAGGGGGTGCTGTGTGCGTGAGCTAGCGGGGTGCGAGGCGGTGCAGGTTGCTTGAGTTAGTGAGCGAGAGCGGTGCAGACTTTGAGAGGGATGCTCTGCCGATATATATGACGCTCCCCCTGGGCCGTGGGGTACCCGGTGCCGGGCCGGTAGATGCTGGGGGATGTCACAGTGGCGGTGACCCGGTTCGTGATCCAGGGCGGTCAATAAAAGGGGATATATTTACAGGGGATTTTTATAGTTTATGTTAAAGTTTGTGACGCCACCTGTGGAATGCGGCTAAAGGGAGTGGCCGCTGTGGAGCCGTCCTCTGAAGCTGATGTTACTGCAGCAGGGATGGTGTGGCTCTCCACAGGAAGAGCTAGCTCCAGGGCAGTGTAGATGTTGTTGTAGGCTGCGCTGGGCGTTGTAGTGCAGGGAGTGATGGCGCTGCAAGAAACACAGACAAGGTGGTGCAGTCCTCTGGATCTTTACTCACGGTTATTGCAGTCCAAGTTACAGACGTCAAGGTAACTTCCCGTGCCGTGCAGCATTTACTCAGTGAGGGGTTCAGTCCACCCCCAGGTAACTCCGGAGTACATAGCAGGACCCCCTTCTGTGTACTCTCTCTGGCTGTCTCCCCGAACCTCATACCAAGTGTCCCAGTCCAGTACCTGCGGGCCTTGGCGGGCGACGTCTGTTCCGTCCCCTGGGTCCTATATAGCTACCTTCCTGGTGAGACTGGTATGGAATGTTGGCTACTGGACATGAAATACTGCAGCCTCCGGTTTCTAGTTAAGACGTGCAATCTTCTACTAGTTGAGGGACCAGTTCCCTGTATGCAGCCTGACCCCTCCACCATATTCGGGCGTACGGGTGGCCTCTCGCACTGCCTGTACCCCTGGGATCCTTTCTTCTGGTTCCTGGAGCCTTCCTGCTCCCTCTCCTCTCCTTCTCTTCTTCCTCTCAGCCTTGGGCCTCACTGGCTAGGCCCGCCTCTGCAAAAGAGCTCCTACAGAGCCTCTGCTCCTGGCACTTTCCTCCTCAGACTAATCTGTCTTTCTAAGATGGTTTCTCTTTTCATATCTTCCTTCTATGTGCTCCCCTTAACTACGTCCTCCACCCACACCCCTTTACTAGGTTCCCCCCACTCCAGCCAGGGACCAGGGACTGTGCTCTCCCGTAGGAGCAATCTCGCCCTGCCCTCTGAAGTGTGGTGTAATGAATGCAGGTGTTAGGGTCCTGAGCTGTACTCCTTCCTTACCTGAGAGTGAGATACCACAGCTCTGGGTGAGATGCAGTACCTCTGTGGTGACCGAACCCTCAGGGGCGCCACATATATATGTGTGTGTGTATATAATATGTGTGTATGTATATAATGTGTGTGTGTATATATCTATATATATCTATATATACACAGCTCATTTTCATTTTCTCTGATTTTTCTCTTTATAGGTCTATTTTTGAGTAAAATGTACATTGTTGCTTTATTCTATAAACTACTGACAACTTGTCTCCGAAATTCAAAGCTAAACATTTTGTATTTATTTGCAGCAAATGAGAAATCGTCAAAATAATAAAAAAGAAACAGAGAAACAGAGAACCAGTGCTGTCAGACCTCAAATACTGCAAAGAAAACAAGTTCTTATTCATTTAGAAACAACAATACTCATGTTTTAACTCAGGAAGAGTTCAGACATCACTATTTGGTGGAATAACCATGATTTTTAATCCCAGCTTTCATGCGTCTTGGCTGCTTTCCACCAGTCTTTCACACTGCTTTTGGGTGACCTTATGCCACTCCTGGCACAAAAATGTAAGCAGTTCTTTGTTTGATGGCTTGTGACTATCCATCTTCCTCTTGATTATATTCCAGAGGTTTTCAATAGGGTTCAGGTCTGGAGATTGGGCTGGCCATGACAGGGTCTTGATGTGGTGCTCCTTCATCCACACATTGATTGACCTAGCTGTGTGGCATGGGGCATTGCCCTGCTGGAAAAATTAGTCCTCAGAGTTGGGGAACATTGCCTGAGCAGAAGGAAGCAAGTGTTTTTTCAAGGATAACCTTGTATGCGGCTTGATTCATACGTCCTTTGCAAAGATTAACCTGCCCAATTCCAGCCTTGCTGAAGCATCCCCAGATCATCACCGATCCTCCACCAAATTTCACAGTGGTGCAAGACACTGTGGCTTGTATGCCTCTCCAGGTCTCCGTCTAACCATTAGACGACCAGGTGTTGGGCAAAGCTGAAAATTAGACTCATCAGAGAAGATTACCTTACTCCAGTCCTCTATGGTCCAATCCTTATGGTCTTTGGCAAACTTCAGCCTGGCTCTCCTTTGCTTCTCATTGATGAAAGGCTTTTTTCTAGCTTTACATGACTTGAGGTCTCTAGGAGCCAGTTATGAACTGTTCTTGCCGTGCACTTCACCTCAGCTGCCATTTGCCATTCCTTCTGTAGGTCACTTGATGTCATCCTGCGGTTGCTGAGTGACATTAGAATAAGATGACGGTCATCCCGGTCAGTGGAGAGTCGCTTTTGCCCTCTGCCGGTCTGTAGCTTTGTTGTCCCCAATGTCTGCTGCTTGACCTTGTTGTAATGGACTGCCGTCTTTGAAATTTTAAGGATGGAGGCAACATGACGCTCACTGTATCCCTCTGCTAGAGAAGCCAGAATTGAGCCCTTCTTTTCCTCACTCAAGACTTTTCTTTTCAACTCCTTTGGCATGGTTAAAAGTTAGTTTTTCATTCAAATTACTTTTGGGCTATTCCTAGCACTTGTTTTGCCATCCAGCTTGTCCTATTGCAAGAGGATTGTGAAGACCACAGCAGTGTTTTTTATCCTTTCCCTGGTTACATAAGATTTGGTTCAGGTGATCACCTAATCAGAAGCACATTAAGTAGAATGAGGTGGACTGTGGTTGGAATTCAGCTGACGCTGGAATAGAATGGCTGTCAGACATGTAGAGATGGGGATTTTTTCCATTGATTTGAACAAAGGCAAACCGAGCCTAAAGTATGAATCTTCAGGCTCCATTTGCTCTGCTTTCAGATGTCTCATTTCAGACAGCACAATCCTGTATTTCAGGGATTCAGTTGTAAGCCTTGTGTAAAGACCTGAATGCAGCGCTGAATGTAGTGTGAATAGGTCCTTACATCCTACACCACCTCAGGGGATTGCTGTTATGGAGTATTGCCCCTGGGTGGCCGCAGTTATGACCACCACCAGGGCTCGCGGTCACCCACCCTAGCTTTGGTATTCTGGGGAGCTGGTATAATGAATATCTGAGAAGAGCCCTAGAGAAGCAAGAACATTGGACAACCAAGATGTGGTGGCCTCAAGTCAGGTGTAGCATTCAACAGGGCAAGACTTTCTAACTTGTATCTATTGTGTATGGGTATGGTGGTTGTGGGGGACTTCATGTGTCCAGTAACCATAGTGGATGCCCATTCCTAAACTAATCAAGGATTCCTGTGGACCTATTGAGCTAATAGAACCAGCAGTCAAATTAATGTCCTAAATTATCCCCACAAATTAATAACTAATAGGGAATTAGGTAATGCACACGGAGCATGATGCTTCGCACTTGTCTTTGGTTTGCTGCTGATTGCAGGAGGTTTATGGACTAGTTGATGTGCGGCCCCACAACTTGTCTATAGTAGATACAGCCCCATCATCTTTTTTTCAACCTTTGTATGTGAGGACCCTGCACACGACTGGTCCCATTTCCATACTTTTTCCATTAATAGCCGGTCATAATAGAGTAAACCAGAGATGTGGGTCATCCATTTCAGGTGTTGTAGGTGTTCTCAGTCTTCTGAAATCCCTTTAAAGAGAACCTGTCACTTTCCATAACGATGTAATTTTTTACCTGGTGTAAATGCCCCTGTTCTGAATACGGCGTTGCTTTTCTTGTGTTCCTGCCCCTCTGTCCCTCTTCCCTGGATGTAAATCATCTTTTTAGGCAAGTGGACTAAGAGTGGGATATATCAACCAATTCATCTCCACCCACCTGTCAGACAGATATGTTACATCTCCTCAGATGGATGCCAGCTCTGCAGGTAATTATTTGACATAAAGATGTTGTCCGGCACCACTCACATCTGCATTGGTGGTGAGCGACACTGATGACATTGCTCTGGGAGATACAAAACAGGACATGTACTTTATTAAAGGGAATCTGTCAGCAGATTTTTGCTACTTAATCTGAGAGCAGCATGATGTAGAGCAAGATATCCTGATTCCAGGGATGTGTCACTTATTAGGCTGTGTGTTGTAGTTTCAATACAATCCATGTTTTATCAACAGGAGATGATCACTGCCTGACTAGGTCTCAGGTACAGGCCAGTCAGGCTAATCTGTGTAACCCCGCCCTCACCACTGATTTGCAGTTTGTACACAGGAATCTGCCAGCGTGGGCGGGGTTACACAGGGCTTAACATTCTGAGCACTGCTTCATTTACAACAGAGAAAGCAGGGATTCTATCAAAACTGCACCAAGCAGTCTAGTAAGTGATACATCGCTGGAATCAGGCTCTCTGCCCCTACAGCATGCTGATCTCGGATTACGTAGCAAAACCTTCTGACAGATTCCCTTTAACTGGAATTGTGTATCTGTCCTATCCTATTGCAATAACTATAGATGCAAGTCGGAAACGCATTTGCGGTTAAACATTATTCTGGTTAGGATCGCGACCTATGGTGATATTTTTATATATTTTTTACTACAAATAAACTCACAAGATTTTTAACCCTATCCTGACCCTGTAACACTATTTTCTTCGTTCTAATAAATAGGTGGAAAATTTGGCACAAATCCCTCCAAGTATCTGCTTTCCTCCCTATAGCCAGCCTTGGTAAATGGGCTATTGTGTTCATTTCTGAGTGAGGCCCTAGTTTTGTCTTGGGGCCCATGGCTACTTATTGCACCCTGTGACACCTATTTAGCCATTTTCCTGGGTTTCCTGCATTCTGCTTTGCTGTGATCTGGTCATCAGTCTTTCAGGTAGTGTGTTTTATAGGACCAATACAATATAAGTGCCCCCATCACAGAGACCGACCCCCAAAACACTGGTGATGTAACTTGGGCTGGAGTTATATGTGACCTGCTCTATTACAGGTGCATCTCACAAAACTAGAATATTATCAAAAAGTTACTTTATTTCAGTTCCTCAATACAAAAAGTGAAACTCCTATATTATATAGAGTCATTACACACAGAGGGATCTATTTCACGTGTTTATTTCTGTTAATGTTGATGATTATGGCTTACAGCCAATGGAAACACAAAAGTTATTATCTCAGTAAATTAGAATACTTTATAACAGCTTGAAAAATTATTTTAAAATCCGAAATATTGGCCTATTGAAATGTATATTCAGTAAATGCACTCAATACTTGGTCGGGGCTCCTTTTGCATCAATTACTGCATCAATGCGGCAATGTGGCATGGAGGTGATCAGCCTGTGGCCCTGCTGAGGGGTTATGGAAGCCCAGGTGGCTTTGATAGAAGCCTTCAGCTCGTCTGCATTGTTGTGTCTGGTGTCTCTCATCTTCCTCTTGACAATACCCCAAAGATTCTCTATAATAGATTCTCTATGGGGTTAAGGTCAGGCGAGTTTGCTGGCCAATCAAGCACAGTGATACTGTTGTGTGTAAACCAGGTATTGGTACTTTTGGCCGTGTGGACAGGGGCCAAGTCCTGCTGGAGAATGACATTTCCATCTCCAAAAGTTTGTCTGCAGAGGGAAGCATGAAGTGCTCTAAAATTTCCTGGTAGGCGGCTGCGCTGACTTTGGTCTTGATAAAACACAGTGGACCTACACCAGAAGATGACATGGCTCCCCAAACCATCACTGATGGTGGAAACTTCACACGAGACCTCCAGCAGCTAAACAAATGAAATGAAATAAATTAAAATTGGAACTCTGGGACCTTGTGGAGTGTGTCAATGACTGCCTTCTGGACATCTGTCAAGTCAACAGTCTTCCCCGTGATTGCAGAGCCTACTGAAACAGACTAAGGGACTTTTTAAATGCTTAGGAAGCCTTTGCAGGTGTTTTTTGTTAATTATTTAAGTTTACTGAGATAATGACTGTTGTGTTTTCATTGGCTGTAAGCCATAACCATCAACATTAACAGAAATAAACACTTGAAATAGATCACTCTGTTTGTAATGACTCTATATAATATATGACTTTGACTTTTTATATTGAAGAACTGAAATTAACTTTTTGATGATATTCTAATTTTGTGAGATGCTCCTGTATGTAGCACCCTCTATACTCCCTGGTCCTGCAGCAGCTGCCATCATGTATACAGCAGATGAGACAGACACTTTATTATATGCCGGATGAGCCAAGTCTGGTTCTAGTTCTGGAATATTGAGCGTCAGCGTTCACTCTCATCATTGTTTCTGTAGGGTGAAGTCCACACAAATAAAACACACAACACAATATATTATTATTAATTTTTTTTATTGGAATAGCAATAAGCCACATTGTAATAAAAATATTACTGGCCCTTTAATAAATTAAAGTTCACAATGACTCTCAGGTCAGGCCCGATAGAGACTACAGAACTTGCTGCGGATAGTGCAGACCTGATGAGAGCCACTGGAACCAAAGATCTAGAGGAAGGCGAAGAAAACCCCCTAGGGGGGAAAAAAAATTCCTTCCTGACCCCAGTTCTGGCGATCGGATATCTCCCTGGATCTTGTCTCTCCTGCTGCATATTGCTGTATATCTGTACGTCAGGGGCGGACACAGCCAGAAGAGGGCCCCTCTATCAGAACAGTATATCTAGCCCCGTGTCTGAACTGTTGGGCGGGCCGCCTCGGGCATGGCCCCGTGTCTGGACTGTTGGGCCGCCCACCTCGGGCCTGGCTTCGTGTTTGGACTGTGGGACTTCCCGCCTTGAGTCTGGACTGTTGGACCTCCCACTTCGGGTCTGGACAGTTGGGCCGCCCGCCTCGGGTCTGGACAGTTCCCCTCTATCAGTATATTGGCATAGCTCATCATAATGCACAATTCACCTGATTAGGAGGTGGTGGCCCCTTTACATCTTGGGTCCCTGTGGAACTGCACATGTTGCACCAATTGGCCACCCTCCTCGGGTCTGGCCCCATGTCTGGACTGTTGGGCCGCCCGACTCAGATCTGGACTGTTGGGCCGCCCACCTTGGTTCTGGACTGGTGGGCCGCTCGCCTCGGGTCTGGACTGTTGGGCCGCCCGCCTCGGGTCTGGACTGTTGGGCCGCCCGCCCTGGGTCTGGACTGTTGGGCCGCCCGCCCTGGGTCTGGACTGTTGGGCCGCCCGCCCTGGGTCTGAACTGTTGGGCCGCCCGCCCTGGATCTGGACTGTTGGGCCGCCCGTCCTGGGTCTGGACTGTTGGGCCGCCCGCCCTGGGTCTGGACTGTTGGGCCGCCCGCCCTGGGTCTGGACTGTGGGGCCCGTCCGCCCTGTGTCTGGACTTTGGGGCCGCCTGCCCTGGGTCTAACCCCAGGTCTGGACTGTGGGGCCGCCTGCCCCGGGACTATCCCCGTCTCTGGACTGTGGGGCCCGTCCGCCCCGAGCCTGGACTGTGGGGTCCGTCCGCCCCGAGCCTGGACTGTGGGGCCCGTCCGCCCCGAGCCTGGACTGTGGGGCCCGTCCGCCCCGAGCCTGGACTGTGGGGCCCGTCCGCCCCGAGCCTGGACTGTGGGGCCCGTCCGCCCCGAGCCTGGACTGTGGGGCCCGTCCGCTCCGAGCCTGGACTGTGGGGCCCGTCCGCCCCGAGCCTGGACTGTGGGGCCCGTCCGCCCCGAGCCTGGAGTTTGGGGCCCGTCTGCCCCGAGCCTGGACTGTGGGGCCCGAGCGTGGACTGTGGGGCCCAACCGCCTCGAGCGTGAACTGTGGGGCCCATCCGCCCCGAGCGTGGACTGTGGGGCCAAAACGTGGACTGTGGGGCCCGTCCGCCCCGAGCGTGGCCGGTGGGGCCTGTCCGCCCCGAGCCTGGACTGTGGGGCCCGTCCGCCCTCTGTCCGTACTGTGGCCGCCCCATGTCCGGACTGTGAGGTCGCCTGCCCCGGGTCTAGCCCCAGGTCTGGACTGTGGGGCATGCCCACCCCGTGTCAGGACTGTGGGGCCCGTCCGCCCCCTGTCCTATCTATGGGCCCGCCCGCCCCGTGTCCTGACTGTGAGGCCCGCCCACCCCGTATCCAGACTGTTGGGCCTGCCCGCCCAGTGTCCTGACTGTGGAGCCCGCCCGCCCCGTGTCCTGACTTTGGGGCTCGCCCGCCCAAACTCCAGACTGTGGGGCCCATCCGCCCCGAGTCCGAACTTTGGGGCCGCCTGTCCCGGGTCTAGTCCCAGGTCTGGACTGTGGGGCCACCAGTCCCGGGACTAGCCCCGTGTCCGAACTGTGGGGCACGTGCGCCCCAAGCCTGGACTGTGGGGCACGCCCGACCAGAGCGGGAAAGGGGGGCCCGTCCACACCGAGCCTGGACTGTGGGGACCATCCGCCCCGAGCCTCGACTGTGGGGCCCGTCCACCCCGAGATTGGACTGTGGGGCCCGAGCGTGGACTGTGGGGCCTGTCCGCCCCGAGCCTGGACTGTGGGGCCCCCCGTCCGCCCAGGGTCTGGACTGTGGGGCCGACTGCCCCCGGGTCTAGCCCCGAGCCTAGACTGTAGGGCCCGCCCGCCCTATGTCCGTACTGTGGCCGCCCCGTGTCTGGACTGTGGGGCCGCCTGCCCCGGGTCTAGCCCCAGGTCTGGACTGTGGGGCATGCCCACCCCGTGTCAGGACTGTGGGGCCCGTCCGCCCCGTGTCTGGACTGTGGGGCCGCCTGCCCCGGGACAAGTCCTGTCCCCGGACTGTGGGTCCCGCCCCGTGTCCTAACTATGGGCCCGCCCACACTGTGTCCTGACTGTGGGGCCCGTCCGCCCCGAGCCTGGACTGTGGGGCCGGTTGCCCCCGGGTCTAGCCCCGAGCCTGGACTGTGGGGACCGCCCGCCCTATGTCCGGACTGTGGCCGCCTCGTGTCCGTACTGTGGGGCCCGTCCACCCCGTGTCCGGACTGTGGGGCTGCCTGCCCCGGGTCTAGCCCCAACTCTGGACTGTGGGGCATGCCCGCCCCGTGTCAGGACTGTGGGGCCCGTCCGACCCGTGTCCGGACTTTGCGGCCGCCAGCCCCGGGTCTAGCCGCAGGTCTGGACTGTTGGGCCGCCTGCCCCAGGACTAGCACCGTGTCCTAACTATGGGCCCGCCCACCCCGTGTCCTGACTGTGGGGCCCGTTCGCTCCGTGTCCTTACTGTAGGGCTCGCCCGCAGAGTGTCCTGACTGTGGGGCAGCCCGCCCTGTGTCCTGACTGTGGGGCCGACTGCCCCCGGGTCTAGCCCCGAGCCTGGACTGTGGGGCCCGCCCGCCTTATGTCCGGACTGTGGTCCCCCCCGTGTCCGGACTGTGGGACCGTCCACCCCGTGTCCGGACTGTGGGCCGCCTGCCCGGACTGTAGGCCGCCTGCCCCGGGTCTAGCCCCAGGTCTAGACTGTGGGGCATGCCCGCCCCGTGTCCGGACTGTGGGGCCCGTCCACCCCGTGTCCGGACAGTGGGCCGCCTGCCCGGACTGTGGGCCGCCTGCCGGGTCTAGCCCCAGGTCTAGACTGTGGGGCCGCCTGCCCCGGGATTAGCTCCGTGTCCGGACTGTGGGGCCCGCCCGCCCCGTGGGGCCCGCCCGCCCCGTGTCCTGACTGTGGAGCCCGCCCGTCCCGTGTCCTGACTGTGGGCACCGCACGCCCCGAGCCTGGACTGTGTGGCACGCCCGCCTCGAGCGGGAAAGGGGGGCCCGTCCGCCCCGAGCCTGGACTGTGGGGCCCGTCCGCCCCGAGCCTGGACTGTGGGGCCCGTCCGCCCCGAGCCTGGACTGTGGGGCCCGTCCGCCCAGAGCCTGGACTGTGGGGCCCGTCCGCCCCGAGCCTGGACTGTGGGGCCCGTCCGCCCCGAGCCTGGACTGTGGGGCCCGCCCTATGTACGGACTGTGGCCGCACTGCATCTGGACTGTGGGGCCCGTCCACCCCGTGTCCGGACTGTGGGGCTGCCTGCATTGGGTCTAGCCCCTGGACTGGACTGTGGGGCCCCCCACCCCAGGTCCGGATGGTGGGGCCCCCCGCCCGCCCCGAGTCTAGCCCCAGGTCTGGACTGTGGGCCCCCCACCCGCCCCGGGTCTGAACTGTGTGGCCGGCTGCCCCGGGTCTAGCCCCGAGCCTGGACTGTGGGGCCCACCCTATGTCCGGACTGTGGCCGCCCCGTGTCCGGACTGTGGGGCTCATCCACCCCGTGTCCGGACTTTGGGGCTGCCTGCCCCGGGTCTAGCTCCAGGTCTGGACTGTGGGGCATGTCAAGCCCGTGTCAGGACTCTGGGGCCCATCCTCCCCGTGTCTGGACTGTGGGGCCACCTGCCCATGGTCTAACCTCAGGTCTGGACTGTGGGGCCGCCCTGGTAGTAGCCCCGTGTCCGGACTGTGGGGCCCGTCCGCTCCGAGCCTGAACTGTGGTGCCCGTCCGCTCCGAGCCTAGACTGCGGGGCCCGTCCGCTCCGAGCCTGGATTGTGGGGCCCGCCTGTCCCGGGTCTAGCCCCGAGCCTGGACTGTGGGGCCCGCCCTATATCCGGACTGTGGCCGCCCCGTGTCCGGACTGTGGGGCCGGTTGGCCCGGGTCTAGCCCCGAACCTGGAATGTGCGGCCCGCCCACCCTACGTCCGGACTGTGGCCGCCCCGTGTCCGGACTGTGGGCCCGTCCACCCCGTGTCCGGACTGTGGGGCCGCCTGCATCGGGTCTAGCCCCAGGTCTGGACTGTGGGGCCCCCCGCCCCGAGTCTAGCCCCAGGTCTGGACTGTGGGACCCCCCGCCAGCCCCGGGTACGGACTGTGGGGCCCCCCGCCCGCCCCGAGTCTGGACTGTGGGGCCGGTTGCCCCGGGTCTGGCCCAGGGTCTGGCCCAGGGTCTGGCCCCGAGCCTGGACTGTGCGGCCCGCCCACCCTATGTCCGGACTGCGGACGCCCTGTGTCCGGACTGTAGGGCTCGCCCACCCCGTGTCCGGACTGTGGGGCCGCCTGCCCCGTGTCTGGACTGTGGGGCATGTCCGCCCCATGTCAGGACTGTGGGGCTCGTCCACCCCGTGTCTGGACTGTGGGGCCGCCTGCCCCGAGTCAAGCCTCAGGTCTGGACTGTAGGGCCGCCTGCCCCGGGACTAGCCCCATGTCCGGACTGTGGGGCCCGTCCGCCCCGAGCCTGGACTGTGGGGCCCGTCCGCCCCGAGCCTGGACTGTAGGGCCCCGCGCCCCGGGTCTGAAATGTGGGGCCGGCTTCCCCGGGTCTAGCCCCGAGCCTGGACTGTGTGTTCCCCCCGCCCTGGGTCTAGCCCTGAGCCTGGACTGTGGGGCCCGCCCACCCGGGGCCCGCCCACCCTATGTCTGGACTGTGGCCACCCCGAGTCCAGACTGTGGGGATCGCCCTATATCCGGACTGCGGCCGCCACATGTCCGGACTGTGGGGCCGCCTGCCCCGGGTCTAGCCCCAGGTCCGGACTGTGGGGCCCCCCGCCCGCCCTGATTCCAGACTGTGGGGCCCCTCGCCCGCCCCGGGTCTGGACTGTGGGATCCCCCGCTTGCCCCGGGTCCAGACAGTGGGGTCCCCCTCCCCGGGTCTGGACTGTGGGGCCGACTGCCCCCGGGTCTAGCCCCGAGCCTGGACTGTGGGGCCCGGCCGCCTTATGTCCCCACTGTGGCCCCCCCCGTGTCCGGACTGTGGGGACCGTCCACCCCTTGTCCAGACTGTGGGCCGCCTGCTCCGGGTCTAACCCCAGGTCTGGATTGTGGGGCATGCCCGCCCCGTGTCCGGACTGTGGGGCCCGTCCACCCCGTGTCCGGACGGTGGGCTGCCTGCCCCAGGTCTAGCCTCAGGTCTGGACTGTGAAGCCGCCTGCCCCGGGATTAGCTCAGTGTCCGGACTGTGGGGCCCGCCCGCCCCGTGTCCTGACTGTGGAGCCCGCCCGCCCCGTGTCCTGACTGTGGGCCCGCCCTATGTCCGTACTATGGCCGCCCCGTGTCCGGACTGTGGGACCCGTCCACCCCGTGTCCGGACTGTGGGGCCGCCTGCCCCGGCTCTAGCCCCAGGTCAGGACTGTGGGGCATGCCCGCCCCGTGTCAGAACTGTGGGGCCCGTACGCCCCGTGTCCGGACTGTGGGGCCGCCTGCCCCGGGACTAGCCCCGTGTACGGACTGTGGGGCCCGCCCGCACCGTGTCGTAACTATGGGCCCGCCCGCCTCGAGCCTGGACTGTGGGGCCCGTCCGCCCCGTGTCCGGACTGTGGGTCCCGCCCGCCCCGTGTCCTGACTGTGGGGCTCGCCCGCCCCGTGTCCAGACTGTGGGGCTCATCCGCCCCGTGTCCGGACTTTGGGGCCGCCTGCCCCGGGACTAGCCCCGTGTCCGGACTGTGAGGCCCGTCCGCCCCGAGCCTGGACTGTGGGGCCCGTCCGCCCCGTGTCCTGACTGTGGGTCCCGCCCGCCCCGTGTCCTGACTGTGGGGCTCGCCCGCCCCGTGTCCAGACTGTGGGGCTCGCCCGCCCCGTGTCCAGACTGTGGGGCTCGCCCGCCCCGTGTCCAGACTGTGGGGCTCTTCCGCCCCGTGTCCAGACTGTGGGGCTCTTCCGCCCCGTGTCCAGACTGTGGGGCTCTTCCGCCCCGTGTCCGGACTTTGGGGCCGCCTGCCCTGGGACTAGCCCCGTGTCCGGACTGTGGGGCCCGTCCACCCCGTGTCCGGACTGTGGGGCCCGTCCACCCCGTGTCCGGACTGTGGGGCGCGTCCACCCCGTGTCCGGACTGTGGGGCCCGTCCGCCCTGTGTCCAGACTGTGGGGCTCAGCCGCCCCGTGTCCAGACTGTGGGGCTCGCCCGCCCCGTGTCCAGACTGTGGGGCTCTTCCGCCCCGTGTCCAGACTGTGGGGCTCTTCCGCCCCGTGTCCAGACTTTGGGGCCGCCTGCCCTGGGACTAGCCCCGTGTCCGGACTGTGGGGCCCGTCCACCCCGTGTCCGGACTGTGGGGCCCGTCCGCCCTGTGTCCGGACTGTGGGGCCCGTCCGCCCCGTGTCTGGACTGTGGGGCCCGTCCGCCCCGTGTCTGGACTGTGGGGCTCGTCCGCCCCGTGTCTGGACTGTGGGGCCCGTCCGCCCCGTGTCTGGACTGTGGGGCCCGTCCGCCCCGTGTCTGGACTGTGGGGCCCGTCCGCCCCGTGTCCGGACTGTGGGGCCCATCCGTCCCTTGTCCGGACTGTGGGGTCCGCCCGCCCCATGTCCTGACTGTGGGGTCCGCCTGCCCCATGTCCTGACTGTGGGGCCCGCCCGCGGCCCGATCGCCCCGTGTCCTGACTGTGGGGTCCACCCCGTGTCCGCCCGCCCCGTGTCCTGACTGTGGGGCTCGCCCGCCGCGTGTCCTGACTGTGGGACTCGCCCGCCCCGTGCCCTGACTGTGGGGCTCGCCCGCCCCGTGTCCAGACTGTGGGGCTCATCCGCCCCGTGTCCAGATTGTGGGGCTCATCCGCCCCGTGTCTGGACTTTGGGGCCGCCTGCCCCGGGTCTAGCCCCGTTTCCGGTCTGTGGGGCACGCCCGCCCCAAGCTTGGACTGTGGGGCCAGTCCGTCCCGGGTCTTGCCTCGAGCCTGGACTGTGGGGCCCGGCCGCCCTATATCCGGACTGCGGCCGCCCAGTGTCCGGACTATGGGCCCGTCCGCCCCGTGTCCGGACTGTGGGGCCGCCTGCATCGGGTCTAGCCCCAGGTCTGGACTGTAGGGCCCCCCGCCCGCCCCAGGTCCGGACGGTGGGGCCGCCCGCCCCGAGTCTAGCCCCAGGTCTGGACTGTGGGGCCCCCCGCCAGCCCCGGGTACGGACTGTGGGGCCCCCCGCCCGCCCTGGGTACGGACTGTGGGGCCCCCCGCTCGCCCCGAGTCTGGACTGTGGGGAAGCCTGCCCCGGGTCTGGACTGTGGGGCATGTCCGCCCCATGTCAGGACTGTGGGGCCCGTCCACCCCGTGTCAGGACTGTGGGGCCGCCTGCCCCTGGTCTAGCCTCAGGTCTGGACTGTGGGGCCGCCTGCCCCGGGACTAGCCCCGTGTCCGGACTGTGGGGCCCGTCCGCCCCGAGCCTGGACTGTGGGGCCCGTCCGCCCCGAGCCTGGACTGTGGGGCCCCCCGCCCGCACCGGGTACGGACTGTGGGGCCCCCCGCTCGCCCCGAGTCTGGACTGTGGGGCCGCCTGCCCCGGGTCTGGACTGTGGGGCATGTCCGCCCCATGTCAGGACTGTGGGGCCCGTTCACCCCGTGTCTGGACTGTGGGGCCGCCTGCCCCTGGTCTAGCCTCAGGTCTGGACTGTGGGGCCGCCTGCCCCGGGACGAGCCCTGTGTCCGGACTGTGGGGCCCGTCCGCCCCGAGCTTGGACTGTGGGGCCCGTCCGCCATATGTCCGGACTGTGGCTCTCCCCGTGTCCGGACTGTGGGGACCGTCCACCCCGTGTCCGGACTGTGGGCCGCGTGCTCCGGGTCTAGCCCCAGGTCTGGACTGTGGGGCATGCCTGCTCTGTGTCCGGACTGTGGGGCCCGTCCACCCCGTGTCCGGACTGAGGGCCGTCTGCCCCGGGTCTAGCCCCAGGTCTGGACTGTGAAGCCACCTGCCCCGGGATTAGCTCAGTGTCCGGACTGTGGGGCCCGCCCGCCCCGTGTCCTGACTGTGGAGCCCGCCCGCCCCGTGTCCTGACTGTGGGGCCCGCCCGCCCTATGTCCGTACTATGGCCACCCCGTGTCCGGACTGTGGGGCCCGTCCACCCCGTGTCCGGACTGTGGGGCCGCCTGCCCCGGCTCTAGCCCCAGGTCAGGACTGTGGGGCATGCCCGCCCCGTGTCAGAACTGTGGGGCCCGTCCGCCCCGTGTCCGGACTGTGGGGCCGCCTGCCCCGGGACTAGCCCCGTGTACGGACTGTGGGGCCCGCCCCGTGTCGTAACTATGGGCCCGCCCGCCCCGAGCCTGGACTGTGGGGCCCGTCCGCCCAGGGTCTGGACTGTGGGGCCCGTCCGCTCCAAGCGTGGACTGTGGGGCCCGTCTGCCCCGAGCGTGGACTGTGGGGCCAGAGCGTGGACTGTGGGGCCTGTTCGCTCCGAGCCAATACTGTGGGGCCCATCCGCCCCGAGTCTGGACTGTGGGGCCCATCCGTCCCGAGCCTGAACTGTGTGGCCCCCCGCCTCGGGTCTGAAATGTGGGGCCGGCTTCCCCGGGTTTAGCCTGGACTGTGGGGCCCGCCCACCCTATGTCTGGACTGTGGCCGCCCCGTGTCCGGACTGTGGGGCTCGTCACCCCGTGTCTGGACTTTGGGGCAGCCTACCCCTGGGTCTTGCCCCAGGTCTGGACTGTGGGGCATGTCCGCCCCGTGTCAGGACTGTGGGGCCCGTCCACCCCGTATCTGGACTGTGGGGCCGCCTGCCCCGGGCCGAGCATCAGGTCTGGACTGTGGAGCCCGTCCGCCCCGAGCCTGGACTGTGGGGCCCGTTCGCCCCGAGCCAATACTGTGGGGCCCATCCGCCCCGAGCCTGGACTGTGGGGCCCATCCGCCCCGAGCCTGGACTGTGTGGCCCCCCGCCCCGGGTCTGAAATGTGGGGCCGGCTTCCCCGGGTTTAGCCCCGAGCCTGGACTGTGGGGCCCGTCCACCCCGTGTCCGGACTGTGGGGCCCGCCCACCCTGTGTCCGGACTGTGGGGCCCGTCCACCCCGTGTCCGGACTGTGGGGCCCGTCCACCCCGTGTCCGGACTGTGGGGCCCGTCCGCCCCGTGTCCGGACTGTGGGGCCAGTCCACCCCGTGTCCGGACTTTGGGGCAGCCTACCCCGTGTCAGGACTGTGGGGCCCGTCCGCCCCGTGTCCGGACTGTGGGGCCCGTCCACCCCGTGTCCGGACTGTGGGGCCCGTCCACCCCGTGTCCGGACTTTGGGGCAGCCTACCCCGTGTCCGGACTGTGGGGCCCGTCCGCCCCGTGTCCGGACTGTGGGGCCCGTCCGCCCCGAGTCCGGACTGTGGGGCCCGTCCACCCCGTGTACGGACTGTGGGGCCCGTCCACCCCGTGTCCGGACTGTGGGGCCCGTCCACCCCGTGTCCGGACTGTGGGGCCCGTCCATCCCGTGTCCGGACTTTGGGGCAGCCTACCCCGTGTCAGGACTGTGGGGCCCGTCCGCCCCGTGTCCGGACTGTTGGGCCCGTCCACCCCGTGTCCGGACTGTGGGGCCCGTCCACCCCGTGTCCGGACTGTGGGGCAGCCTACCCCGTGTCCGGACTGTGGGGCCCGTCCGCCCCGTGTCCGGACTGTGGGGCCCGCCCGCCCCGTGTCCGGACTGTGGGGCCCGTCCGCCCCGTGTCCGGACTGTGGGGCCCGTCCGCCCCGTGTCCGGACTGTGGGGCCCGTCCGCCCCGTGTCCGGACTGTGGGGCCCGTCCGCCCCGTGTCCGGACTGTGGGGCCCGTCCGCCCCGTGTCCGGACTGTGGGGCCCGTCCGCCCCGTGTCCGGACTGTGGGGCCCGCCAGCCCCCGTGTCCGGACTGTGGGGCCCGTCCACCCCGTGTCCGGACTGTGGGGCCCGTCCACCCCGTGTCCGGACTGTGGGGCCCGTCCACCCCGTGTCCGGACTGTGGGGCCCGTCCACCCCGTGTCCGGACTTTGGGGCAGCCTACTCCGGGTCTAGCCCCAGGTCTGGACTGTGGGGCATGTCCGCCCCGTGTCAGGACTGTGGGGCCCGTCCAACCTGTGTCTAGAATGTGGGGCCGCCTGCGCCGGGTCTAGCCTCAGGTCTGGACTGTGGGGCCGCCTGCCCCGGGTCTAGCCCCAGGTCTTGACTATGGGTCATGCCCGCCCCGTATCCGGACTGTGGGGCCCGTCCACCCCGTGTCTAGAATGTGGGGCCGCCTGCCCCGGGTCTAGCCTCAGGTCTGGACTGTGGGGCCGCCAGCCCCGGGTTTAGCCCCAGGTCTTTACTATGGGGCATGCCCGCCCCATATCTGGACTGTGGGGCCCGTCCACACCGTGTCCGGACTGTGGGGCCCGTCCACCCCGTGTCCGGACTGTGGGGCCCGTCCACCCCGTGTCCGGACTGTGGGGCCCGTCCACCCCGTGTCCGGACTGTGGGGCCCGTCCACCCCGTGTCCGGACTGTGGGGCCCGTCCACCCCGTGTCCGGACTTTGGGGCAGCCTACCCCGGGTCTAGCCCCAGGTCTGGACTGTGGGGCATGTCCGCCCCGTGTCAGGACTGTGGGGCCCGTCCACCCTGTGTCTAGAATGTGGGGCCGCCTGCGCCGGGTCTAGCCTCAGGTCTGGACTGTGGGGCCGCCTGCCCCGGGTCTAGCCCCAGGTCTTGACTATGGGTCATGCCCGCCCCGTATCCGGACTGTGGGGCCCGTCCACCCCGTGTCTAGAATGTGGGGCCGCCTGCCCCGGGTCTAGCCTCAGGTCTGGACTGTGGGGCCGCCAGCCCCGGGTTTAGCCCCAGGTCTTGACTATGGGGCATGCCCGCCCCATATCTGGACTGTGGGGCCCGTCCACCCCGTGTCTGGACTGTGGGCCGCCTGCCCCGGGTCTAGCCCCAGGTCTGGACTGTGGGGCCACCTGCCCCGGGATTAGCCCTGTGTCCGGACTGTGGGGCCTGCCCGCCCTGCATCCTGACTGTGGAGCCCGCCCGCCCAATGTCCTGACTGTGGGGCCCGCCCTGTGTCCTGACTGTGGGGCCCGTCCGCGCTGTGTCCTGACTGTGGGTCCCGCCCGCCCCGTGTCCTGACTGTGGGTCCCGCCCGCCCCGTGTCCTGACTGTGGGGCTCGCCCGCCCCGTGTCCAGACTGTGGGGCTCGCCCGCCCCGTGTCCGGACTGTGGGGCTCATCCGCCCCGTGTCCGGACTTTGGGGCCGCCTGCCCCGGGACTAGCCCTGTGTCCGGACTGTGGGGCCTGCCCGCCCTGTATCCTGACTGTGGAGTCCGCCCGCCCAATGTCCTGACTGTGGGGCCCGCCCTGTGTCCTGACTGTGGGGCCCGTCCGCCCTGTGTCCTGACTGTTGGTCCAGCCCGCCCCGTGTCCTGACTGTGGGGCTCGCCCGCCCCGTGTCCAGACTGTGGGGCTCGCCCGCCCCGTGTCCGGACTGTGAGGCCCGTCCGCCCCGAGCCTGGACTGTGGGGCCCGTCCGCCCCGTGTCCGGACTGTGGGGCCCGTCCGCCCCGTGTCCGGACTGTGGGGCCCGTCCGCCCCATGTCCGGACTGTGGGGCCCGTCCGCCCCGTGTCCGGACTGTGGGGCCCGTCCGCCCCGTGTCCGGACTGTGGGGCCCGTCCGCCCCGTGTCCGGACTGTGGGGCCCGTCCGCCCCGTGTCCGGACTGTGGGGCACGTCCGCCCCGTGTCCGGACAGTGGGGCCCGTCCGCCCCCTGTCCGGACTGAGGGGCCCGTCCGCCCCGTGTCCGAACTGTGGGGCCCGTCCGACCAGTGTCCGGACTGTGGGGCCCGTCCGCCCCGTGTCCGGACTGTGGGGCCCGTCCGCCCCGTGTCCGGACTGTGGGGCCCGTCCGCCCCGTGTCCGGACTGTGGGGCCCGTCCGCCCCGTGTCCGGACTGTGGGGCCCGTCCTCCCCGTGTCCGGACTGTGGGTCGCCTGCCCTGGGTCTAGCCCCAGGACTGGACTGTGGGGCATGTCCGCCCCATGTCAGGTCTGTGAGGCCCGTCCACCCCGTGTCTAGAACATGGGACCGCCTGCCCCGGGTCTAGCCCCAGGTCTGGACTATGGGGCATGCCCGCCCCGTGTCCGGACTGTGGGGCCCGTCCACCCCGTGTCCGGACTATGGGCCGCCTGCCCCGGGTCTAGCCCCAGGTCTGGACTGTGGGGCAGCCTACCCCGGGTCTAGCCCCAGGTCTGGTCTGTGGGGCATGTCCGCCCCGTGTCAGGACTGTGGGGCCCGTCCACCCTGTGTCTAGAATGTGGGGCCGCCTGCCCCGGGTCTAGCCTCAGGTCTGGACTGTGGGGCCGCCTGCCCCGGGTCTAGCCCCAGGTCTTGACTATGGGTCATGCCCGCCCCGTATCCGGACTGTGGGGCCCGTCCACCCCGTGTCTAGAATGTGGGGCCGCCTGCCCCGGGTCTAGCCTCAGGTCTGGACTGTGGGGCCGCCAGCCCCGGGTTTAGCCCCAGGTCTTGACTATGGGGCATGCCCGCCCCATATCTGGACTGTGGGGCCCGTCCACACCGTGTCTGGACTGTGGGCCGCCTGCCCCGGGTCTAGCCCCAGGTCTGGACTGTGGGGCCACCTGCCCCGGGATTAGCCCTGTGTCCAGACTGTGGGGCCTGCCCGCCCTGTATCCTGACTGTGGAGCCCGCCCGCCCAATGTCCTGACTGTGGGGCCCGCCCTGTGTCCTGACTGTGGGGCCCGTCCGCCCTGTGTCCTGACTGTGGGTCCCGCCCACCCCGTGTCCTGACTGTGGGGCTCGCCCGCCCCGTGTCCAGACTGTGGGGCTCGCCCGCCCCGTGTCCGGACTGTGGGGCTCATCCGCCCCGTGTCCGGACTTTGGGGCCGCCTGCCCCGGGACTAGCCCTGTGTCCGGACTGTGGGGCCTGCCCGCCCTGTATCCTGACTGTGGAGCCCGCCCGCCCAATGTCCTGACTGTGGGGCCCGCCCTGTGTCCTGACTGTGGGGCCCGTCCGCCCTGTGTCCTGACTGTGGGGCCCGTCCGCCCTGTGTCCTGACTGTGGGGCCCGTCCGCCCCGTGTCCTGACTGTGGGGCCCGTCCGCCCCGTGTCCTGACTGTGGGGCCCGTCCGCCCCGTGTCCTGACTGTGGGTCCCGCCCGCCCCGTGTCCTGACTGTGGGGCTCTCCCGCCCCGTGTCCAGACTGTGAGGCCCGTCCGCCCCGAGCCCGGACTGTGGGGCCCGCCCGCCCCGTGTCCTGACTGTGGGTCCCGCCCGCCCCGTGTCCAGACTGTGGGGCTCGCCCGCCCCGTGTCCAGACTGTGGGGCTCGCCCGCCCCGTGTCCGGACTGTGGGGCTCATCCGCCCCGTGTCCGGACGTTGGGGCCGCCTGCCCCGGGACTAGCCCTGTGTCCGGACTGTGGGGCCTGCCCGCCCTGTATCCTGACTGTGGAGCCCGCCCGCCCAATGTCCTGACTGTGGGGCCCGCCCTGTGTCCTGACTGTGGGGCCCGTCCGCCCTGTGTCCTGACTGTGGGGCCCGTCCGCCCTGTGTCCTGACTGTGGGGCCCGTCCGCCCCGTGTCCTGACTGTGGGTCCCGCCCGCCCCGTGTCCTGACTGTGGGTCCCGCCCGCCCCGTGTCCTGACTGTGGGGCTCTCCCGCCCCGTGTCCAGACTGTGAGGCCCGTCCGCCCCGAGCCCGGACTGTGGGGCCCGTCCGCCCCGTGTCCGGACTGTGGGGCCCGTCCGCCCCGTGTCCGGACTGTGGGGCCCGTCCGCCCCGTGTCCGGACTGTGGGGCCCGTCCGCCCCGTGTCCGGACTGTGGGGCCCGTCCGCCCCGTGTCCGGACTGTGGGGCCCGTCCGCCCCGTGTCCGGACTGTGGGGCCCGTCCGCCCCGTGTCCGGACTGTGGGGCCCGTCCGCCCCGTGTCCGGACTGTGGGGCCCGTCCGCCCCGTGTCCGGACTGTGGGGCTCGCCCGCCCCGTGTCCGGACTGTGGGGCCCGTCCGCCCCGTGTCCGGACTGTGGGGCGCGTCCCCCCGTGTCCGGACTGTGGGGCCCGTCCACCCCGTGTCCGGACTGTGGGGCTCGTCCACCCCGTGTCCGGACTGTGGGGCGCATCCGCCCCGTGTCCGGACTGTGGGGCCCGTCCGCCCCGTGTCCTGACTGTGGGTCCCGCCCGCCCCGTGTCCTGACTGTGGGGCTCGCCCGCCCCGTGTCCAGACTGTGGGGCTCGCCCGCCCCGTGTCCGGACTGTGGGGCTCATCCGCCCCGTGTCCGGACGTTGGGGCCGCCTGCCCCGGGACTAGCCCTGTGTCCGGACTGTGGGGCCTGCCCGCCCTGTATCCTGACTGTGGAGCCCGCCCGCCCAATGTCCTGACTGTGGGGCCCGCCCTGTGTCCTGACTGTGGGGCCCGTCCGCCCTGTGTCCTGACTGTGGGGCCCGTCCGCCCTGTGTCCTGACTGTGGGGCCCGTCCGCCCCGTGTCCTGACTGTGGGTCCCGCCCGCCCCGTGTCCTGACTGTGGGGCTCTCCCGCCCCGTGTCCAGACTGTGAGGCCCGTCCGCCCCGAGCCCGGACTGTGGGGCCCGTCCGCCCCGTGTCCGGACTGTGGGGCCCGTCCGCCCCGTGTCCGGACTGTGGGGCCCGTCCGCCCCGTGTCCGGACTGTGGGGCCCGTCCGCCCCGTGTCCGGACTGTGGGGCCCGTCCGCCCCGTGTCCGGACTGTGGGGCCCGTCCGCCCCGTGTCCGGACTGTGGGGCCCGTCCGCCCCGTGTCCGGACTGTGGGGCCCGTCCGCCCCGTGTCCGGACTGTGGGGCCCGTCCGCCCCGTGTCCGGACTGTGGGGCCCGTCCGCCCCGTGTCCGGACTGTGGGGCTCGCCCGCCCCGTGTCCGGACTGTGGGGCCCGTCCGCCCCGTGTCCGGACTGTGGGGCGCGTCCCCCCGTGTCCGGACTGTGGGGCCCATCCACCCCGTGTCCGGACTGTGGGGCTCGTCCACCCCGTGTCCGGACTGTGGGGCGCATCCGCCCCGTGTCCGGACTGTGGGGCCCGTCCACCCCGTGTCCGGACTGTGGGTCGCCTGCCCCGGGTCTAGCCCCAGGTCTGGACTGTGGGACATGTCCGCCCTATGTCAGGTCTGTGAGGCCCGTCCACCCCGTGTCTACAATATGGGACCGCCTCCTCGGGTCTAGCCTCAGGTCTGGACTGTGGGGCCGCCTGACCCGGGTCTAGCCCCAGGTCTGGACTATGGGGCATACCCGCCCCGTGTCCGGACTGTGGGGCCCGTCCACCCCGTGTCTGGACTATGGGCCGCCTGCCCCGGGTCTAGCCCCAGGTCTGGACTGTGGGGCCCGCCCGCCCGCCCCATGTCCTGACTGTGGAGCCCGCCCGCCCCATGTCCTGACTGTGGAGCCCGCCCGCCACATGTCCTGACTGTGGGGTCCGCCCGCCCCGTGTCCTGACTGTGGGGCCCGCCCGCCCCGTGTCCTGACTGTGGGGCCCGCCCGCCCCGTGTCCTGACTGTGGGGCCCGCCCGCCCCGTGTCCTGACTGTGGGGCCCGTCCGCCCCGTGTCCGGACTGTGGGGCCCGTCCGCCCCGTGTCCGGACTGTGGGGCCCGTCCGCCCCGTGTCCGGACTGTGGGGCCCGTCCGCCCCGTGTCCGGACTGTGGGGCCCGTCCGCCCCGTGTCCGGACTGTGGGGCCCGTCCGCCCCGTGTCCGGACTGTGGGGCCCGCCCTCCCCGTGTCCGGACTGTGGGGCCCGTCCGCCCCGTGTCCGGACTGTGGTGCCCGTCCGCCCCGTGTCCGGACTGTGGTGCCCGTCCGCCCCGTGTCCGGACTGTGGGGCCCGTCCGCCCCGTGTCCGGACTGTGGGGCCCGTCCGCCCCGTGTCCGGACTGTGGGGCCCGTCCGCCCCGTGTCCGGACTGTGGGGCCCGTCCGCCCCGTGTCCGGACTGTGGGGCCCGCCAGCCCCCGTGTCCGGACTGTGGGGCCCGCCATCCCCCGTGTCCGGACTGTGGGGCCCGTCCACCCCGTGTCCGGACTGTGGGGCCCGTCCACCCCGTGTCCGGACTGTGGGGCCCGTCCACCCCGTGTCCGGACTGTGGGGCCCGTCCACCCCGTGTCCGGACTGTGGGGCCCGTCCACCCCGTGTCCGGACTTTGGGGCAGCCTACCCCGGGTCTAGCCCCAGGTCTGGACTGTGGGGCATGTCCGCCCCGTGTCAGGACTGTGGGGCCTATCCACCCTGTGTCTAGAATGTGGGGCCGCCTGCGCCGGGTCTAGCCTCAGGTCTGGACTGTGGGGCCGCCTGCCCCGGGTCTAGCCCCAGGTCTTGACTATGGGTCATGCCCGCCCCGTGTCCGGACTGTGGGGCCCGTCCACCCCGTGTCTAGAATGTGGGGCCGCCTGCCCCGGGTCTAGCCTCAGGTCTGGACTGTGGGGCCGCCAGCCCCGGGTTTAGCCCCAGGTCTTGACTATGGGGCATGCCCGCCCCATATCTGGACTGTGGGGCCCGTCCACCCCGTGTCCGGACTGTGGGGCCCGTCCACCCCGTGTCCGGACTCTGGGGCCCGTCCACCCCGTGTCCGGACTGTGGGGCCCGTCCACCCCGTGTCTGGACTGTGGGGCCCGTCCACCCCGTGTCCGGACTTTGGGGCAGCCTACCCCGGGTCTAGCCCCAGGTCTGGACTGTGGGGCATGTCCGCCCCGTGTCAGGACTGTGGGGCCCGTCCACCCTGTGTCTAGAATGTGGGGCCGCCTGCGCCGGGTCTAGCCTCAGGTCTGGACTGTGGGGCCGCCTACCCCGGGTCTAGCCCCAGGTCTTGATTATGGGTCATGCCCGCCCCGTATCCGGACTGTGGGGCCAGTCCACCCCGTGTCTAGAATGTGGGGCCGCCTGCCCCGGGTCTAGCCTCAGGTCTGGACTGTGGGGCCGCCAGCCCCGGGTTTAGCCCCAGGTCTTGACTATGGGGCATGCCCGCCCCATATCTGGACTGTGGGGCCCATCCACCCCGTGTCTGGACTGTGGGCCGCCTGCCCCGGGTCTAGCCCCAGGTCTGGACTGTGGGGCCACCTGCCCCGGGATTAGCCCTGTGTCCGGACTGTGGGGCCTGCCCGCCCTGTATCCTGACTGTGGAGCCCGCCCGCCCAATGTCCTGACTGTGGGGCCCGCCCTGTGTCTTGACTGTGGGGCCCGTCCGCCCTGTGTCCTGACTGTGGGTCCCGCCCGCCCCGTGTCCTGACTGTGGGGCTCGCCCGCCCCGTGTCCAGACTGTGGGGCTCGCCCGCCCCGTGTCCAGACTGTGGGGCTCGCCCGCCCCGTGTCCGGACTGTGGGGCTCATCCGCCCCGTGTCCGGACTTTGGGGCCGCCTGCCCCGGGACTAGCCCTGTGTCCGGACTGTGGGGCCTGCCCGCCCTGTATCCTGACTGTGGAGTCCGCCCGCCCAATGTCCTGACTGTGGGGCCCGCCCTGTGTCCTGACTGTGGGGCCCGTCCGCCCTGTGTCCGGACTGTGGGGCCCGTCCGCCCTGTGTCCGGACTGTGGGGCCCGTCCGCCCCGTGTCCGGACTGTGGGGCTCATCCGCCCCGTGTCTGGACTTTGGGGCCGCCTGCCCCGGGACTAGCCCTGTGTCCGGACTGTGGGGCCTGCCCGCCCTGTATCCTGACTGTGGAGTCCGCCCGCCCAATGTCCTGAATGTGGGGCCCGCCCTGTGTCCTGACTGTGGGGCCCGTCCGCCCCGTGTCCGGACTGTGGGGCCCGTCCGCCCCGTGTCCGGACTGTGGGGCCCGTCCGCCCCGTGTCCGGACTGTGGGGCCCGTCCGCCCCGTGTCCGGACTGTGGGGCCCGTCCGCCCCGTGTCCGGACTGTGGGGCCCGTCCGCCCCGTGTCCGGACTGTGGGGCCCGTCCGCCCCGTGTCCGGACTGTGGGGCCCCGTCCGCCCCGTGTCCGGACTGTGGGGCCCCGTCCGCCCCGTGTCCGGACTGTGGGGCACGTCCGCCCCGTGTCCGGACTGTGGGGCACGTCCGCCCCGTGTCCGGACTGTGGGGCCCGTCCGCCCCGTGTCCGGACTGAGGGGCCCGTCCGCCCCGTGTCCGAACTGTGGGGCCCGTCCGACCAGTGTCCGGACTGTGGGGCCCATCCGCCCCGTGTCCGGACTGTGGGGCCCGTCCGCCCCGTGTCCGGACTGTGGGGCCCGTCCGCCCCGTGTCCGGACTGTGGGGCCCGTCCGCCCCGTGTCCGGACTGTGGGGCCCGTCCGCCCCGTGTCCGGACTGTGGGGCCCGTCCGCCCCGTGTCCGGACTGAGGGGCCCGTCCGACCAGTGTCCGAACTGTGGGGCCCGTCCGACCAGTGTCCGGACTGTGGGGCCCGTCCGCCCCGTGTCCGGACTGTGGGGCCCGTCCACCCCGTGTCCGGACTGTGGGGCCCGTCCGCCCCGTGTCCGGACTGTGGGGCCCGTCCGCCCCGTGTCCGGACTGTGGGGCCCGTCCGCCCCGTGTCCGGACTGTGGGGCCCGTCCGCCCCGTGTCCGGACTGTGGGGCCCGTCCGCCCCGTGTCCGGACTGTGGGGCCCGTCCACCCCGTGTCCGGACTGTGGGTCGCCTGCCCCGGGTCTAGCCCCAGGTCTGGACTGTGGGGCATGTCCGCCCCATGTCAGGTCTGTGAGGCCTGTCCACCCCGTGTCTAGAACATGGGACCGCCTGCCCCGGGTCTAGCCTCAGGTCTGGACTGTGGGGCCGCCTGCCCCGGGTCTAGCCCCAGGTCTGGACTATGGGGCATGCCCGCCCCGTGTCCGGACTGTGGGGCCCGTCCACCCCGTGTCCGGACTATGGGCTGCCTGCCCCGGGTCTAGCCCCAGGTCTGGACTGTGGGGCAGCCTACCCCGGGTCTAGCCCCAGGTCTGGACTGTGGGGCATGTCCGCCCCGTGTCAGGACTGTGGGGCCCGTCCACCCTGTGTCTAGAATGTGGGGCCGCCTTCCCCGGGTCTAGCCTCAGGTCTGGACTGTGGGGCCGCCTGCCCCGGGTCTAGCCCCAGGTCTTGACTATGGGTCATGCCCGCCCCGTATCCGGACTGTGGGGCCCGTCCAACCCGTGTCTAGAATGTGGGGCCGCCTGCCCCGGGTCTAGCCTCAGGTCTGGACTGTGGGGCCGCCAGCCCCGGGTTTAGCCCCAGGTCTTGACTATGGGGCATGCCCGCCCCATATCTGGACTGTGGGGCCCGTCCACCCCGTGTCTGGACTGTGGGCCGCCTGCCCCGGGTCTAGCCCCAGATCTGGACTGTGGGGCCACCTGCCCCCGGATTAGCCCTGTGTCCAGACTGTGGGGCCTGCCCGCCCTGTATCCTGACTGTGGAGCCCGCCCGCCCAATGTCCTGACTGTGGGGCCCGCCCTGTGTCCTGACTGTGGGGCCCGTCTGCCCTGTGTCCTGACTGTGGGTCCCGCCCGCCCCGTGTCCTGACTGTGGGTCCCGCCCGCCCCGTGTCCTGACTGTGGGTCCCGCCCGCCCCGTGTCCTGACTGTGGGGCTCGCCCGCCCCGTGTCCAGACTGTGGGGCTCGCCCGCCCCGTGTCCGGACTGTGGGGCTCATCCGCCCTGTGTCCGGACTTTGGGGCCGCCTGCCCCGGGACTAGCCCTGTGTCCGGACTGTGGGGCCTGCCCGCCCTGTATCCTGACTGTGGAGCCCGCCCGCCCAATGTCCTGACTGTGGGGCCCGCCCTGTGTCCTGACTGTGGGGCCCGTCCGCCCTGTGTCCTGACTGTGGGGCCCGTCCGCCCTGTGTCCTGACTGTGGGTCCCGCCCGCCCCGTGTCCTGACTGTGGGGCTCGCCCGCCCCGTGTCCAGACTGTGAGGCCCGTCCGCCCCGAGCCCGGACTGTGGGGCCCGTCCGCCCCGTGTCCGGACTGTGGGGCCCGTCCGCCCCGTGTCCGGACTGTGGGGCCCGTCCGCCCCGTGTCCGGACTGTTGGGCCCGTCCGCCCCGTGTCCGGACTGTGGGGCCCGTCCGTCCCGTGTCCGGACTGTGGTGCCCGTCCGTCCCGTGTCCGGACTGTGGGGCCCGTCCGCCCCATGTCCGGACTGTGGGGCTCGCCCGCCCCGTGTCCGGACTGTGGGGCCCGTCCGCCCCGTGTCCGGACTGTGGGGCGCGTCCCCCCGTGTCCGGACTGTGGGGCCCGTCCACCCTGTGTCCGGACTGTGGGGCCCGTCCACCCCGTGTCCGGACTGTGGGGCCCATCCGCCCCGTGTCCGGACTGTGGGGCCCGTCCACCCCGTGTCCGGACTGTGGGTCGCCTGCCCCGGGTCTAGCCCCAGGTCTGGACTGTGGGGCATGTCCGCCCCATGTCAGGTCTGTGAGGCCCGTCCACCCCGTGTCTAGAATATGGGACCGCCTCCTCGGGTCTAGCCTCAGGTCTGGACTGTGGGGCCGCCTGCCCCGGGTCTAGCCCCAGGTCTGGACTATGGGGCATGCCCGCCCCGTGTCCGGACTGTGGGGCCCGTCCACCCCGTGTCTGGACTATGGGCCGCCTGCCCCGGGTCTAGCCCCAGGTCTGGACTGTGGGGCCCGCCCGCCCCGTGTCCTGACTGTGGGGCCCGCCCGCCCCATGTCCTGACTGTGGAGCCCGCCCGCCCCATGTCCTGACTGTGGAGCCCGCCCGCCACATGTCCTGACTGTGGGGCCCGCCCGCCCCATGTCCTGACTGTGGGGCCCGCCCGCCCCGTGTCCTGACTGTGGGGCCCGCCCGCCCCGTGTCCTGACTGTGGGTCCCGCCCGCCCCGTGTCCTGACTGTGGGTCCCGCCCGCCCCGTGTCCTGACTGTGGGGCTCGCCCGCCCCGTGTCCTGACTGTGGGGCTCGCCCGCCCCGTGTCCAGACTGTGGGGCTCATCCGCCCCGTGTCTGGACTTTGGGGCCGCCTGCCCCGGGTCTAGCTACGTTTCCGGTCTGTGGGGCACGCCCGCCCCAAGCTTGGACTGTGGGGCCCGTCCGTCCCGGGTCTAGCCCCGAGCCTGGACTGTGGGGCCCGGCCGCCCTATGTCCGGACTGCGGCCGCCCCGTGTCCTGACTGTGGGGCCCGCCTTGTGTCCTGACTGTGGGGCCCGTCCGCCCCGTGTCCTGACTGTGGGTCCCGCCCGCCCCGTGTCCAGACTGTGGGGCTCGCCCGCCCCGTGTCCAGACTGTGGGGCTCATCCGCCCCGTGTCCGGACTTTGGGGCCGCCTGCCCCGGGACTAGCCCCGTGTCCGGACTGTGAGGCCCGTCCGCCCCGTGTCCGGACTGTGGGGCCCGTCCGCCCCGTGTCCGGACTGTGGGGCCCGTCCGCCCCGTGTCCGGACTGTGGGGCCCGTCCGCCCCGTGTCCGGACTGTGGGGCCCGTCCGCCCCGTGTCCGGACTGTGGGGCCCGTCCGCCCCGTGTCCGGACTGTGGGGCCCGCCCACCCCGTGTCCGGACTGTGGGGCCCGTCCACCCCGTGTCCGGACTGTGGGGCCCGTTCACCCCGTGTCCGGACTTTGGGGCAGCCTACCCCTGGTCTAGCCCCAGGCCTGGACTGTGGGGCATGTCCGCCCCGTGTCAGGACTGTGGGGCCCGTCCACCCTGTGTCTAGAATGTGGGGCCACCTGCCCCGGGTCTAGCCTCAGGTCTGGACTGTGGGGCCGCCTGCCCCGGGTCTAGCCCCAGGTCTTTACTATGGGTCATGCCCGCCCCGTATCCGGACTGTGGGGCCCTTCCACCCCGTGTCTAGAATGTGGGGCCGCCTGCCCCGGGTCTAGCCTCAGGTCTGGACTGTGGGGCCGCCAGCCCCGGGTTTAGCCCCAGGTCTTGACTATGGGGCATGCCCGCCCCATATCTGGACTGTGGGGCCCGTCCACCCCGTGTCTGGACTGTGGGCCGCCTGCCCCGGGTCTAGCCCCAGGTCTGGACTGGGGGGCCACCTGCTCCGGGATTAGCCCTGTGTCCGGACTGTGGGGCCTGCCCGCCCTGTATCCTGACTGTGGGGCCCGTCCGCCCTGTGTCCTGACTGTGGTCCCGCCCGCCCCGTGTCCTGACTGTGGGGCTCGCCCGCCCCGTGTCCAGACTGTGGGGCTCGCCCGCCCCGTGTCCAGACTGTGGGGCTCGCCCGCCCCGTGTCCAGACTGTGGGGCTCGCCCGCCCCGTGTCCAGACTGTGGGGCTCGCCCGCCCCGTGTCCAGACTGTGGGGCTCGCCCGCCCCGTGTCCAGACTGTGGGGCTCGCCCGCCCCGTGTCCAGACTGTGGGGCTCGCCCGCCCCGTGTCCAGACTGTGGGGCTTGCCCGCCCCGTGTCCAGACTGTGGGGCTCGCCCGCCCCGTGTCCAGACTGTGGGGCTCTTCCGCCCCGTGTCCAGACTGTGGGGCTCATCCGCCCCGTGTCCGGATTTGGGGCCGCCTGCCCCGGGACTACCCCCGTGTCCGGACTGTGAGGCCCGTCCGCCCCGAGCCTGGACTGTGGGGCCCGTCCGCCCCGTGTCCGGACTGTGGGGCCCGTCCGCCCCGTGTCCGGACTGTGGGGCCCGTCCACCCCGTGTCCGGACTGTGGGGCCCGTCCACCCCGTGTCCGGACTGTGGGGCCCGTCCACCCCGTGTCCGGACTGTGGGGCCCGTCCACCCCGTGTCCGGACTGTGGGTCGCCTGCCCCGGGTCTAGCCCCAGGTCTGGACTGTGGGGCATGTCCGCCCCATGTCAGGTCTGTGAGGCCCGTTCACCCCGTGTCTAGAATATGGGACCGCCTGCCCCGGGTCTAGCCTCAGGTCTGGACTGTGGGGCCACCTGCCCCGAGTCTAGCCCCAGGTCTGGACTATGGGGCATGCCCGCCCCGTGTCCGGACTGTGGGGCCCGTCCACCCCGTGTTTGGACTATGGGCCGCCTGCCCCGGGTCTAGCCCCAGGTCTGGACTGTGGGGCCCGCCCGCCCCGTGTCCTGACTGTGGGGCCCGCCCGCCCCATGTCCTGACTGTGGAGCCCGCCCGCCCCATGTCCTGACTGTGGAGCCCGCCCGCCCCATGTCCTGACTGTGGGGCCGCCTGCATCGGGTCTAGCCCCAGGTCTGGACTGTGGGGCCCCCCGCCCGCCCCAGGTCCGGACGGTGGGGCCGCCCGCCCCGAGTCTAGTCCCAGGTCTGGACTGTGGGGCCCCCCGCCAGCCCCGGGTACGGACTGTGGGGCCCCCCGCCCGCCCCGGGTACGGACTGTGGGGCCCCCCGCTCGCCCCGAGTCTGGACTGTGGGGAAGCCTGCCCCGGGTCTGGACTGTGGGGCATGTCCGCCCCATGTCAGGACTGTGGGGCCCGTCCACCCCGTGTCTGGACTGTGGGGCCGCCTGCCCCTGGTCTAGCCTCAGGTCTGGACTGTGGGGCCGCCTGCCCCGGGACTAGCCCCGTGTCCGGACTGTGGGGCCCGTCCGCCCCGAACCTGGACTGTGGGGCCCGTCCGCCCGAGCCTGGACTGTGGGGCCCCCCGCCCGCCCCGGGTATGGACTGTGGGGCCCCCCGCTCGCCCCGAGTCTGGAATGTGGGGCCGCCTGCCCCGGGTCTGGACTGTGGGGCATGTCCGCCCCATGTCAGAACTGTGGGGCCCGTCCACCCGGTGTCTGGACTGTGCGGCCGCCTGCCCCTGGTCTAGCCTCAGGTCTGGACTGTGGGGCCGCCTGCCCCGGGACTAGCCCCGTGTCCGGACTGTGGGGCCCGTCCGCCTCGAGCCTGGACTGTGCGGCCCGTCCGCCATATGTCCGGACTGTGGCTCCCCCCGTGTCCGGACTGTGGGGACCGTCCACCCCGTGTCCGGACTGTGGGCCGCGTGCTCCGGGTCTAGCCCCAGGTCTGGACTGTGGGGCATGCCTGCTCCGTGTCCGGACTGTGGGGCCCGTCCACCCCGTGTCCGGACTGTGGGCCGTCTGCCCCGGGTCTAGCCCCAGGTCTGGACTGTGGGGCCGCCTGCCCCGGGTCTAGCCCCAGGTCTGGACTGTGGGGCCCGCCCGCCCCATGTCCTGACTGTGGAGCCCGCCCTCCCCATGTCCTGACTGTGGGGGCCGCCCGCCCCGTGTCCTGACTGTGGGGCCCGCCCGCCCCGTGTCCTGACTGTGGGGCCCGCCCGCCCCGTGTCCTGACTGTGGGGCCCGCCCGCCCCGTGTTCTGACTGTAGGGCTCGTCCGCCCCGAGTCCAGACTTTGGGGCCCATCCGCCCCGTGTCCGCACTTGGGGCCGCCTGCCCCGGGTCTAGCCCCAGGTCTGGACTGTGGGGCCACCTACCCCAGGACTAGCCCTGTGTCTGGACTGTGGGGCACGCCCGCCCCGAGCCTGGACTGTGGGACATGCCCGCCCCGAGTAGGAAAGGGGAGCCTGTCTGCCCCGGGCCTGGACGGTGGGGCCCGTCCGCCCTGAGCCTGGACTGTGGGGCCCGTCCGCCCCGAGCGTGGACTGTGGGGCCCGAGCGTGAACTGTGGGGCCTATCCACCCCGAGCCTGGACTGTGGGGCCCGTCCGCCCGAGCCTGGACTGTGGGGCCCCCCGCCCGCCCCGGGTCTGGACTGTGGGGCCGGCTGGCCCCGGGTCTAACCCCGAGCCTGGACTGTGGGGCTGCCTGCCCCGGGACTAGCCCCGCATCCGGACTGTGGGGCCCCCTGCCTGCCCCGTGTCCTGACTGTGGGGCCCCCCGCCCGCCCCGTGTCCTGACTGTGGGGCCCCCCGCCCGCCCCGTGTCCTGACTGTGGGGCCAGCCAGCCCCGTGTCCTGAGTGTGGGGCCCATCGGCCCCGTGTCCGGCCTTTGCGGCCGCCTGCCCCGGGTCTAGCTCCAGGTCTGGACAGTGGGGACCCACGCCTGCCCCGAGTCCGGACTGTGGGGCCCCCCACCCGCTCCGACTCCGGACTGTGGGGCCCCCCGTCCGCCCCGATCCTGGACTTTGGGGCCTGTTCGCCCGAGCCTGGACCGTGCGGCCCGATCTCCCCGAGCCTGGACCGTGGGACCCGTCCTCCCCGAGCCTGGACCGAGGGACCCGTCCTCCCCGAGACTGGACCGAGGAGCCCGTCCACCCCGAGCCTGGACTGTGGGGCCCGTCCGCCCCGAGCCTGGACTGTGGGGCCCGTCCAACCCGAGCCTGGAATGTGGGGCCCGTCCAACCCGAGCCTGGACTGTGGGGCCCGTCCGCCCTGTGTCTGGATTGTTAGGCCGCCTGTCCCGGATCTAGCCTCGGGTCCGGACTGTGGGGCCCGCCCGCCCCGGGTCCGGACTGTGGGGCCCGCCCGCCCCGGGTCCGGACTGTGGGGCCCGCCCGCCCCGGGTCCGGACTGTGGGGCCCGCCCGCCCCGGGTCCGGACTGTGGGGCCCGCCCGCCCCGGGCTACTTTCAGTAGTATGTCAGCCGATTGTGGTTTGTAGGCTTGTTTTCTTTACTGTCTCAATGCTTCATTAACTAGCAATTCTGCTGATATTGGTAAGAATGACTTCCGGGTGATAACGGCTGATCCTATCAAACAACAAGGAGGTGCCTTAATAAAGTACAGTCCTGAGGGTAGCTGGTGAGGCCAACAAATTTCCAGTCCATCCCTCATACTTAGATGATAAAGGCAGACCTGTTCAATGTGCTATCCATGTCCCAGTTTGGCCTCTTGTTGGTAGGAGGTGTAAATGGTTGCTTTAAACAGAATGAAGCTATTTTAAGTCTGATGTCGGGAGTCTCAGAATGGACTGGTCGACATTTTACTTAGCAAAATATTTATGTCCCAGTTATCCTTCTAGTTGAAGTTGGTCATGGTTGTGATTAGTAGGGGAGTAACGACTGCGGTCGCAGCAAGTCACAAAGGCCCGGAGGATCAGGGGCCCGCCGACACCAGCAGAACCTTTAATTAGATGTGTGTCCTCCTACGCACATCCAGTTGAAGTGTATTGCTGTGGACATACCTATTGGGTCCTTTAGCGACAATGCATTCTGTCGGCCAATCATAGGCCAGCACATGACGGGGCGCATGGCAGTAACGTCATGCACTCCCGTCACAGGCCGAAGTCAGCTGCCTGCTTCACAACAGGACTTGCGGAGCGGGAGTGAAGGGAAGGTGGGTAGAGTATTTAAATATTTATTTTAAATAAGTTGCCATACTACTATATGTAGCATCGGCGTCTCTGCCCCCTGCTAGGCAGAGACGCCGTCCCATTCACCTCCTCGCTCCCCGCTCTGCGTTCACCAGCGCTCCTCTTCCTGCAGCCGGCGCACGCAGCTCCCCGGGCACTGTGCTTAGGGCGCGCTCGCTCCCTCCCTCTTAAAGGGGCCGCGTGCGCCGTCCTAAGGAGTCCTCGGCCAATAGCCGAGGGTCCTCCCATATATAAGGCACCTCCTCCAAAATGGAGGTGCCCGAGCAAAAGTTGTTGCACAGTGTTTCTGACTTCTGCTTCAGCCCTCAGGTCCCGCTGCTAGCCTGACTACCAGTCTTGCCCACCAGCCTGTTACCTGCCGTGCCTGCCAGCCCGCTCTCCTGGGAGCACTTGCCTGTTGCCTACCTGGTACCTGCCGTGCCTGTCAGCCCGCTCACCTGGGAGCACTTGCCTGTGACCTGCCTGTTACCTGCCGTGCCTTCCTGGAGGCTCCTGCCGTCACTTGCCGTGACCACTTGCCAGCCCACCTAGAGACTCCTGCCGTCACTTGCCGTGACCACCTAGAGACTCCTGCCGTCACTTGCCGTGACCACCTGCCAGCCCACCTAGAGACTCCTGCTCGCCAGCCTGCCTGCTGTGCCTACCTGCTATTCCGGTCAGTCCCTGCCATCTGTACCGTGAAGGTCACCTGCTCCCTTACAAGGTCATCCCCAGAGTAGCACCTGGTCCCTCGGCTCGGTCCCTCCCTGGTCACGGAGTCGTTAGCCGCCGTACGACCAGGGTCGGTCCGGGTTGATACTTAGTTACGCCCCTCTGGGTCCCTCCTTGCACCATAGCACAGAGGTTCCACCCCCCGGACCCGTAACACTATATATGACTATGAGGTGCTTTATACTACTATATATGACTACGGGGTGCATTATACTGCTATATGACTATGGGGTACATTATACTACTATATATGAATATGGGGTATACTATACTACTATATATGGCTATAAGGGTGCATTATACTGCTATATATGACTATGATGTACATTATACTGCTATATATGACTATGGGGGTACATTATACTGCTATATATGACTGAAGTGCAATATAGTGCTATATATGACTATAGGGTGCATTTTACTACTATTTATGACTATGGTGGTGCATTATACTACTATTTATGACTATGGAGGTGCATTACACTACTATATATGACTATGGGGGTTGTATTATACTACTACGGATGACTATTGGGGTTGTATTATACTACTACGGATGACTATAGGGGTGCATTATACTTCTGTATATGACTATGAAGGTGTATTATACTACTATATATGACTATGTGGGTGCATTATACTACTATATATGACTATGGGGGTGCATTATACTGATATGACAGTGTGGTGCATTATACTATTATATATGACTATGGGGGTACATTATACTACTATAAATGACTATGGGGTGCTTTATACTACTATATATGACTATGGGGTGCTTTATACTACTATATATGACTATGGGGTGCTTTATACTACTGTATATGACTATGGGATGCTTTATACTAGTGTATATGACTATGGGGGTGCAGTATACTATTATATATGACTATGGGGGTACATTATACAACTATATATGACCAGGAGGTGCAATATACTGCTATATATGACTATGGGGTGCATTATACTACTATATAAACTATATGGGGGTACATTATACTGCCTTATATGACTATGGAGTGCATTATACTGCTTTATGTGACGATGGGGGTGCATTATACTTCTATGGATGACTATGAAGTGTATTATACTACTATATATGACTATGAGGATGCATTATACTACTGTACATGTCTATGGGGTGCATTATACTACTATATATGACTGGGGGTGCATTATACTGCTATATAGGACTATGGCTTGCATTATACTGCTATATATGACGATGGGGTGCATTATACTGCTATATATGACGATGGGGGTGCATTATACTGCTATATATGACTATGGAGGTGCATTATACTACTATATATGACTATGGGGTGCATTACACTACTTTATATGACTATGGAGGTACATTATATTACCATATATGACTATGGGGGTGTATTATACTGCTATATATTATGATGTGGTGCATTATACTACTATGTATGACTGTGGAGGTGCTTTATACTTTATTGAAAACTATGGGGTGCATTATACTACATGTATGACTAGGAGCTGTGCATTATACTTTATGGACGACTATGGGCTGTACAGTATATTATATAGAGGAGAATGGGATGCATTATACTATATGGAGGACTATGGGATGCATTATACTATATGAAGGACTATGGGAAGTGCGTTATACTTAAGCTCTGGAGCCCCATTACTCGAATGTACACCCCTGGTGAGTATAATGGCTTAGTTTTTTTTTTATACAATAAAGAACAGCGGCAGAATGGGGGACATATTCGGGATATATATATTCAGACTCTAGTTACGCCACTGGTCATAAGACACATGAAATCATTGTAAGTTCAATTAATATTCGGGGTCTGGAGTCATAAATTGGACTGGTTGGCGTTTAAGTTGGTTAACCATTTCGTTTCCAGGTTATCCTTTAAGTTGGATTTGTAAGTTGGGTATGGCTGAGCTGAGCAAAACCAGTGTAAGTCCAGCTGCTCCTCCTGGTCCGGTGTCATAGGATGGACTGCTCAGCATTTAAGTTGATAAACATCTACATTTCAGTTTACTCTCCTTGTTGGAGGTGCAAGCTGGACATGGCTGCAATAAGCTGAATAAAACCACTGTAAGTCCAGTTAAGGCTCCTAGTTGGAAGAGATGGCCTTGTGGACACAAAGTGATTAAACTGTTAATGCCCCAATCTACCCTCCTGGTATGGAGTGGTAAGATGAGCTTGATGGTGTCATGTTGGACAGCACTACAGTGGAGAAAATAAGTATTTGATACACTGACGATTTTGCAAGTTTTCCTACCTACAAAGAGTGTAGAGGTCTGTCATTTTTATCGTAGGTCACTTCATCTGTGAGAGACAAAATCTAAAAATCAGAAAATCACATTATATGATTTTTAAATAATTAAATTGCATTTTATTGCATGAAATAAGTATTTGATCACCTACCAACCAGCAAGAATTCTGGCTCTCACATACTTGTTAGTTTTTCTTTAAGAAGCCCTCCTACTCTGCACTCATTACCTGTATTAATTGCACTTGTTTGAACTTATTACCTGTATAAAAGACACAAGGCTGGGATGGGCTACAGGACAATAAGCAAGCAGCTTCACGAGACGGCAACAACTGTTGGCGCAATTATTAGAAAATGGAAGAAACACAAGATGACTAAGTCTTCCTCGGTCTGGGGCTCCATGCAAGATCTCGCCTCGTGGGGTAAGGATGATTCTGAGAAACGTCAGGAATCAGCCCAGAACTACATGGGAGGACCTGGTCAATGACCTAAATAGAGCTGGCACCACAGTCTCAAACATTACCATTAGTTACACACTACGCTATCATGGATTAAAATCCTGCAGGGCACACAAGGTCCAGTGCTCACCCCAGCACATATCCAGGCCTGTTTGAAGTTGCCAATAACCATCTGGATGATCCAGAGGAGGCATGGGAGAAGGTCATGTGGTCAGATGAGATCAAAATAGAACTTTTTGGTGTCCACTCCACTCACCTTGTTTGGAGGAAGAAGAAGGATGAGTACAACCCCAAGAACACTCTCCCAACCATGAAGCATGGCGGGGGACACCTTATACTTCGGAGGTGCTTTTTTTTGCAAAGGGGACAGGACGACTGCAATGTATTGAAGAGAGGATGGGTGGGGTCATGTATCTTCCTTCCCTCAGTAAGCACTTTGAAGATGGGTTGTGGTTGGGTCTTCCAGCATGACAATGATCCGAAACACACAGCCAGGGCAACCTAAGGCGTGGCTCGATAAGAAGCATTTCAAGGTCCTGTAGTGGTCTAGCCAGTCTCCAGACCTGATCCCAGTAGAAAAGCTTTGGAGGGAGCTGAAACTCAATATTGCCCAGCAACAGCCCCGAAACTTGAAAGATCTGGAGAAGATCCGTATGGAGGAGAGGGCCAAAATCCCTGCTTTATTATGTGCAAACTTGGTCAAGAACTACAGGAAATATCTGACCTCTGTAATTGCAAACAAAGGTTTCTGTACCAAATATTAAGTTCTATTTTTCTATTGTATCAAATACTTATTTCATGCAATAAAATGCAAATGAATTATGTAATGTTAATCATACAATGTGATTTTTCTGGATTTTATTTTTAAACTCGGTCTCTCACAGGTGAAGTGACCTACGATAAAAATTACAGACCTCTCCATTCATTGTAGGTGGGAAAACTTGCAAAATCGGCAGTGTATTAAATACTTCTTTTCCCCACCGTATACCAGTCTGCCCTCCTAATGGAAGTTGGATCTGGATTCGCCAGTGTGGGGCTGATAAACCATCAATGTCCCAGTCTATCCTCCTAACTGGAGGAGCATGATGGACGGAGTTATACCGGTTCTAGTGAAAATATTCCAAGACCAGCATATCCGCTTGGTTGAAGTTGGAAAATGGACATATTAGAAATTAAGTCGGTGGAGCCATTATACCCAATAAGTATTTCAGGATTGAAGTCCTAAAATTGCTAGATTGAACTAAGTGGTGAGTTGGTTAAATATCCGGTCAATGTGCTTTTTGGGTGATTAAAACGGCAATTCTGCAATAAATCTACAAGGGGAGGAATTGATGGATGAGTTAAAATGTCCACTTACCTGTCAGACTCCTGTAGCAAAGGAGTAACCTCTCCGCTAGTCAAGACGAATGCCTTCTCACTGCGTTTCTTCAGACGACTTAACGTTCCGCCCTATGGGACAAACCAAAAAAAAAAAGATTGGTGAAGTCTGATTGAAATAAGGTATTAAATATTCTGGTTTCTGGATCCCCTTTGGCATTCTGGGATGCTCAATCTACACTTTATAGCAAAAAGTGGGGTAGATATTTTTGAACCATTAGGTGGTCATTGACACTGGAAGGGTTTCTTACTGTCCAGACCTTCGCCTTAGGGGGGCCTTACTTCAATGGAAAATATCAACAATATTGTGTTTGTAATCCAATTCTCTCGCATGCGAGATTCGGATCACAGGTGTGGAGAAGATGGAGCATTTAATTTCTCCATCTTCTCAATTGTGTGTCAGCCGGCGTATATTGGACTGCACTCGGATGACATCTGAGTGCAGTCCGATGTTTTTCACGGATCCATAGACTTGTATGGGCGCGTCGTCTGATATACTCTGCCAATTGCAGCATGCAGCAATTTTTTTCTCATGCCGACTTGGCATGAGAAAATAAACACTAGTTGGCACTGCCCCATAGTATAACATTGGAGTGAGTGCTATACTCATCTGAGTTATATGCCGGCTACTCAGCAGTGTCAGCGATCCCTAAAGGCATCACCTTGACAATCACAGCAATAAGCACATGACACAGACGTGTTGGCTCTGATTTTTTGGGGGGCAAAATGGTGCAGTGCTGAACTTCACCACAAACACCCCCAGCTACATGATGTGTAAACAGGACCCCAAGATTGTGTGAAGAGACGCTTACCTGGACCAGTCTCCTTCAAGCTGTCCGGGGTTAAAGACATAAAATGATTCAGGTTTAGAAATGTGCACATTCTATTTCATCTGTGATGTCATGGAATGTCGATGATGTCACGCGCCCGGTGATGTCATTAAAACTCTCACTGCTTTTTATGGATCCAGTTTACAACATCAACAAAAAATTAATTCAATAAAAAGACAAAACCCCGACCTCATTTTATAATTCTATGACGCACATTTAAAAGGAGCCTTTTATTTTATCTATATTACCTACTGCTCTATGTAGTAAAATAACACCCAGGACCCCATCCTGCCATTCCTGACCCCAGTAACCTACAACTCCAATGTCCCCCCGAATTCACAGGAGCAAAAGAGCTGACAACAGAGAATGATGGCATACGCTACTAAATTTCTGTTACAAAGTGCTGTAATTCTACCACGTCAATGGCGAAACGATCCAAAAATGGAGCCCCATAAAGATGTCCCAACTTGAGCCCCCCCTATCTACATGCCTTACTAGAGCATAGGGGTGACATAGGGGGCGAGCGCCATTGTAGTCTGCCATAGTGGGCGGGCAGTGCAAAGAGCTGGAAGACCCCCAACAAATATGTATCATCACATTGTCATCCTCCTGCTATAGGGGGCATGGAAAACGCTGCTTCCCCAGCAATATAGCAGCTCATTGCTGGGGGTTTAGCTGCCATACTTGTTCATATCAACAGATCATCAGTGACTCCTCATTTAGGTAAGGGGTGGTCCTGAAAATGTCTTATTACAGAGTGTTTCTGGAGATCCATGATAAATCCGGGGGATACGCTATAAGTATACCAAAGCTTAAAAGTAATGTGCTCCCTACCTGGACTCGTCCCCTTCCAGCTGTCAGATCCTAGTGACACAAGATGGCTCTGGTGCAGAGCTTCATACATTCTACTCCAGCTGTCATGTCTATGATGTCATGTGCATTGTGATGTCATCATGGCTCTCACTGTTATTTCACATTTACAACCACAAGAAAAAGTTGATTTTAATTGTTTAAAAAAACAAAACTAAAAAACATTGTGGGTAATTGCGGCCTGTGATTATTTTACACACTATCATTAATATTTGGGGGGATTAGTCATGTCCTTCGCCTTCCCCTCCTGCACTGCACTTTATATGTTGTATATTATAATAATGGACAATCCACAAGCCCTGCTTGTAGAATATGTAATATATATACAGTACAGACCAAAAGTTTGGACACACCTCATTTAAAGATTTTTCTGTATTTTCATGACTATGAAAATTGTACATTCACACTGAAGGCATCAAAACTATGAATTAACACATGTGGAATTATATACTTAACAAAAAAGTGTGAAACAACTGAAAATATGTCTTATATTCTAGGTTCTTCAAAGTAGCCACCTTTTGCTTTGATGACTGCTTTGCACACTCTTGGCGTTCTCTTGATGAGCTTCAAGAGGTAGTCACCGGAAATGGTTTTCACTTCACAGGTGTGCCCTGTCAGGTTTAATAAGTGGGATTTCTTGCCTTATAAATGGAGTTGGGACCATCAGTTGTGTTGTGCAGAAGCCTGGTGGATACACAGCTGATAGTCCTACTGAATAGACTGTTAGAATTTGTATTATGGCAAGAAAAAAGCAGCTAAGTAAAGAAAAACGAGTGGCCATCATTACATTAAGAAATGAAGGTCAGTCAGTCTGAAAAATTGGGAAAACTTTGAAAGTGTCCCCAAGTGCAGTTGCAAAAACCATCAAGCGCTACAAAGAAACTGGCTCACATGAGGACCGCCCCAGGAAAGGAAGACCAAGAGTCACCTCTGCTTCTGAGGATAAGTTTATCTGAGTCACCAGCCTCAAAAATCGCAGGTTAACAGCAGCTCAGATTAGAGACCAGGTCAATGCCACACAGAGTTCTAGCAGCAGACACATCTCTACAACAACTGTTAAGAGGAGACTTTGTGCAGCAGACTTTCATGGTAAAATAGCTGCTAGGAAACCACTGCTAAGGACAGGCAACAAGCAGAAGAGACTTGTTTGGGCTAAAGAACACAAGGAATGGACATTAGACCTGTGGAAATCTGTGCTTTGGTCTGATGAGTCCAAATTTGAGATCTTTGGTTCCAACCACCGTGTCTTTCTGCGACGCAGAAAAGGTGAACGGATGGACTCTACATGCCTGGTTCCCACCGTGAAGCATGGAGAAGGAGGTGTGATGGTGTGGGGGGCTTTGCTGGTGACACTGTTGGGGATTTATTCAAAATTGAAGGTATACTAAACCAGCATGGCTACCACAGCATCTTGCAGCGGCATGCTATTCCATCCGGTTTGCGTTTAGTTGGACCATCATTTATTTTCCAACAGGACAATGACCCCAAACACACCTCCAGGCTGTGTAAGGGCTATTTGACCAAGAAGGAGAGTGATGGGGTGCTACGCCAGATGACCTGGCCTCCACAGTCACCAGACCTGAACCCAATCGAGATGGTTTGGGGTGAGCTGGACCGCAGAGTGAAGGCAAAAGGGCCAACAAGTGCTAAGCATCTCTGGGAACTCCGTCAAGATTGTTGGAAGACCATTTCCGGTGACTACTTCTTGAAGCTCATCAAGAGAATGCCAGGAGTGTGCAAAGCAGTCATCAAAGCAAAAGGTGGCTACTTTGAAGAACCTAGAATATAAGACATATTTTCAGTTGTTTCACACTTTTTTGTTAAGTATATAATTCCACATGTGTTAATTCATAGTTTTGATGCCTTCAGTGTGAATGTACAATTTTCATAGTCATGAAAATACAGAAAAATCTTTAAATGAGAAGGTGTGTCCAAACTTTTGGTCTGTACTGTATATACTAGATGGAGGCCCGATGCTGTCTCATCGGGAGGGCAGTAATGTCACGATGGGGGCAGGCTTTGCACAGTTGAGAATCTCTCCCCCCCATGTGCTCACCCACCTATCCACTCTCTCTTTCCCCCATGTGCTGACTTCTCCCGTCTGTGATCTCTTCTTTGACCTGTCTACCCCATGTGCTCTCCCCCTTGTCTGCTGTCTCTCTCCTTCCTGTGCTGTGTTCTCCCTTCATGTGCTGTCCCATTTGAGCTGTCTCCCCCCTGTGCTCTGCCTCTCTCCCCCATCTGCTGTCTTCTCCTCTTTTGTGCTCTCTTCTTTGACCCGTGTACCCCATGTGCTATCCCCCTTGTCTGCTTTCTCTCTCCCCCATCTGCTGTCTTCTCCTCTCATGTGATCTCTTCTTTGACCTGTCTACCCCATGTGCTCTCCCCCTTGTCTGCTGTCTCTCTCCTTCCTGTGCTGTGTTCTCCCTTCATGTGCTGTCCCGTTTGAGCTGTCTCCCCCCTGTGCTCTGTCTCTTTCCCCCCTGTGCGCTTTCTCTCTCCCCCATCTGCTGTCTTCTCCTCTTATGTGATCTCTTCTTTGACCTGTGTACCCCATGTGCTCTCCCCCTTGTCTGCTCTCTCTCTCCACCCCTGTGCTGTCTTCTTCCCTCATGTGTTCTCTCGTTTGAGCTGTCTCCCCACGCAGTAAATCAGACTGCCGCCATCTTTGTGCAGGCAGATAGCGGCGGTCACATTAAAACTGCACATGCGCTCCTCCTGTACAAAGATGGCGGCAGTCAGTGAATCATTCGGCTGATCCCGGCGGCAGCGTGTTTGCGACAGTGTTCTGCTGGTGGTACCACACAAGAGGCTGCGTACGGCGTATACCGTGTGTGTGGTGCGTACGGCGTATACAGAGTGTGTGTGTGGTGGTGCATATAGCGTATACAGAGTGTGTGTGTGTGTGGTGGTGCGTACGGCGTATACAGAGTGTGTGTGTGTGTGTGTGTGGTGGTGCGTACGGCGTATACAGAGTGTGTGTGTGGTGCGTACGGCGTATACAGAGTGTGTGTGTGTGTGTGTGGTGGTGCGTACGGCATATACAGTGTGTGTGGTGTATACAGTGTGTGTGTTGTGCGTACGGCGTATACTGTGTGTGTGGTGTGTGCAGCGTATACAGTGTGTGTGTTGTGCGTATGGCGTATACAGTGTGTGTTGCATACGGCGTATACAGTGTGTGGTGCGTACGGCGTATACAGTGTGTGTGGTGCGTACGGTGTATACAGTGTGTATGGTGCGTACGGCGTATACAGTGTGTGTGTGTGGTGTGTATGGTGTATACAATGTGTGTGGTGCATATGCCGTATACATTGTGTGTGTGGTGCGTACAGCGTATACAGAGTGTGTGTGGTGCGTACGGCGTATACAGAGCGTGTGTGGTGCATATAGCGTATACAGAGTGTGTGTGTGTGTGGTGGTGCGTACGGCATATACAGTGTGTGTGGTGTGTACAGCGTATACAATGTGTGTGTTGTGCGTACGGCGTATACTGTGTGTGTGGTGTGTGCAGCGTATACAGTGTGTGTGTTGTGCGTATGGCGTATACAGTGTGTGTTGCATACGGCGTATACAGTGTGTGGTGCGTATGGCGTATACAGTGTGTGGTGCGTACGGCGTATACAGTGTGTGATGCGTACGGCGTATACAGTGTGTGTGGTGCGTACGGCGTATACAGTGTGTGTGTGTGGTGTGTACGGTGTATGCAATGTGTGTGGTGCATATGCCGTATACATTGTGTGTGTGGTGCGTACAGCGTATACGGAGTGTGTGTGGTGGTGCGTACAGCGTATACAGAGCGTGTGTGGTGCGTATGGCGTATACAGAGTGTGTGTGGTGGTGCATACAGCGTATACAGTGTGTGCGGGGGGGTGCGTACGGCGTATACAGTGTGTGTGTGGGGGGTGCGTATGGCGTATACAGTGTGTGTGGTGCTTACGGCATATACAGTGTGTGTGTGTGTGTGTGTGTGTGTGGTGCGCAGGGTGTATACAGAGTGCGTGTGTGTGGTGGTGCATACGGCGTATACACTGTGTGTGTGTGTGTGGTGCGTACGGCGTATACACTGTGTGTGTGTGTGGTGCTTACGGCATGTACAGTGTGTGTGTGTGGTGCGCAGGGTGTATACAGAGTGCGTGTGTGTGGTGGTGCGTACGGCATATACAGTGTATGTGTGTGTGTGGTGTGTACGGCGTATACAGTGTGTGTGTGTGTGGTGGTGTATATGGCGTATACAGTGTGTGTGTGGTATGTACGGCCAGGGGCATACATAGGAATCATGGGGCCCCATAGCAGAAGCTCTAATTGCCCCCCCCCCCCAAAAAAAAAAAATTAAATAATTGTCGGGGTCACCAAAGATCAGATCTCACAACTTTCCATCTTTACATAGTAATTTTCCTCCTGCTGACGTCCTAGATCTCTTTCATTGCCCCATAAAGTGTGATGCCAATAAAAGGGCCCCCCAAACACAGTATAATACCCCCATGGTGAATTCCTCCACATGCACAGTATAATGACCCTACTGTACCCCACCTCAACTCCCAGGGTAAAGTATGCTGACCCCAACATAGTATGATCCCCCAACTGTGAGCCGCTAGAGAGGATGGTACATAATAAGGGAGGGTGTTATACATAATAAAAGAGGAAACTATATAACTAAGGATGGCGCTATACATAATAAGTGAGTACACTATATACTAAGGGACTGTGCTATACATAATAAGTGAGTACACTATATACTAAGGGACTGTGCTATACATAATAAGGCTACATTCCTGCATCTGTGTGCAGTGTCGGTGTGCTGCCCTGTTTTACTGATGCATTGAGCATGTCCTATTCTAATCCTCGATATCAGATCAGAACAGGACATTCTCTGACCCTCTTAGATCTCATTCTCAGATCCGTGGTTTTCATGGATGTGTGAATGGATCTATAAAACTGTACGAGTCCGTGAATCATCCGATAAAAAAATCTGGCAGCACACGGACATTTCACACAAATGTGAGACTACAGCCTAAGGGATTTTACAGATAACTAGTGTTGAGCCACCCCCGTAGTGTTCGAGTTCGGTTCGGTTCGTCGAACACCCGTGTGTTCGCCGAACTGTTCGTCGAACTGTTCGTCGAACACCTTCGAACACCGTTAAAACCAATGGCAGGCAAACAAAAACACATAGAAACACATAGAAAACACCTTCAAAGGTGTCCAAAAGCTGACAAACTGCTCAGAAGACATAACTAACACATGGAAAAGTGACAAGTACATATAGTCATGCGAAAATAAAAGAGGTGGAGGAGTAAAAGGAGGGGGAGACACAGATATAGGCATGTCATGCCCTTCTAAAATCCAAAAAGTGAGAAGCCGACACGGCCAGTCCGCTCCTGCCCGTGCCACCTCCGTGTCGCCGGGTTTGTGCCAGAGCCGCGGTGAACCCTGACGGCCAGCCCCCCTCTCCCAATACTGGTGCCTGTCCGCTGGTGGGTCGAGCGAGCCCCCCTGTGGTGGAGGCAGCTCTAAGCTTTTTAATTTAAATTGTCTCTCTAATTTGAATGAATACACTTTAAATCCATTTACAAGGATCTATTGGAGGGCAAGTCTCATGCCAGCAGCCGCGGTAATTCCAGCTCCAGTAGCGTCCACTAAAGCTGCTGCAGTTAAAAAGCTTTTATAAGGATCGAGCTCGGCTGTCCACCGCAAGGCATCCTACTGCCAGTCCCAGCCCCTATGCCTTGGGGTGCCTCCTGATGCTCTTCACTAAGTATCCCATGGTCCCGAAGCATTTCCTTTGAAAAAATTAAGTGTCTAAACTACAGGTGGTGCAGCTTGCTTAACAGCCGGGATAATCCGCTCACTAGCAGACACTGCTACTAGGCACAAGTATTTCCTGGGCTAGATGCAGTTAAAAATTTGTAATTAGATACTCTCGTTGGATGCTGAGAAAGCATTCCATAGAGTCTCCTGGCACGCCATATATGATTCTCTTAAAAAGCTTGGGGTAGGGGTCTAGGGGACCCTTTTATAGCCAAAATCACGGCCCTGTATCGCAATACGTCACCTAGGCTGAAGATAAATGGAACTGTAGCACCCTGAGGGCTCGGTTGCTACAGACGTATTGCACCTCACCCAGAGGTGTGATATCTCACTCTCAGGTAAGGATGGAGTGTGGATCAGGACCCGACACCTGCATGCATTACACCACATTGCCGTGGGGCAGGGCGACCAATATGCCCCTGAGATGGGCACGACAGTCCCTGTCCCTGGCTGGAGTGGGGGGAGGGAACACTGAGGAAGGGGAACCCTGTAGTGCAGGAGCAGGGAGGAAGCAGTTCCTGGGTGCATTGAGAAGGGAGTATAAAAGGTGGGCACCATCTTAGTTCAGTGCAGAGAAGTCTGAGCAGAAGTGGCAGGGAGCAGGGGCTCTGCATGAGCTCTGCTCCGGAGGCGGGCCTAGTAACAGAGGCCCAGGCCTGGAAGAGGGAGAAGGAAGGAAGAGGAGCGGAGAAGGCTCCAGGAACGAGGAATGAAGGGATCCCAGGGGTGCGGACGGGCGAGTCGCCACCGCACGCCCGAATCCACCTGCGTGGAGGGGTCAGGCCAAAGGGGGAGACCGGTCCCCGAACTAGTGGAGGCAGGAAACGACCCTCAGCTAGAAACCGGAGGCTCTGACATTTTATGTGGCGCAGCCCCTCGCTACACCCGCTAGGAAGGCACCACATAGGGTCAGGGAAACTGGCGCCAAGTTTACCAAGAGGAGGCCTGAGGCAGCCGGACAGAAGTGTTGGTAAGAAAGGCCAGACAAAGGACACACAAAGGGGGTCCTGTGAAGTGCTCCAAAGTTATCTGGGAGTTGTCTGAGCCCCTCACCTGGTGAGCACAGTACGACGTGGGCAGCCGTTACCTGCAGACGTGGTCTGGATAATAAGAACTGTGAGTAAAGGCCCTGAACTGCATCACTGACTCCGTGTCGTTACTGCTGCTGCCCTGCACCATCACCCCCATCCTCCGCATACACTGCCCTGAGGCTATACTCCTCCCGTGGGGAGTTATGCTACGCTCTGCTGCACCCACAACACCAGCCTCAGCGGTCTGCCCTGTAGCGGCGGTTCACTCTGACCGCAATCCACGGGTGGCGTAGTCGGACATTTAAACATGAAAACCACATAAATAGTTCCGCCACTGGTTTGACCGCCCTGAGCCACGGAACTGGGTCGCCGCCACGAAGACTACAACCACCAGCATCCACCAAAAAGGGTCCGGCTCCGGGTGTCCCAAGGCCCAGGGGGTGCGTCAGAACATTTTCATCACCTTTCACAATCACCAATGGGACAAGGCAGTGATGTCCTCTGTCCCCTCTCTTATACATCCTAGTGACGGAGCACCTGCTCTCATCAATTCGCCATAACCCCAATATTAGGTGGATTGAGGTGGGAGGCACCGAGTACAAGTGCTCTCTATTTGCTGATGATGTCCTAGTATATATCACTCAATCACATATATCCATCCATGCTGTTATGGCTGAAATAGATCACTTTGTTACATGGTAAAATTTTAAAATCAATGCAGCGAAGTCTGAGGCCCTCGATGTCTCCCTCCCCAAATCCATATAGGATTCCATCCAGTCCAACTTTCCCTTTGCCTGGCCCTCACAGGGTATCAAATACTTAGGAATTCCTATTCATAGAGACCTCTCCCATCTATGTTATCTTAATTTTGGGCCCTTTATTGAACAACTCCATACAGACCACGGTTGGCAAGTTAGAACTGTAAGATTCACTACGTGAACCGCTGGTGTTTTGTGGAAAAGCACATGTACACTGCGTTCCAAATTATTATACAAAAAGTGTTTAGGAGTGATAAGGGAAGAATTTGTTTGTTTGTCAGTTAAACTCATTGATGGTGATGTGTGTCAGGGCTCTTTATATCACTGTAAGCAATTGCAGACACCTGTGCTAATTAGTTTGGCAGGTGTGTCCAATGAAAGGCAAGACTACTTAAGAAGGCTGTCTCACATTATTAAGCAGCCTACATTTTCTGCCAAAATGGGAAAGAAAAAGGATGTGTCGGCTGCTGAGAAGCAACAAATTGTGGAGTGTTTAGGTCAAGGCATGACTACAATCAACATTGTGCGATGATCAGGATGAAGTGTCTTGGCAATCAAGAAGTATGTAGCTGATTCACAGTACACACGTGTGCGTGCTGATAAGGGCAAATTGAGGACTCTTTCCTACAGGCAATTACGTCAGGTTGAAAGAGCAGCGGCAAAAAAAGCCTTGTCATAGCAGCAGACAAGTTTTTGAAGCTGCTTGTGCCTCCAACGTCCCCCGAACAACAAGATGCAGGGTCCTTCAGAGGTTTGCAGCTGTGCATACGCCATCCTGTCGACCTCCTCTATCCACTTCACACAAGCAGAAACGGCTCCAGTGGGCCAAACATTACATGAAGACTGATTTCAAAACTGTTTTGTTCACGGATGAGTGCCGTGCAGCGCTCGATGGTCCAGATGGATGGAGTGGAGGATGGCTGGTTGATGGACACCCCACGCAAACACGGCTACAGCGCCAACAAGGAGGAGGTGGAGTAATGTTTTGGGCTGGAATCATGGGGAGAGAGATTGTCGGCCCCTTTAGGATCCCTGAAGGCGCTAAAGATGAACTCCATAATGTATGTGGATTTTCTCAAACAGCACTTCCTGCCATGGTTCAAGAAGAAGAACCGTGTATTTCACAGCAAGATCATTTTTCTGCATGATAATGCACCATCTCATGCTGCACATAAAACATCTGCATCTCTGGCTGATATGGGCATAAAAGGGGACAAACTTATGGTGTGACCCCCATGCTCCCCTGACCTCTACCCCATTCAGAACCTTTGGAGCATTATTAAAAGGAGTGTCTATGATGGCGGGAGGCAGTTCACATCTAAGCAACAGCTCTGGGAGGGTATTCTGTCCTCATGCAAAACAATTGAAGCAGAAACCATCCAAAACCTGACAAATTCAATGGACGAGAGAGTTCAGAAGCTCCTTTCGAACAAGGGGTCCTATGTGAAAATGTAACATCACCTAGAATAAAGTTTTGAGTTGAAAACTGTTTGATTTCAGTTTCTAACAACCTGCTAATGCTTATAATTTCAAAAATGACCATTTTTTTGGTCTTTATTAAAATGAAAAGGTTGATCGAAAAGTTTGGGGGATCTAAGAGTGTGGCAACCCAGTAGTCATGATTACTTCGAATTCTGACAATATGAGGGTCATGCTGCAGGTAGTGCAGCAAGAAGGCACTTATGTGCCTTGCGCATCTCGGAGCCCCAAAATTATTTTCCGGGCTAGATGCAGCTAAAAATTATTTTTAATTTTAAATCTGGTGAAGCTTTAGTATAGATGGCCTAATAGGATCAGTGCTGCACACTGCTACAAAGCCCAAATTATTTTCCAGTCAAGATACAGATAAACATGATTAGTAATTTGAAAGCTTAAAACGGTTGGTAGGGTGATTTTAACCAATCATCAAGCTTTTACTCTCCCCAGGATGACACAGGGGTAGAAAAGTCGTTTCGGATCCATGATTTGTTCATCTTTATGAACGTGAGTCTGTCTACATTATCAGTGGAGAGCCGCGTGCGCTTATCTGTCAGCACACCACCAGCAGCGCTGAACACACGTTCAGACAGAACGCTGGCTGCGGGGCATGACAAGATCTCCAAGGCGTAAGTGGCTAGCTCCGGCCATTTATCCAGATTGGAAGCCCAAAAAGAGCAAGGGTCCAGTGACACAGTCGTGGCTTCAATGTTTACTTGGAGATACTCCTGTACCATCGTCTCTAGGCGTTGACTATGTGTCAGACTTCTTGTCTCCTGTGGCCTTGCAAAGGATGGGCTAAAAAAGTGGTGAAATGATTCCGCAAAATTGATGTTACCGGCAGATACTGTGGTTCTGTTATGGTTTGAGTGCTGAACACTTGATGGTCCCACAGTTGGCAAGTTGGAACTGTGAGATTCACTACGTGCACCACTGGTATTTTGTGGAAAAGCACATGTAAGATTCTGCAACAGTCTCTGCTGATACTCCTGCATGCGTGCATCCCTTTCTATGGCAGGAATAATTTCTGCAAATTTACTTTTGTACCGGGGATCTAACAGTGTGGCAACCCAGTAGTCAGGATTATTTCTAATTCTCACAATTCGAGGGTCATGTTGCAGGTAGTGCAGCAAGAAGGCACTCATGTGTGTTGCGCATCCAGGAGCACCAAGTCCCTGTTGTGTTGGTGGCGAGGTAACAATCATGCTTCCTTCCTCTGTCCTCTCCTCCCAACCTCGCACAACAGAAATGTGATCAAGGTCTCCCTCATCTGATGAGTCTTCCATCAGTTCGTCCTCCACTTCTTCCTGGGCTCCTGCACCTTCCTCACTAGTTTGGCTGCTACCATGCGCCCTGGTAAAACCATCTCCCCCACCCTCACATGCCTGCCGCCTTGGTGCTGCCGACCGTCTGGACCTTGCAGATGTTAGCCCTTCCGCATACAACTCCTCCTCCTCTACTTCCTCCACCTCCTCTTGTGCCACCACCTGACTCCGAATTCTGTTTAACATGTGCTCCAGCATGTAAATCACCGGAATAGTCATGCTGATAATGGCATCGTCAGCACTAAACATCTTCGTCGCCATTTCAAAACTGTGCAGAAGGGTGCATAGGTCCCTGATCTGAGACCACTCCTCCAGCGTGATTTGCCCCACCTCTGAATCTCGTTGGCCCAGGCTATACGTCAGAACGTATTGCACCAGGGCTTGTCGGTGCTGCCACAGTCGCTGCAACATGTGCAGAGTTGAATTCCACCGGGTAGGCACATCGCATTTTAGCCGGTGAAGTGGCAGGCCCAACGACTTCTGTAGAGATGTAAGTCGCTGAGCTGCGGGATGCGAACGGCGGAAGTGAGCACACAGCGACCGTGCCCTCTGCAGAAGGCCATCTAGTCTGGGATAGTGGGCTAAAAATTGCTGGACAACCAGGTTCAACACGTGAGCCATACAAGGCACGTGTGTGACATTGCCCCGGCGAAGGGCCGCACCCAGGTTTGCAGCATTGTCGCACACGGCCTTCCCTGGTTTCAGGTCCAGTGGAGACAACCATTCATGAAATTGGTTCTCCAGAGCTGACCACAACTCCTCAGCTGTGTGACTCACATTTCCCAGACATTTCAATGTAAAAACCGCCTGATGACGTTGAGCCCTACTGCCAGCATAGTAAGGAGGTGTGCAGGATCCCTTCTGCGCAGTTAGAAAGCTTGTGGCATGACCAGACAGGCTTTGGGTGCAGGTGGAAGACCGAGAGGAGGTTGAGGAGGCAGAAGCAGTGGAGGAACTTTGACATAAAGAGGATTGACGCACAACTCGTGGGGACGGCAAGACTTGGACAGCAGCCCCTTGTCCTGCTGTCACCATAGTTACCCAGTGCCCAGTCAGCGACATGTAACGCCCCTGTCCATGCCTACTCGTCCAAGTGTCTGTGGTGAAATGCACCCTGTCACACACAGAGTTTCTCAAAGAAGCGGTGATGTTGTGTGCGACATGCTGGTGGAGCGCAGGCACACCTTTCTTTGAGAAGTAGTGCCGACTGGGCATCTGGTACTGGGGCACTGCGACGGACATAAGGTCTCGAAAATCCTCTGTGTCCACCAGGCGGAAAGGCAGCATTTCTGTAGCCAAGAGCTTGCAGATGGTGAAATTCAACCTCTTAGCTTTCTCATGGCTAGGAGGAAATGGTCTTTTACTTGTCCACATCTGAGGGACTGAGGGCTGGCTATTGTGCTTAGACGGGGTTGATAAGGGTGTCCCCGGCAAACTGCCGGTCTGTGAGGAAGATGCAGGCGGACATGTTAGGTTGCCTTGATCCAAAGGTGGTGCTATCGATGTCGGACAGCGCTCAACACCAGCTGGTGTTACCACCTCCAAAGAAAATGATGACCTGCCAATCACGCTGGCTGTTGCGGGTAAAGAGGTGGCAGGTCTGCGCCCCAAAACAGGTGTGACTGCTGTCCCCCCAGTCACAGAGGATGAAGAGGCCGCGGATGCACAAGATATGGCAGACGGTGATTGGCCCGGCCGGCTAGGCCGCATTGTAGCACACTGAGCTTCCCACTGCAACTTATGCTTCATGTCCATGTGCCGGTTCATGCATGAAGTACTCAAACTATGTATTTTTTGGCCTCTACTTAGCTTTTGCTGACAAATGTTACAGATAACACGAGTTGGGACATCTTTATCGATCTGAAAAAATGCCCAGGCTATGCAAGGCTTAGCACCCATGCGACCTGAAGAGCCACCACGACTTGTGGTGAGAGGCAGAGTTGTGTTTGAGGATGCAGTTGTTGACGTGCTTCCAGTACTACGTCTCTGTCCAGGAAGGCGCAACCTGACCTCGTCGTCACTAGCATCTTCCTCCACCTCCTCTGCTGACCTCATCTCTTGGCTGACTGTGGGTTGACAGTAAGTGGGATCTCCGACCTCATCATCATCACCCTGTGCGTTATCACACCCGTCGTCCTCAGAGCCAACCTGTTCCTGCCCTGACAAAAAACTAAAGTTGTCACTCCAATCAGGTATTTGAGTCTTATCATCGTCTTCCTCATTGTCTCCACCAACAGGAGTTACAGTTTGGGAATGAGGGTCTACATTATGGTCAGAACCTTCTGCGTCTGGTCCTGGATCCGACTCATAAAGATTCTGGGCATCAGTGCAGATCATTTCCTCGTCTGGATTCACAGAAGCGCTGGAGTCGACCTCTGATTCCCAGGCTATAGTATGAGTAAACAGCTCTGCAGACTCAACCATCTGTTCTACCTCATACTCAGACGGGCAGCTGGAGATTTGGGAGCTGTGAGGAAGCAAGTGCGATTTGGGTGACACCTTTGAGGACTGGAGTATTTGTGATGTTGAAGTTGATGTGGAGGAGAGCCCACTTAAAGGAGCACTTGATATCCGTTGAAGCACCTGCTGTTTTTGTGCCTCATCTGGAATTTGTAGCGATTGGCGTGGCCGTAAGAAAGGGATCTTATCACATTGTCCGCTAAAAGAAGTAGACATTTTAGTTTGGCTGGAAGATGGTCTTTCTTCTGCAGATGTTACTGTTGCTTTAACACCTACCCCACGGACACAACCTTTTTTCCCCTTCCCAACACGCCTATTCCCCTTTCCACCAGCAGCAGGCCTTTTTCCACTCATTTTGGTGGTTAACTAATTCACAACTCTGGAGTTGTTTGCACAAAAAAACAATGGATGGTAACCGAGCAGAGCTGAGTGGCCAAACTGTGGTATTAGGCCAAAACTATTGGCTGGGTTAGATGCAGAAAAAAATTATTTTGAATTTGCAACCTGATGGAGGTCAGTATAGATGGACTAATACAAATAGTCCCACACACTGCTAGAAGCCCAAATATTTTTTCAGAGGTACTGTAGATGCAGATAAAAATTATTTTTAATTTGCAACCTGATGGAGGTCAGTATAGATGGACTAATAGACCAAGTCCCACACACTGCTAGAAGCCCAAATATTTTTTCAGAGCTAGATGCAGAAAAAAATTATTTTTAATTTGCAACCTGATGGAGGTCAGTATAGATGGACTAATAGACCAAGTCCCACACACCGCTAGAAGCCCAACTATTTTTTCAGAGCTAGATGCAGAAAAAAATTATATTCAATTTGCAACCTGCTGGAGGTCAGTATAGAAGGACTAATAGAACAAGTCCCACACACTGCTAGAAGCCCAAATATTTTTTCAGAGCTAAATGAAGAAAAAAATTATTTTTAATTTGCAACCTGATGGAGGTCAGTATAGATGGACTAATAGACCAAGTCCCACACACTGCTAGAAGCCCAAATATTTTTTCAGAGCTAGATGCAGAAAAAAATTATTTTTAATTTGCAACCTGATGGAGGTCAGTATAGATGGACTAATAGACCAAGTCCCACACACCGCTAGAAGCCCAAATATTTTTTCAGAGCTAGATGCAGAAAAAAATTATTTTTAATTTGCAACCTGATGGAGGTCAGTATAGATGGACTAATAGACCAAGTCCCACACACTGCTAGAAGCCCAAATATTTTTTCAGAGCTAGATGCAGAAAAAAATTATTTTTAATTTGCAACCTGATGGAGGTCAGTATAGATGGACTAATAGACCAAGTCCCACACACCGCTAGAAGCCCAACTATTTTTTCAGAGCTAGATGCAGAAAAAAATTATATTCAATTTGCAACCTGCTGGAGGTCAGTATAGAAGGACTAATAGAACAAGTCCCACACACTGCTAGAAGCCCAAATATTTTTTCAGAGCTAGATGCAGAAAAAAATTATTTTTAATTTGCAACCTGATGGAGGTCAGTATAGATGGACTAATAGAACAAGTCCCACACACTGCTAGAAGCCCAAATATTTTTTCAGAGCTAAATGAAGAAAAAAATTATTTTTAATTTGCAACCTGATGGAGGTCAGTATAGATGGACTAATAGACCAAGTCCCACACACTGCTAGAAGCCCAAATATTTTTTCAGAGCTAGATGCAGAAAAAAATTATATTCAGTTTGCAACCTGATGGAGGTCTGTATAGATGGACTAATAGAATGATGCTATGCCCAAAAGATTTTACTTCACTAGGTGCAGTAAAAAAATTGGTATTCTATACACAGGTGGTATATCTTGCAACACAGATAGGCTACTCCACTGACTAACACACTCTGCAATAGGCCAAAAAGGATTAACTTTGCTAGATTCAGCCAAATGCTGTGAAAAAAACTTGCACAGCACTGGCACAGACCTGCCTGGCAAAAACTGATAGGAACTCATGTAACCTAGTCCTGAAAAGGACTCCAATTACAATTAGTCTTTACTCCCACAACCTATCTATTTAAGAGCACAGACCTCCCTGATAAAAGTCGTAGGAAATGCTGTAACCTAGTCCTTAAAAGGACTGCAATCACAACTATTCCCTACTCCCAAGCTATCTGTAAATTTGTGCGAAAATTGGCTTGAAATTAACAAGGTATAGCGCACACAGCAACAGCGGTGCCGTCTAACACGCAGCTGCAGCAGTGAGAAAATGGTGGCGACGGGGAAAATGGCTTGGTCTTATAGGGCAAGGACATGTGACATACACTGCCAATGACACATGCCCTTGCTTGTGTGAAAAAAAGCACTTCGCTCCGTGTGTGCGCTGCTGATAGGCTGACAGATTGCACCTCCCCACTGCAAATGCGGGAAAGAGAAAAAAAAATTGAGATCTTCATTGTTCCTGCAGAGATCCATCCCCTGCCCCTCCCCCCGCCCCGCTGTACACTCAAACTGCGTATTAACATTAATTTTCATCATTACTGAGAAAAAATCCAGTTATGATTTTGGTGCACGAACAGTTATCGAACATAACCTCGAACAGCCGAATTTTTCTCAAATTGTTCGTGTTCGCCGAACGGCTCGAACACCGCCCAAAACAGCTTGAATTTGAGATTGGCGAACAGTTCGAGTAGAACAACGCTCATCTCTACAGATAACATTATCACTCCAAGTCACACAGCGCAGATACAGAATAATATTTACATCCAGGCACTTACCGCAGACGTGTCATCTGATCAGAGCCGGTTTCTGCTTCTTCTCCATCTGGTCAGACCTTCATGTCGACATCTCCCAGCCACGACTCGTCTTGTCACGATGATCTCCAGCCTAGAAAATAACAAGGTCACATATTGTATGTATACATGTGTCTCCCCCGCTCTGCGTCCTCGAATACAGATATGTAACCCCCCCTCCCATTAATATACTATTAACCACCTAGTAATCAAAATATAAAGTGATAAGCAGCACTGTGCCCCCCATTAACTATAATCTGCACCGGCCAATAATATAAATTATTCAGTCTCTGTGACTCTCCCCAATTAACTGTAAGGCTATGTACACACGGAAAACATACAAGGCTTCACAGTACAAGCAAAGTGAAACCCCCATAATTGCTCTCTCCCAGCACCCCCATCATTGCTCTCTCCCAGCACCCTCATCATTGCTCTCTCCCAGCACCCCCATCATTACTCTCTCCCAGCACCCCCATCATTACTCTCTCCCAGCACCCCCATCATTGCTCTGTCCCAGCACCCACGTCATTGCTCTGTCCCAGCACCCTCATCGTTGCTCTCTCCCAGCACCCCCATCTTTGCTCTCTCCCAACACCCCCATCATTGCTCTCTCTCTTAGGACCTGCATCATTGCTCTGTCCCACCACCCCCATCATTGCTCTCTCCCAACCCCCATCATTGCTCTGTCCAGCACCCCCATCATTGCGCTGTCTCAGCACCTCCATCATTGCTCTCTCCCAGCCCCCCATCATTGCTCTGTCCCAGCACCTCCATCATTGCTGCTCCCAGCACTCCCATCATTGCTCTCTCCCAGCACCCCCATCATTTCTCTGTCCCAGCACCTCCATCATTGCTCTCTCCCAGCCCCACATCATTGCTCTCTCCCAGCCCCCCACCATTGCTCTGTCCCAGCACCCCCACCATTGCTCTCTCCCAGCACCCCCATCATTGCTCTCTCCCAGCACCCCCATCATTGCTCTCTCCCAGCACCCCCATCATTACTGTGTCCCAGCACCCTCATCGTTGCTCTGTCCCAGCACCCTCATCGTTGCTCTCTCCCAGCACCCCCATCTTTGCTCTCTCCCAGCACCCCCATCATTGCTCTGTCCCACCACCCCCATCATTGCTCTCTCCCAACCCCCATCCTTGCTCTGTCCAGCACCCCCATCATTGCGCTGTCTCAGCACCTCCATCATCGCTTCTCCCAGCACTCCCATCATTGCTCTCTCCCAGCACTCCCATCATTGCTCTCTCCCAGCACCCCCATCATTTCTCTGTCCCAGCACCTCCATCATTGCTCTCTCCCAGCCCCACATCATTGCTCTGTCCCAGCACCCTCATCATTGCTCTCTCCCAGCAACCCCATCATTGCTCTCTCCCAGCACCCCCATCTTTGCTCTCTCTCTTAGCACCTGCATCATTGCTCTCTCACAACTCCCATCATTGCTCTGTCCAGCACCCCCATCATTGCGCTGTCCCAGCACCTCCATCATTGCTCTCTCCCAGCCCCCCATCATTGCTCTGTCCCAGCACCTCCATCATTGCTTCTCCCAGCACTCCCATCATTGCTCTCTCCCAGCACCCCCATCATTTCCTCTCAGCACCCCCATCATTACTCTGTCCCAGCACCTCCATCATTGCTCTCTCCCAGCCCCCCACCATTGCTCTGTCCCAGCACCCCCATCATTGCTCTCTCCCAGCACCCCCATAATTGCTCTCTCCCAGCACCCCCATCATTGCTCTCCCCAGCTCTATCCGCCCCATTATTGCTCTTCCCAGCCCCATCCCCTCCCCAGCATTTCAGTAAAAAAAAAAACCTTACCTCAGCTCGCTCCCCTGCAGCAGCATCCTCCTGGTTGCCGGCAGCTTTCTTCCTGACCCAGGCGCGCGCCTGGGTCAGGGAGGAAGTAGAGGATGAACCCTCCAGCTCCGCTGCTATTCTCCTCCTGACAGCAGCGGAGCTGTAGGAATCACTCCCTGACCGCCGCGTGCAGGGAGCAGCTGCACCTTGTGGGCCCCTTGGTGCAGCTGCATGGTGGGGACCCGGCGCAGCTGCACCGGTGGCGGTATATCCACCCCTGGACTGCTATGGGCCCCCTCGGCTCACGGGCCCCATAGCAGTCGCCTGGTCTGCCGCCATTGGCAGTACGCCACTGTGTACGGCATATACAGTGTGTGTGTGGTGTGTACGGTGTATACAGAGTGCGTGTGTGTGGTGCGTACGGTGTATACAGAGTGCGTGTGTGTGTGGTGGTGCGTACGGCGTATACAGTGTGTGTGTGGTATGTACAGCGTATACAGTGTGTGTGTGGTGTGTACGGCGTATACAGAGTGTGTGTGTGGTGAGTATGGCGTATACAGTGTGTGTGGTGTGTACGGCATATACAGTGTGTGTGTGGTATGTACAGCGTATACAGTGTGTGTGTGTGGTGTGTACGGCGTATACAGAGTGTGTGTGGTGTGTACGGCATATACAGTGTGTGTGTGGTATGTACAGCGTATACAGTGTGTGTGTGGTGTGTACGGCGTATGCAGAGTGTGTGTGTGGTGAGTATGGCGTATACAGTGGATGTGTGGTGCGTACAGCGTATACAGTGGATGTGTGGTGCGTACAGCGTATACAGTGTGTGTGGTGCGTACGGTGTATACAGAGTGCGTGTGTGTGGTGCATACGATGTATACAGACTGCGTGTGTGTGGTGGTGCGTACGGCGTATACAGTGTGTGTGGTGGTGCATATGGTGTATACAGTGTATGTGGTATGTACAGCGTATACAGTGTGTGTGTGTGTGTGGTGCGTACAGCGTATACAGTGTGTGTGTGTGTGGTGAGTACGGCTTATACAGAGTGTGTGTGTGTGGTGTACGGCGTATACAGTGTATGTGGTGTGTACGGCGTATACAGTGTGTGTGGTGTGTACGGCGTATACAGTGTGTGTGGTGTGTACGGCGTATACAGTGTGTGTGTGGTGTGTAAGGCGTATACAGTGTGTGTGTGGTGTGTAAGGCGTATACAGTGTATGTGGTGTGTACGGCGTATACAGTGTGTGTGTGTGTGGTGTGTACGGCGTATACAGTGTGTGTGGTGTGTACGGCGTATACAGTGTATGTGGTATGTACAGCGTATACAGTGTGTGTGTGTGGTGCGTACGGCGTATACAGTGCATGTGGTATGTACGGTGTATACAGTGTGTGAGTGGTGCGTACGCCGTATACAGTGTGTGTGTGTGGTGTGTACAGCGTATACAGTGTATGTGGTGCGTACGCCGTATTCAGTGTGTGTGTGTGTTGCATATGGAGTATACAGTGTGTGTGTGTGGTGTGTACGGCATATACAGTGTGTGTGGTGCGTATGGCGTATACAGTGTGTGTGTGTGTGGTGCGTACGCCGTATACAGTGTGTGTGTGTGGTGTGTACGGTGTATACAGTGTATGTGGTATGTACAGCGTATACAGTGTGTGTGTGTGTGTGTGTGGTGCGTACGGTGTATACAGTGTGTGTGTGTGTGGTGTGTACGGCTTATACAGAGTGTGTGTGTGTGGTGTACGGCGTATACAGTGTATGTGGTGTGTACGGCGTATACAGTGTGTGTGTGTGTGTGGTGTGTACGGCGTATACAGTGTGTGTGTGGTGTGTACGGCGTATACAGTGTGTGTGTGGTCATGCGTACGGCGTATACAGTGCATGTGGTATGTACGGTGTATACAGTGTGTGAGTGGTGCGTATGCCGTATACAGTGTGTGTGTGTGGTGTGTACAGCGTATACAGTGTATGTGGTGGTACGCCGTATTTAGTGTGTGTGTGTGTTGCATATGGAGTATACAGTGTGTGTGTGTGTGTGTGGTGCGTACGGCGTATACAGTGTGTGTGTGTGGTGTGTACGGCGTATACAGTGTATGTGGTATGTACAGCGTATACAGTGTGTGTGTATGTGTGGTGCGTACAGCGTATACAGTGTGTGTGTGTGGTGTGTGCGGCTTATACAGAGTGTGTGTGTGTGGTGTACGGCGTATACAGTGTGTGTGTGTGGTGAGTACGGCTTATACAGTGTGTGTGTGGTGTGTACGGCGTATACAGTGTGTGTGTGGTGTACGGCGTATACAGTGTATGTGGTGTGTACGGCGTATACAGTGTGTGTGGTGTGTACGGCGTATACAGTGTGTGTGGTGTGTACGGCGTATACAGTGTGTGTGGTGTGTACGGTGTATACAGTGTGTGTGTGTGTGTGGTGTGTACGGCTTATACAGAGTGTGTGTGTGTACGGCGTATACAGTGTATGTGGTGTGTACGGCGTATACAGTGTGTGTGTGTGTACGGCGTATACAGTGTATGTGGTGTGTACGGCGTATACAGTGTGTGTGTGTGTACGGCGTATACAGTGTATGTGGTGTGTACGGCGTATACAGTGTGTGTGTGGTGTACGGCGTATACAGTGTATGTGGTGTGTACGGCGTATACAGTGTGTGTGTGTGTACGGCGTATACAGTGTATGTGGTGTGTACGGCGTATACAGTGTGTGTGTGTGTGGTGCGTACGGCGTATACAGTGTATGTGGTATGTACAGCGTATACAGTCTGTGTGTGTGGTGTGTACGGCGTATACAATGTGTGTGTGTGTGTGTGGTGCGTACGGTGTATACAGTGTGTGTGGTGTGTAAGGCGTATACAGTGTATGTGGTATGTACAGCGTATACAGTGTGTGTGTGTGTGGTGTGTACGGCGTATACAGTGTGTGTGTGTGTGGTGCGTACGGCGTATACAGTGTGTGTGTGGTGCGTACGGCATATACAGTGTGTGTGTGTTGCATGCGGCGTATACAGTGTGTGTGTGTGTGTAAATTAACCTTAAAGAGTAAATCAACTTTTGGGACATTTTTTAATGTGATTTAGGGTCATTAATTCTGAGCAGATTTGTGGGGACCCCAATCCTTTGCTCCTTTGCTTAAAAGACCCCCTAGAAGAGCGCAGCTCAGTAGATAGGAGAGTACACTGAGCGGAGCAAATGCAGCAGAAAGTCACAGTCATGTCTCCTCACCTCTTCACTTCTAAGAGATCTTCTGAGTGATCAGGGTCTCAGATTCCCACTAATCTGCTCAAAATTATAGGACCTAAATCATGTAATATATATCCCAAAATGTAAGTTACTTTTTTTTGCATCTAATCAGTACATTGGTTCCTATATGGTCCACAGTCTGATGATGACTGGTAACAACTCCCAGTATCTCCTTACCATTGCTAAGGACATACTGGGAGTTGTAGTTAAGTCCTCCATTCTCTGGAATTCCTATTGTTAGCAATGCCCTTCCTCCACCAATTGCAAATACAAAGGATCCATCCATGGGGTGAGATCTTGGGAATAATTGAATCGTTCCTACATTTAAAAAAAAAATAAATCTCCTATTCTTAATAAAAACCGTATTTTTTGGACTATAAGATGCACTTTTTTCCTCCAAAATTTTGGAGGAAAGTGGGGGGTGCGTCTTATAGTCCGAATACTATATTATTGTATGGCAGCATGGTGGTGGGTGTGGGGGAGCCGCAGGGGTGGATTAAGAGTAGCAAGGACCCCGGGCAGTTTAGAAGGCGCGCCCCCCCCCCCCACACACACACATGCACATATACCTGTATGTATGACATGTCACATGATCCCCTGTGATAGATCATGTGATAGTTCACGTGAAATTAATTTGGCACAATATTAATTATAATAATTTTTTTTAGGCTGTGTGCCACTACGCGTTTTTTAAGCTTTTCCGAAGCGGCAATTCCGCTGCAGAAACGCTTAAAAAACGCTTGGTAGAAGGTCTGCCATGTTCCCCAATGATAATCCGCATGTGCTGTGTACATGCTGCGGAAATTTCCGCTGCGGATTATCATTGCGGAAAAATCCGCAGCAATAACAATTATTTTGCGGAAGCGCGGCGCTTTCGCCGCCATTGACTTGCATTGGAACACATGGAATCCGCATCACTGCATCTGTACATGCAGATTCCATTCGTTTCAATTTGCGGATGGTACCCGGGTTTGGAGAAAAGGAGACTCTCCTCCAGACCAGGGTACCATAGAACCTGTAAAAAAAGAATAAAATAAAAAATAAATATTATACTTACCTTCTGATGGCCCCTGATGTCTTTATCCGATGCGTCCTGGCTTGCCGGCAGCTCGCGATGGTCTGAAAAGGACCTGCCATGATGTCATTTAGTCATGTGACGGGTCACGCGACCGCTGACGTCGGAAGGCCATCAGAAGGTAATTATATATTTATTTTTTACCATTCTTTTACGGTCACACTGGTTGCATGGATTTATATAGTGTGACCAAGTTGTCAAGTACTTTCCAAGTGATGCTAAAATCGCTTGGAAAGCGCTTGTCAACATGAAATGCATGTGAAGAACGCTTCACATCCGCATGTCCCTGGCAGGTAATTTTATGACTCAATATTGAGCACACGTAACCATCTATACACAGCAGGAGGCCGCACTGCGCCATCCATACACAGCGGGAGGCTGCACGTAGCCATCTATACACAGCAGGAGGCCGCACGTAGCCATCTATACACAGCGGGAGGCCGCACGTAGCCATCTATACACGGCAGGAGGCCGCACGTAGCTATCTATACACAGCACGGAGCCGCACGGTGCCATCTATACACAGCAGGAGGCCGCACGGTGCCATCTATACACAGCAGGAGGCCACACGGTGCCATCTATACACAGCAGGAGGCCGCACGGTGCCATCTATACACAGCAGGAGGCCGCACGGTGCCATCTATACACAGCAGGAGGCCGCACGGTGCCATCTATACACAGCAGGAGGCCGCACGGTGGCATCTATACACAGCAGGGAGCCGCACGGTGCCATCTATACACAGCGGGAGGCCGCACGGTGCCATCTATACACAGCGGGAGGCCGCACGGAGCCATCTATACACAGCGTGAGGCAGCACGGAGCCATCTATACACAGCGTGAGGCAGCACGGAGCCATCTATACATGGCAGGAAGCCGCATGTAGCCATCTATACACAGCGGGAGGCCGCACGTAGCCATCTATACACAGCGGGAGGCCGCATGGTGCCATCTATACACAGCGTGAGGCCGCACGTAGCCATCTATACACAGCGTGAGGCAGCATGGAGCCATCTATACACAGCGGGAGGCCGCACGGCGCCATCTATACACAGCATGAGGCAGCACAGCGCCCCCCCCCAGAGACAGCAGGAGGCCACACAGCGCCATCTATACTCAGCAGGAGGCCGCACGCAGTCACGCACACACACAAACATATACAGACATATACATACACGCATAAACACATTTGAAACACAAAAATACATATAAACCAACATCACACAATGATATCTGCCTGCACACACATACATACATACATACATACACATACACACAGACACACACACACACACACACACTCACCATCCCCCAGCTCGACTCCAGTCCTCCTGGCTCCTGCTCCTCTCCGGTGGTAAGTAGCAGTGCAGGCCGGGCGCGCACTGCGTGACGTCACAGCTAGGAGACACCGCCGGGCCAGCAGAGGGAAGTTAACTGCTGCAGTGCTGGCCCGACCGAAGAAGAAGCAGCGGTTCTGCACTGCTGCTGGGGGAGTGGTCCGGGGTCCCCCCACTGCCACTGTCTGCCGGTATGTGCCGCGGGGCTGCACATATAATGAGGGCAATCCGGCCATGGAGACCCGAGGCCCCGGGCGGTAGCCCGGATTGCCCTCATTATAATCCACCTATGGGGAGCCGCAGCGGGGGATCAGCGGGGCACAGGATTTTACAAATCGCAGAAAACCCATTTGATGTTAATTGTTTGGGCTTTTCTCATGCGCCGAGCATCACTCACGAGAAAAACAAGCTTCAAAGAACAAATGAGAGGAGACAGTCCATGCATTATGTGTCACGATGGCGTGTCATTACCAACCCCCTTGCTGCAGCGCTCCCTAAATTCCTGACAATGTAGAAAAACCTTGTCCACACGTCATGGCTCTGAGCTGACTAGTCCTGGAGGATCGTGAGGTTCCTTCCTTACATCTCTCCTCAATTATCTCGGCTTCTGTAAAATAGGCCGAGTCTAATGGGATGAAAAATGCGGCTGCAGAATAAAGGTTCTCTGGCATTTATCTACTCTGTGATCACCGTTCCTAATCCAAACATGGAGGCGTTCCTGGCTGTTACAAGGAATTAGTAGGATTACTAAAGTGTGACAGGCGAGGGTACAGCGCCTGTGTCTGTCATGGATTCTCAATAGAGGTGGCTGGGAATGGTCGCTCTCCACTGAAATGATCGGGAGGTGCACATACTTCCCACAAGAAAGCACTTGAATTGTCAAGGTCAATCTATTCTATAGCTGTAACTTTAGCCTTAAAGGAACTGATACAGTGGGTTACATCTGGTGCCCGGGGGGCAGTGTTTGGTATACTCTGTGACCCTCTGAAGAAGCTAAAAAAGTGAAACGCGTGTTTAGGAGAGTGGCAGGCACATAATGGGTAAGGATCTCCTCATTACTGGTACTCAGGCGCAAAATATGTAGAATTTACACTACACTAGGGATGAGCGAACCCCGTGGATGTTCGGTTTCGACCAAACTTTAGTCCAAAGTTCGGTTCGGGTACCAGAACTTGAACCCAAACCCCATAGAAGTCAATGGAGACACAAGCTTTGATGCTGTAAAATGGTTGTAGTAAGGGCTAGGAGGTCTCTCACTCTTAAAACGGACTTGTCAGTGTTCGGAGTTCAGCATTGGACACTAGGTGTCCGGTATGAACCCCAAACTTTACAGTTCGGGTTCGCTCATCTCTACACAACACTCGTTATACTGTTGTACTGATCCATTACACGTCTAGTCCTTGTGATTGACTATATATTCATTGCTGAGGACGCTCTTGCAGATGTGTCTAATCTCTGATGTCACGCCATCTGGAGGCTGAATCTTGAACTAAGTGCTCTTGTAATACAGGTTTTAATATTACGCTAATAAAATATATACTGTATACTGTACAATAGCTTTCTGACCCCGTTACACAGTTTTTGAGCACTTGAGCTGAAGTTGTTAAAGCTCAATTGGTGTTTTGCATAGTCTGAGCAGGCTATAGGTGTAATTCTGCCGAGATTTTGACTTCGATGCGTGTTGCAGTTACATTGGCATAATACTCTGTTCCATGTACAATATTATGTAGAACAGAGTTTTGATTCTAAATGGACTGTAGATAAAACAGTATGTCCTGGAACAGTACCAATACACATGCTCTGTAACTTGCCATCCACTCTTTTGGAGTGGACGATTGCTCTTTATCAGCATTCTGTCAGCACTATAGGTCCTGGGACATCCCTTCTCTCATTACTCAGCACGTATTGCTTCCGCCATTGCTTAATGAAATGCCTGCAATTAACTGAAAGACTGAATCTCTGTTAAGCCTGCATATACAGTTTGACAGGCAGGAGCAGAGAGACGAAGGCCAAGCCCCACTTCCGGTAATCCATATAGGGGGGTTTCTGCTGCTAGAGACAAATTACACTTAGACAGAAGGGAGACCCTACCGGCCGACACTTTTAGGTTATCTAACCCCTGAAAAGTAACTCCAACTTAATTGAACTTTATAAAGGGATTTTGCACATTATCTATCGAATGAGATCAAGTACAGGGACCATTTAATTTGTATTAGGGTTCAACTCACCTGCAAACACCATGGGTTTCGCAGGCTTAAAGCCGGGCAGAGCCACTGGCTGCTTCAGTAAATGCAGAGTGTCTCCTATTTGTGCTTCCTGTGCGTCCTTCATCCCAGCGATTAGATAACCTACTTGCCCAGCATATCTACGAAACAATGAGAGTAATATATATTCACAATTAGTGCAGATTCATCAAATTCTACATTGAATATCAGGTACAAATCTACCATAAAAGAAGGCAGCAACGGCTCTGAGACCCAGCACTGCATGAGTTCACTACAGCTATATACAGCTGGCACTAGAGGGCGCTCACTGGAGACAGACTTCTACTGCTGCGGTTGGGTACAATACTAGCTGTACATAATCACAGGTCAACAGCTCCCCCTGGTGGTGGCTGCATGCAGCAAAAATAGTATTTCATCTAGTTACATTCATTTAAGTCAGAAATGCTGTGACATTAGTCAGCACTAGTGTTGAGCATTCCGATACTGTAATATCGGGTATCGGCCGATATTCGCGGTATCGGAATTCCGATACTTAATTCCGATACTTTTACAATATCGGATACCGGAATCGGAAGTTCCCATAATGCCTGCGCTCTGCAGTGTCTGTGAAGGATGACAAGTTGGATGGCAGCGCTCAGCTGAGATCCAGCCTGTCATCAGAATGCCATCCCAGCGGGGGAGAATTCTCCTGATCGTTTAAAAGCCGGCGCGCGGTAAAAAGCCGCCGGCTTTTAAACAATCACACAGCCCCATACTGCTTCCCCGCAGCCTCCCACCCCGATCCTCCGCTCCCCTCGCCACCTCCAATCCCAATCGTAAATTAGGACCGGGCGGGGAGCGCAGCACCAAGGAGCGAAGGACCCGGGCGGGGAAGCCGGCAGTGAAAAGACTTCACCGCCGGCTTTCCCGTTCTGTGCTGCGCTTTCCCGCCGGTTATTTCAAATGAACAGCTGAGGTATCAGGTGATGCTGATCAGCTGTTCATTTGAAGTCGCCGCGTTGCCCTCAGAGGGTTCATGTGAGTTCATGCTTGACTCCATGAACTCACATGAACTTTCCCACGGCCGCACAGGTCAGCCTCACCTCCCAGACCCGTCATGATTAGTGTGTGCGCGGTGTCTGTGCGATGTGTGCGGGTGTGTGCGTGCAGGCAGACATAGGCCGATGTGACACTACTACTCCCATCGGCCTATGTCTGTCCCCCGTCCACTCCTGCCAGCAGGATCAGCTCGATGGGAGCAGTAGTTCCCATCAGACTGATCCTGCTATTTAAATTGCCCTACTGTGTCCCCAATAAATGTTAAATACATGTCATTGGTGGCCAGTGGTTACCTAAAAGAAATTAGTTCATACATTACCTGTCCCCGCCGATCGCCACCTAAAATAAAGTAAAAAATAAAAAACTACACCTATACTCACCTAGACACCTAATTCCCCGAAGCCATCGATCTCCTGTAATAAAATATAAAATAATAAACCACAACCTTATCCTTACCCCTCCGTAGTAGTCCACGAGTGTCCCACGAAGATCTCCAGTTCAGAGCAGCCACATAGAATGTGACCGCTCTGAACCGCTGCCGCCACTAGAATGACAGCATAAGCGGGTTCACCGGAGTTCAGGCAGCGCTGCTCCGGTTAGCTGCTTTACGGCCCTGCTGTATAGTGAGAAATTCCCACGGTACAGCAGTGCCGTAAAGGAGGTCTCCGGAGCTGCGCCGACTGAATGCACTCCGGTGACCTCAGTCAGTGGCTCCCGCTGCCGGGAGCGGATGTGTTCCCGGCAGCGTGAGCTTACAGCAGCCATGCACAGCTGTCACCATCTCCAGATGTGACAGCTGTGCATGGGAGATCAGCGCAGGAACGTGGACAGGTAACTATTATTTTTAGTAAACTAAGAATTAAATAAAATTGTGTGTTTTATTTCAAATAAATTATTTTTTTCTGGGTGTAGTGTGTGTTTTTTCTTTTTAACACTTTGTAGGTTAGTAATGGGGGTGTCTTATAGACGCCCATCATTACTAACCTGGGCTTCATGGCAGCTGGCGCTGACATGAACCCCACCACTATTACCCCCTGCCACCGCACCAGGGCAGCGTGGAAGAGCGAGGCTAAGTGCCAGAGTTGGCGCATCCTATGGATGCGCCATTTCTGGGGCGGCTGACGACTGGTGTTTCTAGCCTGGGAGGGGGCCAATATTCATGGCACCCTTCCTGGGCTATTAATATCAGCCCCCAGCTGTCTGCCTAGCCTTTGCTAGCTATTAAAATAGGGGGGACCCCACGTCATTTTTTTTGGGGGGGTCCCCCATTATAATAGCTAGTAAAGGCTAGGTATTCAGCTGGGGGCTGATATTAGTAGCCTGGGAAGCTCCGTGGGTTTTACCCCCTTCCCAGGCTTCAAACATCTGCCCCAGCCGTCTGCTTAACCTCCGCTAGAGACTAAAATTATGGGGGATCCCACGCCATTTTTTTTTAAAATAAATCCATTATTTTAACACTAAATGACATTTGAGGAGTTAATAAAGATGCAGTCCCTAAATTATTATTTATTTTTTAATTCATTTTTCCCAAAACTTTTGACGTGGGCTTCGCCATATTTTTGTATGCCAGCCAGGTACAGCATCCAGCTTCTATGAACGCGCCATTTTCCGGGGCGGCTGCGGACTGCAATTTTCAGCGGGGGGCAGAAAGCTTGGGTCTCCCTGCGCTGCAGATTCCAGCCCCCAGCTGCCTTGTTGTACCTGGCTGGACACAAAAATAGGGCGAAGCCCCACGTATTTTTTTTTTTAATTATTTCATGAAATTCATGGAATAATTAAGAAAAAAAGGGCTTCCCTATATTGTTGTGTCCAACCAGGTACAAATAGGCAGCTGGTGGTTGGGGGCAGCCCGTTCCTGCCTGCTGTACCTGGCTGGACCCAAATATAGTGCAAAGCCCCACGTCAATTTTTTTTTAATTATTTCAGGAAATTCATGAAATAATTAAAAAAAAATTATGTGGGGGTTCGCCCTATATTTGTGTCCAGTCAGGTACAGCAGGCAGGAACGGGCTGCCCCCAACCACCAGCTGCCTATTTGTACCTAGCCGGACACAACAATATAGGGAAGCCCTTTTTTTCTTAATTATTCCATGAATTTCATGAAATAATTAAAAAAAAAAATACGTGGGGCTTCGCCCTATTTTTGTGTCCAGCCAGGTACAACAAGGCAGCTGGGGGCTGGAATCTGCAGCGCAGGGAGGCCCAAGCTTTCTGGGCCCCACCCGCTGCAAATTGCAGTCCGCAGCCGCCCCGGAAAATGGCGCGTTCATAGAAGCGCCATCTTCTGGCACTGTACCCAACTCATCCAGGGCCCTGGTGCGGTGGCTCACTGGGTAATAAAGGGGTTAAGGCCAGCTTGGCATTATCAGCTGGCCCTAAGCCCGAAATTCATGGGGTCACGCCAATATTGGACATGACCACCATGAATTTCTAGTAAAGTATTTAAAAAAAACACAAACACCCAGAAAAAAGTCCTTTAATTGAAATAAAGACACAATTCTTTATTGTTCTAAATTAAACCATACTTACAGTCACGCCCATTCCAGCTGAAGCCAACGATCTCCTGCAATAAAAGTAAAATAATAAAGCAACCTCATCCTTACCTTTCCATGGTTCCCATGACAGCTTCAGCTCTGCTACATCGAGATGACAGGCTGGACCGCAGCAGAACGCTGCCATCCAGCCTGTCATCCCGCAGACACTGAGAAGCGCAGGCATGCTTGCGCTCCTCAGTGTCTCGCTGTGACGGCATCCAGATGAGCGGAGGTCATGTCCAATGAACTCAGCTCACCTCATGCACGTCACTGTCAGCGTGGGAAAATTCTCCTGCACTCAGCGCTTCAGCGTGAGAATTTTCCCACGCTGTCAGTGACGTGCATGAGGTGCGCCGAGTTCATTGGACATGACCTCACCTCATGCACGTCACTGACAGCGTGGGAAAATTCTCACGCTGAAGCGCTGAGTGCAGGAGAATTCTCCCACGCTGTCAGTGACGTACATGAGGTGAGCCGAGTTCATTGTCGGCTCATCTGGATGCCGTCACAGCCAGACACTGAGCAGTGGAAATATGCCTGCGCTTCTCAGTGTCTGCGGGATGACAGGCTGGATGGCAGCGTTCTGCTGCGGTCCAGCCTGTCATCTCGATGTAGCAGAGCTGGAGCCGTCGTGGGAGCCATGGAAAGGTAAGGATGAGGTTGGTTTATTATTTTTCTTTTATTGCAGGAGATCGTTGGCTTCAGCTGGGATGGGCGTGATGGTAAGTATGGTTTAATTTAGAACAATAAAGAATTGTGTGTTTATTTCAATTAAAGGACTTTTTTCTGGGTGTTTGTGTTTTTTTTAAATACTTTACTAGAAATTCATGGTGGTCATGTCTAATATTGGCGTGACCCCATGAATTTCGGGCTTAGGGCCAGCTGATAATGCCAAGCTGGCCTTAACCCCTTTATTACCCAGTGAGCCACCGCACCAGGGCCCTGGATGAGTTGGGTACAGCGCCAGAAGATGGCGCTTCTATGAACGCGCCATTTTCCGGGGCGGCTGCGGACTGCAATTTGCAGCGGGTGGGGCCCAGAAAGCTTGGGCCTCCCTGCGCTGCAGATTCCAGCCCCCAGCTGCCTAGTTGTACCTGGCTGGGCACAAAAATAGGGCGAAGCTCCACGTTTTTTTTTTTAAATTCATGAAATTCATGGAATAATTAAGAAAAAAAGGGCTTCCCTATATTGTTGTGTCCGGCTAGGTACAAATAGGCAGCTGGTGGTTGGGGGCAGCCCGTTCCTGCCTGCTGTACCTGACTGGACACAAATATAGGGCGAAGCCCCACGTCAATTTTTTTTAATTATTTCATGAATTTCCTGAAATGATTTAAAAAAAATTGACGTGGGGCTTCGCACTATATTTGTGTCCAGCCAGGTACAGCAGGCAGGAACGGGCTGCCCCCAACCACCAGCTGCCTATTTGTACCTGGTTGGACACAACAATATAGGGAAGCCCTTTTTTTCTTAATTATTTCATGAATTTCATGAAATAATTAAAAAAAAATAATACTTGAAGCTTCTCCCTATTTTTGTGTCCAGCCAGGTACAACTAGGCAGCTGGGGGCTGGAATCTGCAGCGCAGGGAGGCCCAAGCTTTCTGGGCCACACCCGCTGCAAATTGCAGTCCGCAGCCGCCCCAGAAAATGGCGCGTTCATAGAAGCGCCATCTTCTGGCACTGTACCCAACTCATCCAGGGCCCTGGTGCGGTGGCTCACTGGGTAATAAAGGGGTTAAGGCCAGCTTGGCATTATCAGCTGGCCCTAAGCCCGAAATTCATGGGGTCACGCCAATATTAGACATGACCACCATGAATTTCTAGTAAAGTATTTAAAAAAACACAACACCCAGAAAAAAGTCCTTTAATTGAAATAAACACACAATTCTTTATTGTTCTAAATTAAACCATACTTACCATCACGCCCATTCCAGCTGAAGCCAACGATCTCCTGCAATAAAAGTAAAATAATAAAGCAACATCATCCTTACCTTTCCATGGCTCCCACGACAGCTTCAGCTCTGCTACATCGAGATGACAGGCTGGACCGCAGCAGAACGCTGCCATCCATCCTGTCATCCCGCAGACACTGAGAAGCGCAGGCATACTTCCACTCCTCAGTGTCTGGCTGTGACGTCATCCAGATGAGCGGAGGTCATGTCCAATGAACTCAGCTCACCTCATGTACGTCACTGACAGCGTGGGAAAATTCTCCTGCACTCAGCACTTCAGCGTGAGAATTTTCCCACGCTGTCAGTGACGTGCATGAGGTGAGCTGAGTTCATTGGACATGAACTCGGCTCATCTGGATGATGTCACAGAGAGACACTGAGGAGCGCAAGCATGCCTGCGCTTCTCAGTGTCTGCGGGATGACAGGCTGGATGGCAGCGTTCTGCTGCGGTCCAGCCTGTCATCTCGATGTAGCAGAGCTGAAGCTGTCGTGGGAACCATGGAAAGGTAAGGATGAGGTTGCTTTATTATTTTACTTTTATTGCAGGAGATCGTTGGCTTCAGCTGGAATGGGCGTGATGGTAAGTATGGTTTAATTTAGAACAATAAAGGATTGTGTCTTTATTTCAATTAAAGGACTTTATTCTGGGTGTTTGTGTTTTTCTTTAACTTTGACTATGGGGTTAGTAATGGGGGTGTCTTATAGACGCCTCTCCATTACTAACCTGGGCTTGATGTCAGCTGGCATTATAAGCTGACATCAACCCCAACCCTATTACCCCCTGCCACCGCACCAGGGCAGCGTGGAAGAGCGAGGCTAAGTGCCAGAATTGGCGCATCCTATGGATGCGCCATTTCTGGGGCGGCTGACGGCTGGTGTTTCTAGCCTGGGAGGGGGCCAATATTCATGGCACCCTTCCTGGGCTATTAATATCAGCCCCCAGCTGTCTGCCTAGCCTGTGCTAGCTATTAAATTAGGGGGGACCCCACGTTATTTTTTTTGGGGGGTTCCCCCATTTTAATAGCTAGTAAAGGCTAGGTATTCAGCTGGGGGCTGATATTAGTAGCCTGGGAAGCTCCGTGGGTATTACCCCCTTCCCAGGCTTCAAACATTTGCCCCAGCTGTCTGCTTAACCTCCGCTAGAGCCTAAAATTAAGGGGAACCCCACGCCAATTTTTTTTTAAATAAATCCTTTATTTTAACACTAAATGACAAGTACAGTAATCAACACTATTACTGTACTTCATATATATGTGACTGACATGTTTCTATCTATCTAATCTATGTGTGATTCTCTATTCTTTCTATTCTAAATTGTCGGGTACAGATGCTGAATTGCCGGCCGGCTTTCTTAAAGAGACGGTGCATGAAAACACTATTATTTTTTTAAATAAATACTTTACACTAAATGACAAGTACAGTAAGCAACACTGTCACTGTACTTCTTATATATGTGGCTGACATGTTTCTATCTATCTAATCTATGTGTGAAGCTCTATTCTGTCTGTTATAAATTGTCGGGTACCGCTGCTGAATTGCCGGCCGGCTTTTTTAAAGAGACGGTGCACGAAAACACTAATATTTTTTTTAATAAATCCTTTACACTAAATGACAAGTACAGTAAGCAACACTGTCACTGTACTTCATATATATGTGACTGACATGTTTCTATCTATCTAATCTATGTGTGATGCTCTATTCTTTCTGTTGTAAATTGTCGGGTACCGGTGAATGCCGCTGCTGAATTGCCGGCTTTTCATGTCATTCTACATTATTCTTAGTTGTTTTACTTCATGTAGAATTAACCTACAAGGAAAGAAAGGGTTTATTTTCATTCCGATATTTGTGTCCCATTGACTTGCATTGGTTTCCGGTATCGGAATCGGCGATATCCGATACTTTTTGGGTATCGGCCCGATCCAATCCGATACGATATTTCCTGATATCGGAAGGTATCGCTCAACACTAATGTGGAGCCATCATACTATAGAGACCATTATATGCGGGGCTCATCTGTCACGCAAGGTGTGGGAAAGACTTAGTGCAACACAGAGTGAAGAGGGAAAGTGAGCCCAGATACTAGGGAAATAGGGGAGTGAAGACCTCCTAGTCGGGTCTAGTGTCAACCTGTCTCAACTACCGTCCCTATATTGGCTCTTCACCAATCGCCGCATGCGTGCCTCTCCCTGACTTTCCCTGGCATATGGCTAAGGCTAGGGAAGGAAGGAGATGAGCACTAGATGATCTCCACTAAACTCTATAGACAACAAGGGTAGACAAACAGGGGGGAATTGTTTAGCCTTAGACGACTCCAAACAAATGCGCACATGGCCTCAAGCTCCAGAGAGGACAAAGTACTGCTCTTGCTAAAGCCTCACAAGTAGTAATGAATATCGCCAGCACCTCCCTCTCAGAAACACCAGGTAGTTATACACCCAGGCCAGGGAGCGAATTAGCCAGAGGGAGGTAGTCGCTGAGTCCTAGAGACAACCAGCCTCTAAGAAGATGTCTGTAATGCCAAATGTAGAGATCTCCTGCAACCAACTGCAGGGCGACTGTATGTCATGGTCATCAACCCTTACTGGGGGTGGTGGTAGAGGCGAGGGCTCAAGAGGTTCCTGGCAGCTTTACAGTCATTCGTCCCTTCGTGTTAAAGGAGCAGGATGATAGAGCCGCACCATGCCAGCCAGAAGAAAAGAAAGTGGAGCCCTTCAAGATGATGAAGCAAGAAAGCAGACTGTGGAAGGCCATCCAGGACCAAGAGCATCATGAGGGCCTGGTAACGTATACTACACAACTGTTCTGTATATGCTCATGCCATGTAAACCTATGGTGGCCGATTCATCAAGGCTGGTGGATTTCTATACCAGCATTCATGAAGCGCCTATTGGAGGAACGTGCACCAAATTCATTAAAAAGACTAAACCTCTTAATGAACTTGACTCATCCTTAAAGGGGTTGTTCCCTTTCAATACATGAATGTCCCTAGCTGCAGGTCATTTAATTAAAAAAAAGAGGTTCCACCATCTCAGAGCTGCAGCAGCTCAGTGCGCTCAGCTGGGCAGTCCGTCTGATTACATTTGTTGGCTGTGGCAGTATTGAGGTGATGTCAGTGCCATACACAATCCCAGGAATGGGTCAGGACAGCACAGTTTGATTCTTTATACCTGCAGCCAGGGTCATTCATTTATTGAAATATCCCCTTAAAGCTGACGTACTAGACCTCAAGAAATGTACTCCAGTCAAAAGATGGAGTCAATTTCAGTCCTATTTTACACCACTTTTCCAGCCTAATTTGTAATAAGTTTTCAGGTAAAGCTAAGCCACAAGCGGTCCAGATAAGCTCTGTTCACTATTTAAGAAGTTAAAAGAGTGGGTGTAAAAAGGTCAGAGTATTTAAATGTAAGTTGCGCAGGAATTTACTGAGATTCAAACAGTTGTGCAACACATTTCCGGTGAAAACTGCTTGATGAAAAATGTTCCTTGAATAATATAACATTTCAGGTTAGTGGTAATAGATTTTATTTGAGCTGATGGATTTAAACAAATTTCAACATTTAGGAAAAAAGCATTAATCTATTTCAGTTAGAGTTAATTCAATTACTCTAGCATAAAGATCCTAATTCACTTTGTCTAAAGGAAGTTAGTTGGCAAATATTTATTGTGTGAGTAATGAGGTTATGAAACTCTCTACCACATGAAATTGAAATACTTAATTTTCTAAAAAAAATTCAAGGAGGGCATGTGTGTGCCTTTCTTGAATAATATAAAATTGCAGGTTATCCGTACTAGATTTTGTTATGGGACGTTGATCCAGGGAACTAGTCTGATTGCCATATGTGGAGTCGGGAAGGAATTTTTCCCCTAATATGGGGCAATTAGCATCTGCCTCATGGGGTTTTTGCCTTCCTCTGGATCAACACATTAGCTTTTAGGTTGAACTTGATGGACTTGTGTCTTTCAACCTTAAAACTATGAAACGGTCCCTGTATAGAGGTTCAAGGGTGAAGCCCAGGGTTCATTTGGAAACATCAGAAATGGTGTGTTTTGCGCCCAGTCTGTCCAAGGAAGCCTGTTTGAGCCAACGGCCTCAGAAATATCTTAACATTTAAGAAAGTAGCAATAGTTAGGGTTGGCTGAACCATTCTAGCCTTAAGTTTGCCCCTCCAGTCAGCATCTAGTATGTAGATGCAATCAAGGCCCTGTAATAAGTCTTTATCGCTGTACAGGGCTGTAAGAGTGAAGGCCAGAGTTCCTTTGGAACCTGTAGGATAGACTGGCTTTTGCCAAGTCTTTCCAAAGAAGCTTTTTTGAGCCATAGGCCTCAGACAGGTCCTAACAAGAAAGTGGCATTAGATAGGTTTTTCTTTAGTTAGGATTGATTCAACTACTCAAGCCTCAAGCGCACTCCTCCGGCCAGCAGCTACTCTGTAGATGCAACTCTGGGCCTATGGTAAGTATCTATCCCTGTACAGAGGTGTAATGGTAAAAACCAGGGTTCCCTTGGGATCTGCAGAATGGAGTAGCTTGCGCCAAGTCTGTCCGAGGAAGTCTGTTTGAGCCAACAGCCTTAAACAGATCCCAGTATTTAGGAAAAAAAAGCTTTAGTTAGAGTTGAGTCAACCACTATAGCCTCAAGCTCGCTCCTCCGGCCAGCAGCTACTCTGTAGATGCAGCCCTGGGCCTATGGTAAGTATCTATCCCTGTACAGGGGTGTAATGGTAAAGGCCAGGGTTCCCTTGGGATCTGCAGAATGGAGTAGCTTGCGCCAAGTCTGTCCGAGAAAGCCTTTTTGAGCTGATGGATTTAAACAAATTTCAACATTTAGGAAAAAAGCATTAATCTATTTCAGTTAGAGTTAATTCAATTACTCTAGCATAAAGATCCTAATTCACTTTGTCTAAAGGAAGTTAGTTGGCAAATTTTTATTGTGTGAGCAATGAGGTTATGAAACTCTCTACCACATGAAATTGAAATACTTAATTTTCTAAAAAAAATTCAAGGAGGGCATGTGTGTGCCTTTCTTAAATAATATAAAATTGCAGGTTATCCGTACTAGATTTTGTTATGGGACGTTGATCCAGGGAACTAGTCTGATTGCCATATGTGGAGTCGGGAAGGAATTTTTCCCCTAATATGGGGCAATTAGCATCTGCCTCATGGGGTTTTTGCCTTCCTCTGGATCAACACATTAGCTTTTAGGTTGAACTTGACAGACTTGTGTCTTTCAACCTTAAAACTATGAAACGGTCCCTGTATAGAGGTTCAAGGGTGAAGCCCAGGGTTCATTTGGAAACATCAGAAATGGTGTGGTTTGCGCCGAGTCTGTCCAAGGAAGCCTGTTTGAGCAAACGGCCTCAGAAATATCTTAACATTTAAGAAAGTAGCAATAGTTAGGGTTGGCTGAACCATTCTAGCCTTAAGTTTGCCCCTCCAGTCAGCATCTACTATGTAGATGCAATCAAGGCCCTGTAATAAGTCTTTATCGCTGTACAGGGCTGTAAGAGTGAAGGCCAGAGTTCCTTTGGAACCTGTAGGATAGACTGGCTTTTGCCAAGTCTTTCCAAAGAAGCTTTTTTGAGCCATAGGCCTCAGACAGGTCCTAACAAGAAAGTGGCATTAGATAGGTTTTTCTTTAGTTAGGATTGATTCAACTACTCAAGCCTCAAGCGCACTCCTCCGGCCAGCAGCTACTCTGTAGATGCAACTCTGGGCCTATGGTAAGTATCTATCCCTGTACAGGGGTGTAATGGTAAAAACCAGGGTTCCCTTGGGATCTGCAGAATGGAGTAGCTTGCGCCAAGTCTGTCCGAGGAAGTCTGTTTGAGCCAACAGCCTTAAACAGATCCCAGTATTTAGGAAAAAAAAAGCTTTAGTTAGAGTTGAGTCAACCACTATAGCCTCAAGCTCGCTCCTCCGGCCAGCAGCTACTCTGTAGATGCAGCCCTGGGCCTATGGTAAGTATCTATCCCTGTACAGGGGTGTAATGGTAAAGGCCAGGGTTCCCTTGGGATCTGCAGAATGGAGTAGCTTGCGCCAAGTCTGTCCGAGAAAGCCTTTTTGAGCTGATGGATTTAAACAAATTTCAACATTTAGGAAAAAAGCATTAATCTATTTCAGTTAGAGTTAATTCAATTACTCTAGCATAAAGATCCTAATTCACTTTGTCTAAAGGAAGTTAGTTGGCAAATTTTTATTGTGTGAGCAATGAGGTTATGAAACTCTCTACCACATGAAATTGAAATACTTAATTTTCTAAAAAAAATTCAAGGAGGGCATGTGTGTGCCTTTCTTAAATAATATAAAATTGCAGGTTATCCGTACTAGATTTTGTTATGGGACGTTGATCCAGGGAACTAGTCTGATTGCCATATGTCGAGTCGGGAAGGAATTTTTCCCCTAATATGGGGCAATTAGCATCTGCCTCATGGGGTTTTTGCCTTCCTCTGGATCAACACATTAGCTTTTAGGTTGAACTTGATGGACTTGTGTCTTTCAACCTTAAAACTATGAAACGGTCCCTGTATAGAGGTTCAAGGGTGAAGCCCAGGGTTCATTTGGAAACATCAGAAATGGTGTGTTTTGCGCCCAGTCTGTCCAAGGAAGCCTGTTTGAGCCAACGGCCTCAGAAATATCTTAACATTTAAGAAAGTAGCAATAGTTAGGGTTGCCTGAACCATTCTAGCCTTAAGTTTGCCCCTCCAGTCAGCATCTAGTATGTAGATGCAATCAAGGCCCTGTAATAAGTCTTTATCGCTGTACAGGGCTGTAAGAGTGAAGGCCAGAGTTCCTTTGGAACCTGTAGGATAGACTGGCTTTTGCCAAGTCTTTCCAAAGAAGCTTTTTTGAGCCATAGGCCTCAGACAGGTCCTAACAAGAAAGTGGCATTAGATAGGTTTTTCTTTAGTTAGGATTGATTCAACTACTCAAGCCTCAAGCGCACTCCTCCGGCCAGCAGCTACTCTGTAGATGCAACTCTGGGCCTATGGTAAGTATCTATCCCTGTACAGAGGTGTAATGGTAAAAACCAGGGTTCCCTTGGGATCTGCAGAATGGAGTAGCTTGCGCCAAGTCTGTCCGAGGAAGTCTGTTTGAGCCAACAGCCTTAAACAGATCCCAGTATTTAGGAAAAAAAAGCTTTAGTTAGAGTTGAGTCAACCACTATAGCCTCAAGCTCGCTCCTCCGGCCAGCAGCTACTCTGTAGATGCAGCCCTGGGCCTATGGTAAGTATCTATCCCTGTACAGGGGTGTAATGGTAAAGGCCAGGGTTCCCTTGGGATCTGCAGAATGGAGTAGCTTGCGCCAAGTCTGTCCGAGAAAGCCTTTTTGAGCTGATGGATTTAAACAAATTTCAACATTTAGGAAAAAAGCATTAATCTATTTCAGTTAGAGTTAATTCAATTACTCTAGCATAAAGATCCTAATTCACTTTGTCTAAAGGAAGTTAGTTGGCAAATTTTTATTGTGTGAGCAATGAGGTTATGAAACTCTCTACCACATGAAATTGAAATACTTAATTTTCTAAAAAAAATTCAAGGAGGGCATGTGTGTGCCTTTCTTAAATAATATAAAATTGCAGGTTATCCGTACTAGATTTTGTTATGGGACGTTGATCCAGGGAACTAGTCTGATTGCCATATGTGGAGTCGGGAAGGAATTTTTCCCCTAATATGGGGCAATTAGCATCTGCCTCATGGGGTTTTTGCCTTCCTCTGGATCAACACATTAGCTTTTAGGTTGAACTTGACAGACTTGTGTCTTTCAACCTTAAAACTATGAAACGGTCCCTGTATAGAGGTTCAAGGGTGAAGCCCAGGGTTCATTTGGAAACATCAGAAATGGTGTGGTTTGCGCCGAGTCTGTCCAAGGAAGCCTGTTTGAGCAAACGGCCTCAGAAATATCTTAACATTTAAGAAAGTAGCAATAGTTAGGGTTGGCTGAACCATTCTAGCCTTAAGTTTGCCCCTCCAGTCAGCATCTACTATGTAGATGCAATCAAGGCCCTGTAATAAGTCTTTATCGCTGTACAGGGCTGTAAGAGTGAAGGCTAGAGTTCCTTTGGAACCTGTAGGATAGACTGGCTTTTGCCAAGTCTTTCCAAAGAAGCTTTTTTGAGCCATAGGCCTCAGACAGGTCCTAACAAGAAAGTGGCATTAGATAGGTTTTTCTTTAGTTAGGATTGACTCAACTACTCAAGCCTCAAGCGCACTCCTCCGGCCAGCAGCTACTCTGTAGATGCAACTCTGGGCCTATGGTAAGTATCTATCCCTGTACAGGGGTGTAATGGTAAAAACCAGGGTTCCCTTGGGATCTGCAGAATGGAGTAGCTTGCGCCAAGTCTGTCCGAGGAAGTCTGTTTGAGCCAACAGCCTTAAACAGATCCCAGTATTTAGGAAAAAAAAAGCTTTAGTTAGAGTTGAGTCAACCACTATAGCCTCAAGCTCGCTCCTCCGGCCAGCAGCTACTCTGTAGATGCAGCCCTGGGCCTATGGTAAGTATCTATCCCTGTACAGGGGTGTAATGGTAAAGGCCAGGGTTCCCTTGGGATCTGCAGAATGGAGTAGCTTGCGCCAAGTCTGTCCGAGAAAGCCTTTTTGAGCTGATGGATTTAAACAAATTTCAACATTTAGGAAAAAAGCATTAATCTATTTCAGTTAGAGTTAATTCAATTACTCTAGCATAAAGATCCTAATTCACTTTGTCTAAAGGAAGTTAGTTGGCAAATTTTTATTGTGTGAGCAATGAGGTTATGAAACTCTCTACCAAATGAAATTGAAATACTTAATTTTCTAAAAAAAATTCAAGGAGGGCATGTGTGTGCCTTTCTTAAATAATATAAAATTGCAGGTTATCCGTACTAGATTTTGTTATGGGACGTTGATCCAGGGAACTAGTCTGATTGCCATATGTGGAGTCGGGAAGGAATTTTTCCCCTAATATGGGGCAATTAGCATCTGCCTCATGGGGTTTTTGCCTTCCTCTGGATCAACACATTAGCTTTTAGGTTGAACTTGACAGACTTGTGTCTTTCAACCTTAAAACTATGAAACGGTCCCTGTATAGAGGTTCAAGGGTGAAGCCCAGGGTTCATTTGGAAATATCAGAAATGGTGTGTTTTGCGCCAAGTCTGTCCAAGGAAGCCTGTTTGAGCCAATGGCCTCAGAAATATCCTAACATTTAAGAAAGTAGCAATAGTTAGGGTTGGCTGAACCATTCTAACCTTAAGTTTGCCCCTCCAGTCAGCATCTACTATGTAGATGCAATCAAGGCCCTGTAATAAGTCTTTATCACTGTACAGGGCTGTAAGAGTGAAGGTCAGAGTTCCTTTGGAACCTGTAGGATAGACTGGCTTTTGCCAAGTTTTTCCAAAGAAGCTTTTTTGAGCCATAGGCCTCAGACAGGTCCTAACAAGAAAGTGGCATTAGATAGGTTTTTCTTTAGTTAGGATTGACTCAACTACTCAAGCCTCAAGCGCACTCCTCCGGCCAGCAGCTACTCTGTAGATGCAACCCTGGGCCTATGGTAAGTATCTATCCCTGTACAGGGGTGTAATGGTAAAAACCAGGGTTCCCTTGGGATCTGCAGAATGGAGTAGCTTGCGCCAAGTCTGTCCGAGGAAGTCTGTTTGAGCCACCAGCCTTAAACAGATCCCAGTATTTAGGAAAAAAAAGCTTTAGTTAGAGTTGAATCAACCACTATAGCCTCAAGCTCGCTCCTCCGGCCAGCAGCTACTCTGTAGATGCAACCCTGGGCCTATGGTAAGTATCTATCCCTGTACAGGGGTGTAATGGTAAAGGCCAGGGTTCCGTTGGGATCTGCAGAATGGAGTAGCTTGCGCCAAGTCTGTCCGAGGAAGCCTTTTTGAGCCAATGGCCTTAGACAGAACCCATCATTTAGTAATAAAAAAGCTTTAGTTAGAGTTATAGCCTGAAGCTCGCTCCTCTGGCCAGCAGCTACTCTGTAGATGCAACCCTGAGCATGTGGCAAGTCTCCATTCCTGTAAAGGGGTGTAATGGTAAAGATCAGGGTTCCTTTTGACCTGCTTATGCCAAGTCTGTCAAAGGAAGCCTTTTTGAGCTGATGGCTCTACACAGATCCTAATGTTTAGGAAAAAAGCTTATGTGTATTTCAGTTAGATTAAAAGTAAAGCCAACAAAAGAGAATTTAACTTTCCTCAAAAAATCAATTATTAATATAGCATTTACCTGCCCAGATCTCAGAACTAATGCACTATTAGGATGTAGCAATCCCATATAATTTTGTGTGCAGTTTTAATACTATGTAATCACCCCCCTCCATTAATTGGTAATATGTGAGTGGTTGTCGCATCAGTATTTTGCACCTGTATTGCTGTCATCGTTATTATATGGTATGATTAGTACTGAGACCTAGGCAGGTAAACACTGTTGCCCTTTTTTCCTGTGTTAATTCTTGAATTTTGGTGGGAATTTAAATTTGTCTTTGCTTTAATGTTAGTGTAGGGACTCGCAAGTATGAGGACCCTTGACGCGGGTTGCGAGCTTGTGTATTTTGGCCAAAATATTTACTAATACCTCATATATATCATATATATTTTTTGCACGTTATTTTTATTCAGGGTGCAGCCAGACCCATCAATGTTGGCCTTGTAAACTAGGGTGTCTGTCTTCATGGGGTGTACTTAAAAAGTGCTGGGCAGCCCACCTAATCTAATAGTTTGAGCTTCACTAATAGGCTGTAAGCCAGACATTGTGCACTACCTATGTGTGACCAGTGCCCTATACAAGGCTTATTTGTGTGCAGTTTTAATACTAAGCAATCACCCCCTCCATGAATTGGTAGGTTGTGAGTGGTTGTCTCATCAATATTTTGCACCTGTGTTGCTGACTTCTTCATTATATGGGTTTGCTGCATCCTTGTAATTATTGTTGCTGTATTTGCTGTGTTAATTCTTGAATTTTGGTGGGAACTTTAATTCCTTGTTTTTGTGACTTTGCTTTTAATGTTAGTGTAGGGACTCGCAAGTATGAGGACCCTTGAGCAGGTTGCGAGCTTGTATATTTTGGCCAAAATATCGACCAATACCTCATATATATCATATATATTTTTTACATGCTATTTTTATTCAGGGTGCAGCCAAGCCCATCTACAGGTGCATCTCACAAAATTAGAATATCACCAGAAAAGTTAATTTATTTCAGTTCTTCAATACAAAACGTGAAACTTATATATTATATAGAGCCATTACACACAGAGTGATCTATTTCACGTGTTTATTTCTGTTAATATTGATGATTATGGCTTACAGCCAATGAAAACTCAAAAGTCATTATTTCAATTAATTAGAATACCTTATAACAACAGCTTGAAAAATGTTTTCAAAATCCAAAATGTTATCCTACTGAAATGTATGTTCAATAAATGCCCTCAATACTTGGTCGGGGATCCTTTTACATCAATTACTGCATCAATGCGGCAATGTGGCATGGAGGGATCAGCCTGTGACACTGCTGAGGGGTTATGGAAGCCCAGGTGGCTTTGATAGAAGCCTTCAGCTCGTCTGCATTGTTGGGTCTGGTGTCTCTCATTTTCCTCTTGACAATACCCCATAGATTCTTTATGGGGTTAAGGTCAGGTGAGTTTGCTGCCAATCAAGCACAGTGATACTGTTGTTTTTAAACCAGGTATTAGTACTTTTGTCAGTGTGGACAGGGGCCAAGTCCTGCTGGAGAATGAAATTTCCATCTCCAAAAAGCTTGGCGTAGCTAAGGTTTTGGTTCAGGGGGCCGAAACTTCTGAGTGGGCCTCTAACCAGGTAACCCTGATTCCAACTATAGTGGCGCACCCAGATAGTTGATGTAGGAAAACCTCAGCAGATGACCGCGCTGTTACTAAAAATAATCTCTATACAAAGACCAGCACTGATATTACCGCCATATGGTGACATATATTGATAGATGCCAGTCCTGCAGAACATATAAGAGATCACAGCTCAGTTATATATAGTACCTTACAGCTGACGTTCTTTCTGATTAAATTGTTCACTTTTCCCGTCTTTTCCATCTGGCCCAGACCGACACGACAACTTCTCCAGCCAGGGCTCAGAGTCTCAGGTATGCAGAGATCACAACAAAGACACATTTGACTCCTTACATTTCAGGCACTGACCACATCTATCCCCAACCTGCACAAACTTCTCATCCTGCTGATACCCCAATACTGAGCCTCTGCTGCAAAATGTGTCCCTATTACTGCACCTACTGTGTGCCCTCTAGATGGTAAAACAAACCTCTAAAATAAAGTAATGCCGTGTGCAAGTGTCCTAGAAAACAGTGCCCACATTGTGCCCCCTAGAAAGTAATAGTGCCCCTTCGACAGTCACGATAACCTGAGTTCCCCTATAACAATAAGTGCCCACCTAAGATTTAATAATGTCCTGAGTTTCCCCCCATGTAGAGATCCGCTCTAACCAGTATGATGTTCTCCTATTCACGATATAATTCCCCCTCACTGTATAGTACCCCCACAAAGTATACTGACCCCTTAGTAGCCCCCAAGCTGATGGCTCCAACACTGTATGATGGCCTCCACACTATACAAAGACCCCACATTATCTCCCACACTGTATGATGGCCCCCACGCTGTTCAAAGAACCCACATTATCTCCCACACTGTATAAATAGCCTACATATAGTATAATGCACCAGATAGTCCTCAATATAGTATAATGCACTCCCCATAGTCCTTCGTATAGTATAATGCGCCCCTATAGGCAGAGTCTGTAGTAAAATGCTCCCCCCATTGACAGAGTCTGTAGTATAAAGCTCCCCCCCATAGGCAGAGTCTGTAGTATAATGCTCCCCCCCTCCTCATAGGCAGAGTCTGTGGTATAATGCCCCCCCATAGGCAGAGTCTGCAGTATAATGCCCCCCCCATAGGCAGAGTCTGTAGTATAATGCTCCCCCCTCCTCATAGGCAGAGTCTGTAGTATAATGCCCCCCCCTCCTCATAGGCAGAATCTGTAGTATAATGCCCCCCCCATCTCATAGGCAGAGTCTGTAGTGTAATGTGCCCCCCCTCCTCATAGGCAGAGTCTGTGGTATAATGCCCCCCCATCTCATAGGCAGCGTCTGTAGTATAATGCCCCACCTATAGGCAGAGTCTGTAGTAAAATGCACCCCCCATAGGCAGAGTCTGTAGTATAATGCTCCCCCTCTTATAGGCAGAGTCTGTAGTACAATGTCCCCCCCATAGGCAGAGTCTGTAGTATAATGCTCCCCCCCTCCTTATAGGCAGAGTCTGTAGTATAATGCCCCCCCATAGGCAGAGTCTGCAGTATAATGCCCCCCCATAGGCAGAGTCTGTAGTATAATGCTCCCCCCTCCTCATAGTCAGAGTCTGTAGTATAATCCCCCCCCCTCCTGATAGGCAGAATCTTTAGTATAATGCCCCCCCATCTCATAGGCAGAGTCTGTAGTATAATGTGCCCCCCCTCCTCATAGGCAGAGTCTGTGATATAATGCCCCCCCCATCTCATAAGCAGCGTCTGTAGTATAATGCCCCACCTATAGGCAGAATCTGTAGTAAAATGCACCCCCCATAGGCAGAGTCTGTAGTATAATGCTCCCCCTCTTATAGGCAGAGTCTGTAGTACAATGTCCCCCCATAGGCAGAGTTTGTAGTCTACTGCTCTCCCCTGCTCATAAACAGAGTCTGTAGTATAATGCCCCCCATAGGCAGAGTCTGTAGTAGAATGCCCCCCCATAGACAGAGGCTTTAGTATAATGCTCCCCCCCTCCCCATAGACAGTCTGTAGTATAATGCCCCCCCTCCCCATAGGCAGAGTCTTTAGTATAATGCCCCCCCTCTCTGTGGGCAGAGTCTTTAGGATAATGCTCCCCCATAGGCAGAGTCTGTAGTATAATGCACCTCTCCCTTCCCATAGGCAGAGTCTGTAATATAATGCCGCCCCCCACCCGGCAAAAAATAAATAAACAGTACTCATCTCTCCTCCTGGTTCCCTCGCTGCTCAGAGCACCCAGCACGCACACATCTTCAGCACAGCGGGCTGGGCGCCAAGTGATGATGTCAGAGACGTCAGTCACAGAAGGGACTAATGGGAGAGAGATCCGCGCTCCCTCTCTCATCAGTAAACTTGCGGCGGTGGCGGGCAGTGGGGCCCGATGCTGGCACCAGGGGCATGCTAGATACAGTTACACTGGCGTAGCCCTGGATGGGCCCCCTAAGAGCGAGGGGCCCGGGGCCACCGCCCCCTTTGCCCCCCTGGTAGCTTGATACTGTGGCAGAGGGAAGCATGAAGTGCTCTAAAATTTCCTGGTAGACGGCTGCGCTGACTTTGGTGTTGAAAAAACACAGTGGACCTACACCAGCAGATGACACGGCTCCCCAAACCATCACTGATTGTGGAAACTTCACACTAGACCTCAAGCAGCTTGGATTGTGGCCTCTCCACTCTTCTTCCAGACTCTGGGACCTTGATTTCAAATGAAAATTGGAACTCTGGACATCTGTCAAGTCAGCAGTCTTCATCATGATTATCATGATTGTGGAGCCTACTAAAACAGACTAAGGGACCTTTTTAAATGCTTAGGAAGTCTTTGCAGGTGTTTTTTGTTAATTATTTTAATTTACTGAGTTAATGACTTTTGTGTTTTCATTGGCTATAAGCCATAATCATCAACATTAACAGAAATAAACACTTGAAATAGATCACTGTGTTTGTAATGACTCTATATAATATATGAGGTTCACTTTTTGCATTGAAGAACTGAAATAAATTAACTTTTTGATGATATTCTAATTTTGTGAGATGCACCTATATGTTATGGCCTTGTAAATTAGAGTGTCTATCTTCATGGGGTGCACTTAAATAGTGCTGGGCAGCCCGTGTTCTTGCCTCAGCAGCGAATTTAGCTATCCAGGGAATCTAGTCACTTTATGTGTATATCAGTTCTGACATTATGTTGCTTGCATTTGAATCCTGTCTCTTTTTTATTGTTTGATAACTGCACTGTCTGCTAGTGATTTAATGTATTTGCTCTAGTTTCAATTTGCAATGCATTATGGGAAAGTTCCAAGAGCATTGTGAGACAGTTCTTGTTGCATTGTGGTCCTGTTCTTGTCACAGTTTAGGCAGCGACCATTATTTCCTCGTCTCTTCTGATGGAGAAGTTCCCTTATCACTCATCTTGTAAAGTGGCACAGAGCGGTAGTCGTGACTGAACGTCGGTCTGATTTCGCTCTGGCACTTTACAGACAATGGGTGTCCCAGTCCCAGTGTGCTCTAGGGTGTGGGGTGCAGCACACTCTCTTGTAGGCCGCAGGCCTCCACTGCCTTCAGGCTTCTGTCCTCAGAAGCCGCCGCACACAATTTAGGGAACACGAAGTTCTTTGTAACAGTCAAACATATACTTGACAGTTCAAGTTCATCAGGTGGGTACAGATGGGATAAGGCACAGCAATTCACATTATCCTCCTTCTTAGCATAACTCCTCTTCAGCCCTGTTGCTAGCTCATCCTGTATTTCTCGTCCACCTCTGCAGTGCACCCGGGACTGGCCTTCAACTTCCATCTATGCAGGTCCCTGTCCATCTTCCTTTGTACTTCAGAGCACACAAAGTGTCCGGCAGCTCCTATGCCAGACCTTAGGCTCTGGACGTGACTGGAGCGACTGCTCTGGATCCCAGTAATGCCTCCCACTGCCTGGAACATTGAGTACTATATACAGTGGGTACGGAAAGCATTCAGACCCCTTTACATCTTTCACTCTTTGTTTCATTGCAGCCATTTGGTAAATTCTAAAAAGTTCTTTTTTTTTTTCTCATTAAAGTACACTGTGCACCCCATCTTGACTGAAAAAAAACAGAAATGTAGAAATTTTTGCAAATTTATTAAAAAAGGAAAACTGAAATATCACATGGTCATAAGTATTCAGACCCTTTGCTCATATTTAAGTCACATGCTGTCCATTTCCTTGTGATCCTCCTTGAGATGGTTCTACTCTTTCATTGGAGTCCAGCTGTGTTTAATTAAACTGATAGGACTTGATTTGGAAAGGCACACACCTGTCTATATAAGACCTCACAGCTCACAGTGCATGTCAGACCAAATGAGAATCATGAGCTCAAAGGAACTGCCTGTTACGATGTTAGTAGATACCCTGAAGTCCAATGGCGTGGGCCAAAAGCAGAGACTGAGACAAGAGTAGTGTGAAAGTCTATTTTAAACTCAAGTGCAAAAGATCACAGCAAACAGTTTATGAAGGTAAGTTCATTCCAAACAATACTTCTTAGAACCTAATCTGTAAGGCACGGACTTCATTACTATTAGGGTATGTAAACGTTAACGATAGTCCAAGTTTACTTAGGTACAGTAATATGCAAACAGAAATAAGGATAGTAAGCAGACGTAGGTATTCCTCAGTTGATTGTGGACTCACGTAGTGCAGAAGAGAAGACAAACTGGAATATGGATCTGGATATTGAAGAATGCAGGAGGTGCAGCGGAGGAAACAGCGATGTCTTAAGCAGAGCTGGAGCCGGGTATTTAAACACAGAGCAAGATGGTGACTATACCAGAGGTGTAGAGATCCAGGAGAAGTTTTCTTCAGGAAGACAAAAGTTCAGAGATCCCAGCGTGAGTGAACAACAGCCAGTGGTTCCTTTCAGCAGAAGTCCCCTTAGCAGAGGATTCAGGCAGCAATCCTTTCAGCGGATGACTAGGAGTAAACACAAGGTCAGCAAGACTCTATTCAGAGGGCTAGCACAGGTGAGTAGAAAGCTAAAAGCACACAATACTCAGGCAAGGCATGATTGCAACACATGCAGTTTAAGTAGGTCCACAGGCAGGAAACACATGACCCCAGTGAGGCAATGGAAGCCATCTTGGCTAAGGGAAAAACTACTGGCAAAGTAAAATTAAACCTGGCATCCTGACACTGCCCAAGGAGCTTAGAGACAGAATTGTGGCAAGGCACAGATCTGGCCAAGTTTACAAAAGAATTTCTGCATTAGTCAAGGGTCCTAAGAACACAGTGGCCTCCATAATCCTTAAGTGGAAGAAGTTTGGGACCACCAGAAGTCTTCCTAGACCTGGCCGTCCAGCTAAACTGAGCAATCGTGGGAGAAGAGCCTTGGTGAGAGAGGTAAAGATGAACCCCAAGATCACTGTGGCTCAGCTCCAAAGATGCAGTAGGGAGATGGGAGAAAGTTGCATAAATCAACTATCACTGCAGCCCTCCACAAGTCGAGCCTTTATGGCAGAGTGGCCCAACGGAAGCCTCTCCTCAGTGCAAGACATATGAAAGCCCGCACAGAGTTTGCTTAAAAACACATGAAGGACTCCCAGTCTATGAGAAATAAGATTCTTTGGTCTGATGAGACTAAGATAGAACTTTTTGGTGATAATTCTAAGGGGTATGTGTGGAAAAAACCAGGCACTGCTCATCACCTGCCCAATACAATCCCAACAGTGAAACATGGTGGTGGCAGCATCATGGGGGTGTTTTTCAGCTGCAGGGACAGGACGACTGGTTGGAATTGAAAGAAACATGAATGCGGCCAAGTACACAGATATCCTGGATGAAAACCTCTTCCAGAGTGCTCTGGACCTCAGACTTGGCCGAAGGTTCACCTTCCAACAAGACAATGACCCTAAGCACACAGTTAAAATAACAAAGGAGTGGCTTCAGAACAACTCTGTGACCATTCTAGACTGGCCCAGCCAGAGCCCTGACCTAAACCCAATTGAACATCTCTGGAGAGACCTGAAAATGGCTGTCCACCAACGTTCACCATCCAACCTGACAGAACTGGAGAGGATCTGCAAGGAAGAATGGCAGAGGAACCCCAAATCCAGGTGTGAAAAACTTGTTGCATCATTCCCAAGAAGACTCATGGATGCACTAGCTCAAAAGGGGGCTTCTACTCAATACTGGTCATTTGGTCTGACATGCACTGTGAGCTGTGAGGTCTTATATAGACAGGTGTGTGCCTTTCCAAATCAAGTCCTATCAGTTTAATTAAACACAGCTGGACTCCAATGAAAGAGTAGAACCGTCTCAAGGAGGATCACAAGGAAATGGACAGCATGTGACTTAAATATGAGCAAAGGGTCTGAATACTTATGACCATGTGATATTTCAGTTTTCCTTTTTTAATAAATTTGCAAAAATTTCTACATTTCAGTTTTTTTCAGTCAAGATGGGGTGCACAGTGTACTTTAATGAGAAAAAAAACGAACTTTTTAGAATTTACCAAATGGCTGCAATGAAACAAAGAGTGAAAAATTTAAAGGGGTCTGAATGCTTTCCGTACCCACTGTACTTCAATAAAACTCACCCTATAGATACCCTAGCCTGAACCTGCATGTCAACGGAGATGGGCATCCTACATATAGATGACAATGGCACCCTTGCTGAACGGCAGCTGCCCCTAGACCCTAAAAGTCCCTTATTCGTATTTACATAGACCAAAGATCTGACAGTCTACCAGAAACTGGTACAGATATCACATCAAACAATCAATCCTCAGTGTGTACTAAATGATTAAAGTGACAACAGTGAATAAAGTGACAATGTGCAAATTTATAAAAACACCCAAGAACGTTCCTAATATCTTTGGACCTCCAAGCCAAAGGATACATTCGGGCATCCAAACAAAGGCTACAATCAGCCCTGTTCAACACCCTAGATGCTGATTACCTGCCTTATAGTGGAGGGTGACACCCTAGTTAATGTTGACACTGTGGCGCCCCGCTCCACGGCGGCTATCCCTGGATAACCCTAGCCAGCCCTGGAATTAATCACCCATAGAGGTATCAATGACATAAATGATCACAAGACTAAACAATAAAAGGAACTTATCTTGATAAAGTGCAATACTGATGCGGATCATCTTTATGCCGCATGTCCCGATTTTAAAGAGATTTAATAAAATTTGTATTTTAGGGTTTATGTTATACTTATGTCTTATGGTATCCTAAGCTTATCTTATGCTATACTCACATTATGCATTAACACTTCACATGCTGTTACATCACCATTATACATTACATAAGACACATATCACTTTTACATATAAAACCGCAAGAGAGTGTTCACATGAGGTGTTTGTTGTCTTCAGGGGCAGGAACAGGGTAAGACAGTCCACATCCCTACAGTTTTGTATCTTGGGCTCTGTGCACACAGCCTGCTCCAAGCTTAGCCGGTAAGAGCCCTATCTATGTGGTACAATACTGGGGTTCATCGTATGTTTTCCGCATCTACTGTATGGAGGTTTCTCTACTATCAATAAAGAGAAGGGTTTTCGCAGCCTTATTCTTAAGAAGACAGGGGGTTTAGCTCCATGTCACACTACACACCGTGGTAAGGTGTATGAGGGGAGCATAGCCCGCCTAATCTAATAGTATGGGTGTCACTAATAGGCTGTAAACCAGACACTGTGCGTGACCAGTGCCAAAATATCTACCAGAACCTCATATATAGATTTTGCACATTATTTTTATTCAGGGTGCAGCCAAGCCCATCAATGTTGGATTTGTAAACTAGGGGGTCTGTCCTCATGGGGTGCACTTAGATAGTGCTTTGCAGCCCACCTAATCTAATAGTATGAGGGTCACTAATAGGCTGTAAGCCCTATATTGAGCACTATCTGTGTTAGGTGTCAGGTGTTTTCTGGATCTGAAATGGGTTCAGAATCATCAGTGGATTGTGTGGTCTCCCATTCTGGTCCAGCCAGGGCTGATGCTGCTCAGCATCATCGTCAGTCCCAACGCCTAGCTGGTGCACGAGATGTACAAGCTGTCTCTCAGGTCTTTGTTCCTAGCAACATGAAGGATAGGTTGCGGAGGGAAACATGGCTGTTACAGCCTAAGTCCAGGATACACTGCACTGAGCATGCCCGTGACATGGCGGACCGTGATTGGTGGTTTGGGAGTCGGCTGATCCGGTGACCTGGCACCGCCTGATTGGTCGCGGGTGACGTCACCAATAATATGAGGGTGGGCAGGGCTTAATATTTAAATAGCACGCCCACAAACATGGCGGCGCGCTGTGATCATTGAGCTGAGTTGGTGTTATTGTGTGGACGCTTGGTCGTTTCGGCTCCACGTGTGCTTTTGCTGTTATAGCTTCTGACAGGCAGGTTTAGCAGGGGATAGACAGCCTTAGATGGAGGGAGGCAGGTAGCTTCGTCTGACAGTCTGGCTCCGACAAGGGGGTCGCTATACACCCCGAGCAGACTGCGGACTCCGTATTCCCGGCACCGCCTGTTAGCCACGTGGAGAGATACTCCGCAGTCCGGTAGCACGCTGGCTGGGAGCATGTATACGCCGGCGTGAATCACACACGCATCCGAGCGCCTGCTGCGTAGCCTCTGTGCAGTTAACAGGGCTACAGCTACATTATGTGTCGCACATCTCTCGTGCAGTTAACGGAGATAGTGCGAATCCCTATTCCCGTTCCGGTGTGCAGTAACACGGGGGGGGGATTGTTATTTCAGTTGGTTGTTTTACCTTCTTACCCGGAAGGTGTTCGGCCGCAGTCCTCCAGGCTGCATCGCGGACCCCGGGTTCGTTTGCTTTCCATTATTTAATAAAGTTGTTTGCAACCATTCCCCTAATAATCTGTGTGTGACCAGTGCCCTATACAAGCCATTTTTTGTGTGCAGTTTTAATACTAAGCAATGACTCCCTCCAAGAATTGGTAGGTTATGAGTTGGTTGTCTCATCAGTATTTTGCACCTGTGCTGCCCCTGCCTTTATTATATGGTTTGCTTCAGGGGCGGACACAGACTGTAGTGGGCCCCTGTGCAAGAAATTTTTGGGGGCCCCCCCCCTGCGCTTCATAAGGCAACAAAGTTATGTAAACATAACCCCCCCATGTGCAGCTCTCATCCCCCCCATGTGCAGCTCACCCCCCCGATGCATCTCTCATCCCCCCCCGTGCATCTCTCATCCCCCCCATGTGCATCTCCCATTCCCCCCACTCCTAGTTAATTAATTGTATTTAAGAAAAATAAAACTTGTTATACTTACCCCCATGCGATCCCTGCAGAATCCTGGCGCTCGTCCACGTCGCTGCCACCAGGCTCTCCTGACGTTCGGCCATGTGACGGTGCCACATACATAGCCAACAGCTTTTGTTTTGGCCAAAAGATTTTTAAAGCCGCCACCACGATAAGGTAGACTCTTCTGGCCGGGCCCTACTCTAACCTATTAAAATTTTCTTAAAATATCCAATACTCTTTTTAGATATATTTTTATTTAGTTTTCTTTAAGGGAATGTGTCATATACATTTTTTTTTTAAATGACCAATAATACCACATACAGGGAATACCGCCACACCATCACCAGACCACATATTACCACAACATAGTGACCGAATAATACCACACAGAAGGGAGAAAAACTGCCACACCATGACCAGACCACATATTACCACCACATTACTAATATTACCACCACATTACTAATATTACCATAAGTGTCATAATACACGGGAGCTCTATACATGGTATGTATAATGTAAGTGTCCAGGTAATCTAGTGATCACCAGTGACATTATACACAGGAGCTCTGTATATAGTGTCAGTGTACAGGTAATACAGTGATCACCAGTGACATTATACACAGGAGCTCTGTATATAGTGTACAGGTAATACAGGGATCACCAGTGACATTATACACAGGAGCTCTGTATATAGTGTACAGGTAATACAGGGATCACCAGTGACATTATACACAGGAGCTCTGTATATATTGTCAGTGTACAGGTAATACAGTGATCACCAGTGACATTATACACAGGAGCTCTGTATATAGTGTCAGTGTACAGGTAATACAGTGATCACCAGTGACATTATACACAGGAGCTCTGTATATAGTGTACAGGTAATACTGTGATCACCAGTGACATTATACACAGGAGCCCGGTACATAGTATATAGTGTAAGTGTACATGTAATGCACTGACTCACTGGTGACGTCTCTAGGTGAAGTCCTTCAGCTACGCTTTTCTCCTTCATCCAGCACAGACCGCCATCACGTCTTCCAGCCAGGACTCGTCTCTGCATAAAATAACACAGTTATCTAGAGCACATTCCCCAACTTCTACATTACGCAGCTGAATACAGACGTGCATCCACCATCAATATATGGTTAGTTATTATGCAACCTACCATTCCAAATATAAATTGTAATCCACCACGGTGCCCCCATTAACTGTAAATAGGCACTTAATATATAATTTAATTAGAACCTCTACTCTATACTTCCTGCTCCCCGCATTCATTATTTACATGCACCCCCTGCCCCAATTCATTATATCATGTCCGTGCTCTCCCCACCCCATCGTCATTTATCATTTACTCTCCCCCACCCCACATTCATTATGTGCAGCTCATTATCCCCCTACTCCTAATTCCCCCATGTGCAGCTCATTTTCTCCCAATTCCCCCATGTACAGCTCTCACCCCCCCATGAGCAGCTCTCACCACCCCCCCATGTGTCCCTCTCTCATCCCCCTCCCCCACATGTGCCCCTCTCTCATCCCCCCCATGTGCAGCTCTCACCACCCCCCCATGTGCACATCTCTCATCCCCCTCCCCCACATGTGCCCCTCTCTCATCCCCCTCCCCCACATGTGCCCCTCTCTCATCCCCCTCCCCCACATGTGCCCCTCTCTCATCCCCCTCCCCCACATGTGCCCCTCTCTCATCCCCCCCATGTGCAGCTCTCACCACCCCCCCATGTGCCCCTCTCTCATCCCCCTCCCCCACATGTGCCCCTCTCTCATCCCCCTCCCCCACATGTGCCCCTCTCTCATCCCCCCCATGTGCATCTCTCATCCCCCTCCCCCACATGTGCACCTCTCTCATCCCCCCCACCCCATGTGCATCTTTTATCATCTCCCCCCACCCCATGTGCATCTTTTATCATCTCCCCCCCATGTGCATCTTTTATCATCTCCCCCCACCCCATGTGCATCTTTTATCATCTCCCCCCCCATGTGCATCTCTTATCTCACACACACACACACACACACACACACACACACACACACACACCTCCCATTCCCCCCACTCCTAGTAAATTGTATTTTGAAAAAAACAAAACTTGTTATACTTACCCCCATGCGATCCCTGCAGAATCCTGGCGCTCGTCCAAATCGCTGACACCAGGTTCTCCTGCCTTCCGGCCATGTGACGGCGCCGTCACATGACCGGAAGTCAGGGGAATCATGAAGGCGCTGCCGCAGGAGCGCAGCGCAGCGCTGAGATGTCCCGGACCCGGCGCTTAGCATGGGGCCGGGGGCCCCATGAGGAGAGAGACTCACAAGAGGGGGCCCACAACGGGGCTCCAAGGGGGCCCCTACCGGCTGGGCCCCACACTGGAGTCAGGGCAGACATGCCCTGATGGCGGCCCTGCTGGAGGCTGGAGGGGCCCCCTCTCCCTCGGGGCCCCCGTTCAATGAACCGGCTGCACGGGCGGTAGTTCCGCCCCTGGTTTGCTTCATCCTGATTAGTGCATTAGTTTTGAGACCTGGGCAGGTGAATAAATACTGTTCCTCTTTTTTGCTGTGTTAATAATTTTTTTCAGTTTTAATTCAACTACTCTAGCATCAAGCTCCTAATTCGCTTTGTCTAAAGGAAGTTAGATGGCAATGTTTTATTGTGTGAGGTATGGAACTCTCTACCACATGACCTTGTAATACTTAATTCTCTAAAAAAAGTTCAAGAAGATCCTGTGTGACTTTCTTGAATAACATTACAGGTTATTCATACTAGATTTTGTTATGGGACGTTGATCCAGGGAACTAGTCTGATTGCCATATGTGGAGTCAGGAAGGAATTTTTCCCCTAATTTTGGGCAAGCAGCATCTGCCTCATGGGGTTTTTTGACTTCCTCTGGATCAACACATTAGCTTTTCACAGGTCTCTATATATAGTGTGATGGCTCCCACAGCTCTTTATATACAGTACTAGATGGTGGCCCGATTCTAACGCATCGGGTATTCTAGATTCTGTATGCGGCCGACCAGGCGCAATCAGCAGAGCGGTGTTTAAATTTGGCACCAATATTGCTGATTGGTCGCGGCGACAATATCGCTGATTCCGACCAATCAGCGAATCGTATTACTGAGGACCGGACAGCGACGCTGCCTGTGCGGGTACTTCCGCTGCGAGGAACCGGGAGATGGCCGGCTGCTCACAGCCGAAGTATCCCGACTGGCGGCGCCGCTCCCCCAGCTGCCCTAGCCACTGATCTCCCGATGGTAGCCGCATGGAGGTCAGCTTCGCCGCCGGTCGCGGAACTTCTGCTGAGAGCAGCCGGGAGATGAGCGGCTAGCGCCGGTCATCTACCGGCTGCATCGCCGCTGACCTCCGTGCGGCAGATGAGCCGCTAACGGCCGCCACCTTTTTCTAAAATCCCGCGTCACTGATTGGCCGCGGCCAGACCAATCAGCGACGCAGGATTTCCTGGACAGAAGGACAGACAGACAGACGGGATAAGACGATTATATATATTAGATGATGACCCCACAGACCCTATACACAGCATGATGTTTCCACAGCTCCTTGTATACAGTATGATTCCCTCATTGTTCCCTAAATACAGTATGATGTGCTCACAGCTCCATATACACAGTATGATGTCTCCACACATGCAGATACACAATATGATACCTATACACAATATGATGCCCCTACATCTCCCTATACACAATATGATGCCCCTACATCTCCCTCCATCTGAACAAGTCTCTCCAGCTTCAAAAAGATTATGGACGCATCACATTTTTTTTTACGGACAGGGAAAAAAGTGCCCTATTTTTATGGACTGTCCAAGAATTTCTGGACAGTTGGCTACCCTGCTATTAGTTCCACTGCGGTGGCAGCCTAGGTGGATGCTAGAAGCACAACCGTCTCTCCCTAAGATTCGGAGAGGGAAGGCCACCGATTCCTGACCCTTGCTGTGGCCTTTTCCTTGGGAGGGATGGTTTATTGAGGGCCCATATATACACACAGTCATGGCCGGAAGTGTTTAGCAACCTTGAGATTGTTCCAGAAAGTGAAGTATTTCTCCCAGAAAATTATTACAATTACACATGTTTTGTTACACAATTGTTATAATATTTATTTCCTTTGTCTGTATTGAAACAGCACAAAAAAATGAGAAAAAAAGGAATATTGGACACAATTTCACACAAAACTCCAAAAATGGGCCGGACAAAATTGGCACTTTCCAAAATTGTGGAAAAACAACTTTGCTTCAAGCATGTGATGCTCGTTAAAACTCACCTGTAGCAAGTAACAGTCGTGGGTAATATGAAAGTCATACCTGAGACCAAATAAAAAGTGGAGAAGATAGATAGATATGAGATTGATAGATAGATAGATAGATAGATATGAGATAGATGGATAGATAAAAGATAGATGATAGATAGTCCTATGATATGAGATAGAGGTCGTTATAGACAGGTTTATACACTCTCTCCCGAAGTCGGTGAAATCCTGGGTTGCCCAGGGAGATCCCCATAATGCTGATGACTTGGTGGGGTTGGTGGAAAGATACCAGGTGGTTGAGAGTCCGTTGGGAAAACAAGGGGTCGTAGCCTCTCAATACTGGGGTTCCCAAAAGGTGGCGGACACCCAAAAGAAGGGAGTTAGCGCCACACCTGGGGGGCATCCTAGAGTTCAGGAGGGGTCTGAGTTGCTGCCCAAGGTCCCACCCCATAATATGGTGTGTTGGAGATGTCATACCCCTGGCCATATTGCCGCCCGGTGTCCCATAAACGCTGAACCAATGGACTGCAACATGGGCCGGCGTTGCTCTTATTTTGCCTACCCCGCCTGCAGCGCGGTTCGTCAACATGGCGAGGTCCCTCAGGCATGCTCAGTGTCAGTTAAAGGGGCACAAGTCTCTGGACTATTGGACTCAGGAAGTTTGGTGACCCTGATAAGAGCCACACTCCCTCATCGGCTGGTTCCTGGGAAGGTGGTGGGTGTCCGGTGTATCCATGGGGACGCTAAGAACTATCCTGTGGCCCAGGTGGATGTAAACACAGACTGTGGCACCACATCTCATGAAGTGGCGGTCGTTAAGGACCTATTGCACCCTATAATAATTGGACGTGACTTTGCATTATTCTGGGAAATGTGGGGGAAAGTGGGGACACCTGGCTGCTTGGACAACAGCCAGATCGCCCCTAAGGAAACTTACCCGCAGAACATAGTAGATGAGTTTCCCATGTGTGTGCTGGTGGACAATGAGGATGAAGTAGCATCCCCTGAGGCCAATATCCCTGAGCTGGAGGTGTCCGAGGGAAACTTTGGAACTGCCCAACTCAGGGATTTAACTCTGAAAGGGGCCTTTGAAAATGTTCCTGTGTTAAATGGGGTGCCTCAGGAACTGGAGGCTGACACTCGGTTCCCTCATTTTGCTGTGAATGGGGATTTGCTGTACAGAATAACCAAGCCAAGGGGTGAGGTAATAGAACAGTTGCTGGTGCCAGGGCCCTATAGACGCAGGGTGTTAGACATGGCTCATTCTTATGTGTTGGGTGGTCACCTGGGTGCAGACAAGATTCAAGAACGGATCCTCCAAAGATTCTACTGGCCAGGTTGCTATAGAGAAATATAGAGTTATTGTCGTTCCTGCCCCACATGCCAGATAACCTCCCCAGTGGCCCACTTCCGCAGTCCCCTAGTGCCACTACCAGTCATCGAGGTTCCATTCGAACGCATAGCAATGGGTCTAGTGGGGCCTCTGGTCATGTCCGCCCAAGGGCATCAGTATATCCTGGTGGTATTAGATTAAGCTACCCGGTATCCGGAGGCCGTACCACTATGAAACTCCTCCGCCAGGTGTATAGCCCCGGAGTTAGTCCACATGTTTTCAAGAACCGGGTTGCCTAAGGAGATCCTAACAGACCAAGGAACTCCATTTATGTCGAAGGTCATGAGGGAATTGTGCAAGACACTGCACATTGCACAACTGAGAACCTCCGTGTACCATCCCCAGACGGACGGACTGGTCGAGACGTTTAACAAAACCTTGAAAGCAATGTTGAGGAAAGCAGTGGAAAAGGATGGCCGAGACTGGGACTATCTGTTGTTCGCCATGAGGGAAGTTCCCAAAGCTTCCACAGGTTTCTCCCCGTTTGAACCACTCTATGGACGACACCCTCGAGGACTCCTGGAGGTGGCGAAAGAGTCCTGGGAAGCTGAGACCACTCCCTATAGGAGAGTGGTGTAGCACGTTGCCCAGATGCAAAAGAGGATTGCCCATGTGATGCCCATTGTGAGGGAGCACCTCCTCAAGCCACAAGAGGCACAGTCCAGGGTGTATAATAGGTCGGCCAGGGTGAGATCGTTCAACCCAGGAGATCGAGTGCTTGTGCTAGTCCCACAGTGGTGAGCAAGTTCATGGCCAAGTGGCAGGGCCCCTATGAGGTGGTAGAGAAAGTGGGGGAAGTCAACTATAAGATCCACCAACCAGGGAAGAGGAAGCCCTACCACATTTACCATGTTAACTTGATTAAGCCAGATAGAGAGCCTGCGGAAGCTCCCTGTTTAGTGGCTGAGGCTGAGGCCGATGTGAAAGAGGTCAAGGTGGCAGAGTCACTGTCATGTGCCCAAAAGCAATAGTGCAAAGAGTTGTTACAGCGAAATAAAGACATGTTTTCGGAGTTGCCAGGACTCACTCAGGTCATAGAGCATGAGGTTCTCACAGAGCCTCATGTTCGCGTCAATCTAAAACCATACCGGATCCCCGAAACCCGCAGAGAGGTGATCTCTAAAGAAGTAAGGCGGATGCTTAACCTGGGAGTCATTGAAGAGTCCAAAAGTGGATGGTCCAGTTCCTATAGTCTTAGTGCCGAAACCAGATGGGGAATGGCGGTTTTGCAACAACTATAAGAAGCTGAACGAGGTCTCAAAGTTCGACGCCTACCCAATGCCTAGGTTAGATGAGCTTATCGAAAGGCTAGGACCCTCTCGGTACATCACCACTCTGGACCTCACCAAAGGATATTGGCAAATTCCCCTGTCCAAAGAGGCCAAGGAGAAGACAGCTTTCTCGACGCCAATACGTCAGGATGCCGTTTGGTTTGCAGGGAGCTCCAGCCACCTTCCAGGGAGCCATGGACCGGATCTTAGCACCCCACAAACAGTATGCAGCGGCCTACCTAGATGACATCGTCATATTTAGCCAGGACTGGGAAAGTCATCTGGACAAAGTTCAAGCCATACTTGATGCCCTAAGGAAGGTGGGCTTTACTATCAACCCGAAGAAATGTGCCATGGGGATGGAGGAAGCCAAGTACCTAGGGTACGTGGTTGTAGAGGGGAAATAAAACTACAAATAAATAAGGTCGAGGCGATCGTGAACTGGCCACAGCCCCTCTCGAAGAAGCAGGTCAGGGCGTTTCTAGGCATTGTGGGCTACTATCGAAGATTTGTCCCAAACTTTGCCCTGATAGCAGCCCCACTGACGGATCTTCTGAAAGGGATGAAGTCAGCTATGGCTAAGTGGGCCCCGGAAGCAGAAGCGACCTGCCAGGAATTGAAACTGGTCCTCTGTAAACAACCAGTCTTGTTGGCACCCAGCTTCTCCAAGGAGTTTGTGGTCCAGATGGATGCATCGGATGTCGGGCTGGGAGCTGTCTTGTCCCAGGAGGTTAACGGAGAAGAACACCCTGTAAAATACCTCAGTCGGAAGCTCTCCGCTTGTGAGAAGAACTACTCCATTGTAGAAAAAGAATGTTTGGCCATTAAGTTAGACACTGAGGTATTACCTATTAGGTAGAAGGTTCAGGTTAGTGTCAGACCATGCCCCATTGAGGTGGATGCGAGAAAAGAAGGGAAACAATGCCAGAGTGACTAGGTGGTTCCTGGCTCTACAAGATTTTAGTTTCCGGGTAGAGCATAGGCCTGGGAAACAACATGGGAATGCCGCTGCCTTGTCAAGGGTTTATTGTATGGTGACAGAAGGTGCCAAGCCTTCCGGCTTTGGACAGAGGGGGGGTGTATGTAAGGTTGCTGCCGGACAGGTTGTGGATGGGAGGTATGTGTCCTCGAAGTGCCATGCTTCGGTGATGTAGGACCCTGAGAAGCAGGCTCCAGCACACATAGTGCTGAGAGGAATTTAATGGGTCCGGATTACAGGGCCGGGTTTTATGAGCAGCTGAAAGAGCTGGGGGGGAACAGCTGCTCACTTACCTCCAGTCCAGGTCTTGGAAGGCTAATTTAAGACAGCTGCGCCTGTCTCTGTCTGTCTGTGTTTGCTGGGCAAGGTGAGCAGACCTTGCAGGTGCTTCTTAGACTCTGCAGGAGGCAGAGAAAAGCACCTTGTTTAAACGGCTGAAGCCGTGCTGCATGGACTTGTTATTTTGAGCTTTGTTCTGTTATTCCTTTTTGTGCCAGGAAAAGGCTGTAACTTTTGTTTCTTAACTGGTGTATGGACACTAAAATAAGCCACCAGTTTGTTTGAACCCGTGGACTGCATCACTGTGTGAACCTGTGCCTACCTCCAACGCGGCTCAGTGAGTACAAATCCCTACATTATCTATCTATTTATCTATCTATCCATCTATCTATCCATCTATTTATCCATCTATCCATCTATCTATCCATCTATCATACATGGATAGATAGAAAGATAGATAGATACATATATGGATAGATAGATGGATAGATAGATATGAAATAGAGAATATAAGGATAGATAGATGATAGATAATCCTATGATATGATAGGTTTGATCGTGCATTTCCAATGTCTCATACCACTGCTGCCATGATAGAGCATTTTCTACACTTTCTCGGTTCCCTCTTCCATTGCTGGAGGCTAACTTCTGCCGCATGAAATACAGTGGTGGCCAAAAGTATTGGCACCCCGGCAATTCTGTCAGATAATACTCAGTTTCTTCCTGAAAATGATTGCAATCACAAATTCTTTGGTATTATTATCTTCGTTTAATTTGTTTTCAATGAAAAAACACAAAAATAATTGTCCTAAAGCCAAATTGCATATAATTCCACATCAAACCTAAAAAAGGGGATGGACAAAAGTATTGGCACTGTTTGAAAAATCATGTGATGCTTCTCTAATTCGTGTAATTAACAGCACCTGTAACTTACCTGTGGCACCTAACAGGTGTTGGCAATAACTAAATCACACTTGCAGCCAGTTAACATGGATTAAAGTTGACTGAACCTCTGTCCTGTGTCCTTGTGTACACCACATTGAGCATGGAGAAAAGAAAGAAGACCAAAGAACTGTCTGAGGACTTGAGAAACCAAATTGTGAGGACGCATGAGCAATCTCAAGGCTACAAGTCCATCTCCAAAGACCTGAATGTTCCTGTGTCTTCCGTGCGCAGTGTCTTCAAGAAGTTTAAAGCCCATGGCACTGTGGATAACCTCCCTAGATGTGGACGGAAAAGAAAAATTGACGAGAGATTTCAACGCAAGATTGTGCGGATGGTGGATAAAGAACCTCGACTAACATCCAAACAAGTTCAAGCTGCCCTGCAGTCTGAGGGTACAACAGTGTCAACCCGTACTATCCGTCAGCGTCTGAATGAAAAGGAACTGTATGGTAGGATACCCAGGAAGACCCCACTTCTTATCCCGAGACATAAAAATGCCAGGCTGGAGTTTGCCAAAACTTACCTGATAAAGCCTAAAACGTTTTGGAAGAATGCTCTCTGGTCAGATGAGACAAAAGTCGAGCTTTTGGGAAAAACCATCAACATAGAGTGTACAGGGAAAAAAAAGAGGCATTCAAAGAAAAGAACATGGTCCCTACAGTCAAACATGGTGGAGGTTCCCTGGTGTTTTGGGGTTGCTTTGCTGCCTCTGGCACTGGACTGCTTGACCGTGTGCATGGCATTATGAAGTCTGAAGACTACCAACCAGGGGTGGATTAAGGGGAGCAAGGACCCAGGGGCAGTTTAGAAGGCACGGGCCCCCCCCACACACACCTGATTTATCACGTGACATGTCACATGATCCCCTGTGATAAATCATGTGATAGTTCACGTGAAATTAATTTGGCACAATATTAATTATAATATCTTTTTTTAGGCTGTGTGCCCACTATGCGTTTTTTAAGCGTTTCCGCAGCGACAATTCCGCTGCCGAAACGCTTAAAAAACGCTTGGTAGAAGGTCTGCCATGTTCCCCAATGATAATCTGCATGTGCTGTGTACATGCTGCGGAAATTTCCGCTGCGGATTATCATTGCGGAAAAATCCGCAGCATTACCAATTATTTTGCAGAAGCGCGGCTTTTCGCCGCCATTGACTTGCATTAGAACGCATGGAATCCGCATCCCTGCATCTGTAGATGCGGAATCCATGCGTTTCAATGTGCGGATGGTACCCGGGTGTGGAGGACAGGAGACTCTCCTCCGGACCCGGGTACCATAGAACCTGTAAAAAAAGAATAAAATAAAAAATAAATATTATACTTACCTTCTGATGGCCCCCGGTCTCCATAGCGATGCGTCCTGGCTTGCCGGCAGCTCGCGATGGTCTGAAAAGGACCTGCCGTGACGTCATTTAGTCATGTGACGAGTCACGCGACCGCTGACATCGGCAGGCCATCAGAAGGTAAGTATATATTTTTTTATTTTTTATCATTCTTTTACGGTCACACTATATAAATCCTTGCTGGTTGCATGGATTTATATAGTGTGACCAAGTTGTCAAGCACTTTCCAAGTGATGCTAAAGTCGCTTGGAAAGCGCTTGTCAACCCGCATGCGGAAATGTAAGTGAAGAACGCTTCACATCTGCATGTCCCTGGCAGGAAAACGCATGTAAAATCCGCATGTACAATCCACATGTAAAATCCGCATGCGTTTTTTCTGCCAGGGAGATGCAGAAACACTCAAAAAAAATCCGGAACATTTCTGTATCGTGGGCACATAGCCTTACATTAATTGTATGACTCAATATTGAGCACACGTAGCCATCTATACACAGCGGGAGGCCGCACATAGCCATCTATACACAGCGGGACGCCGCACGTAGCCTTCTATACACAGCGAGAGGCCGCACGGCGCCATCTATACACAGCAGGAGGCCGCACGGCGCCATCTATACACAGCGGAAGGCCACACGGCGTCCCCCCCAGAGGCAGCAGGAGGCCGCACGGCGCCATCTATACACAGCAGGTGGGGGCACGTAGCCATCTATACACAGCAGGAGGCCGCACGGCGCCATCTATACACAGCAGGAGGCCGCATGGCGCCATCTATACACAGCAGGAGGCCGCACGGCGCCATCTATACACAGCAGGAGGCCGCACGGCGCCATCTATACACAGCAGGAGGCCGCACGGCGCCATCTATACACAGCAGGGGCCGCACGGCGCCATCTATACACAGCAGAAGGCCGCACGGCGCCATCTATACACAGCAGGGGGCCACACGGCGCCATCTATACACAGCAGGGGGCCGCACGGCGCCATCTATACACAGCAGGAGGCCGCACGGCGCCATCTATATACAGCAGTAGGCCGCACGGCGCCATCTATACACAGCAGGAGGCCGCACGTAGCCATCTATACACAGCAGGAGGCCGCACGTAGCCATCTATACACAGCAGGAGGGCACACAGCGCCATCTATACACAGCAGGAGGCCGCACGGCGCCATCTATACACAGCAGGGGGCCGCACGGCGTCATCTATTCACAGCAGGGGGCCTTACGGCGCCATCTATACACAGCAGGGGGCCGCACGGCGCCATCTATACACAGCAGGAGGCCGCACGGCGCCATCTATACACAGCAGAGGGCCACACGGCGCCATCTATACACAGCAGGGGGCCGCACGGCGCCATCTATACACAGCAGGAGGCCGCACATAGCCATCTATACACAGCAGGAGGCCTCATGTAGCCATCTATACACAGCAGGAGGCCGCACGGCACCATCTATACAAAGCAGGGGCCGCACGGCGCCATCTATATACAGCAGGAGGCCGCACGGTGCCATCTATAGATAGTGGGAGGCCGCACGGCGCCCCCCCCAGAGACAGCAGGAGGCCGCACGGCGCCAACTATACTCAGCAGGAGGCCGCACGCAGTCACGCATGCAGTCACGCACACACACAAACATATACAGACATATACATACAAGCATAAACACATTTGAAACACAAAAATACATATAAACAGACATCACACAATGATATCTGCCTACACACACACACATACACACACATACATACATACATACAGTCATGGCCAAAAGTATTGAGAATGAGACAAATAGTAATTTTTCCAAAGTTTACTGCTTCATTTTTTGTAATGGCAATTTGCATATACTCCTGAATGTCAAAGAGTGATCAGCTTAACAGCAATTACTGTACTTGCAAAGTCAATATTTGCCCAGAAAATGAACTTTAACCCCCAAAACACATTTCAATATCATTGCAGTCCTGCCTTAAAAGGAGCAGCTAACATCGTTTTAGTGATTGATCCATTAACACAGGTGTGGGTGTTGATGAGGACAGGGCTGGCGATCAATCAGTCATGATTAAGTAAGAATGACATCACTGGACACTTTAAAAGGAGGCTGGTTCTTGGTATCATTGTTTCTCTTCAGTTAACCATGGTTATCTCTAAAGAAACATGTGCAGCCATCATTGCACTGCACAAAAATGGCCTAACAGGGAAGAGTATCGCAGCTACAAAGATTGCACCTCAGTCAACAATCTATCGCATCATCAAGAACTTCAAGGAGAGAGCTTCCATTGTTGTCAAAAAGGCTCCAGGGCGCCCAAGACAGACCAGCAAGCGCCAGGACCGTATCTTAAAACTGTTTCAGCTGCGGGATCGGACTACCAGCAGTGCCGAGCTTGCTCAGGAATGGCAGCAGGCTGGTGTGAGTGCTTCTGCACGCACTGTGAGGCGGAGACTCTTTGAGCAAGGGCTGGTTTCAAGGAGGGCAGCAAAGAAGCCACTTCTCTCCAGAAAAAACATCAGGGACCGACTGATATTCTGCAAAAGGTACAGGGAGTGGACTGCTGAGGACTGGGGCAAAGTCATTTTCTCTGATGAATCCCCTTTTCGATTGTTTGGGACATCTGGAAAACAGCTTATTCGAAGAAGAAGAGGTGAGCGCTGCCACCAGTCTTGTCTCATGCCAACTGTAAAGCATCCTGAAACCATTCATGTGTGGGGTTGCTTCTCAGCCAAGGGAATCGGCTCACTCACAGTCTTGCCTAAAAACACAGCCATGAATAAAGAATGGTACCAGAATGTCCTCCAAGAGCAACTTCTCCCAACCGTCCAAGAGCAGTTTGGCGCCCAACAATGCCTTTTCCAGCATGATGGAGCACCTTGCCATAAAGCAAAGGTGATAACTAAATGGCTCATGGAACAAAACATAGAGATTTTTGGTCCATGGCCTGGAAACTCCCCAGATCTTAATCCCATTGAGAACTTGTGATCAATCATCAAGAGACGGGTGGACAAACAAAAACCAACAAATTCTGGCAAAATGCAAGCATTGATCATGCAAGAATGGACTGCTATCAGTCAGGATTTGGTCCAAAAGTTGATTGAGAGCATGCCAGGGAGAATTACAGAGGTCTTGAAGAAGAAGGGGCAACACTGCAAATATTGACTTGCTGCATTAACTCATTCTAACTGTCAATATAACCTATTGGTACTCATAATATGATTGCAATTATATTTCTGTATGTGATATAAACATCAGACAAACACTAATAAAAATCAGAGGCCAGCAGATCATGGGAAAATATAATTTTGGTGTCATTCTCAAAACTTTTGGCCATGACTGTACATACATACAGACACAGACTCACCATCCCCCGGCTCCATTCCTCCTGCCTGCTCTGATTTCTCCGTTGCAGCAGTGCAGGCCGGGCGCGCACTGCGTGACATCACAGCGCACAGGGCCGTGTCTCCTAGCAGTGACGGGGCCGTGTCTCCTAGCAGTGACGCGGTTGGGCCAGCACAGGGAAGTTAACTGCTGCAGTGCTGGCCCGGCCGATGAAGAAGTAGCGGCGGCCGCTGCTGGGGGAGCGGTCCGGGGCCCCCCCTCCCGCCACTGCTACCGGTATGTGCCGCGGTGGCCCGCACATATAATGAGGGCAATCCGGCATTAGACACCCCGCCCGGAGCCGCGGGCCCTCTGCAGGCTCGGGGGCCTGGGCGGTAGCCCGGATTGCCCTCATTATAATCCGCCTATGCTGCCAACAAATTTTGCAGCATAATGTAGGGCCCGGTGTGAGAAAGCTGGGTCTCTCTCAGAGGTCATGGGTCTTCCAGCAGGACAATGACCCAAAACACACTTCCAAAAGCACTATAAAATGGTTTGAGAGAAAGCACTGGAGACGTCTAAGGTGGCCAGCAATGAGTCCAGACCTGAATCCCATAGAACACCTGTGGAGAGATCTCAAAATGGCAGTTTGGAGAAGGCACCCTTCAAATATCAGGGACCTGGAGCAGTTTGCCAAAGAAGAATGGTCTATAATTCCAGCAGAGCATTGTAAGAAACTCATTGATGGTTACCGGAAGCGGTTGTTCGCAGTTATTTTGGCTAAAGGTTGTGCAACCAAGTATTAGGCTGAGGGTGCCAATACTTTTGTCCGGCCCATTTTTGGAGTTTTGTGTGAAATGATCAAGGTTTTGATTTTTGCTTCATTCTCTTTTGTGTTTTTTCCTTGCAAGCAAATTAAATGAAGATAATAATACCAAAGAATTTGTGATTGCAATCATTTTCAGGAAGAAACTGAGTATTATCTGACAGAATTGCAGGGGTGCCAATACTTTTGGCCACCACTGTAATACACTGTGTTCCAAATTATTATGCAAATAATATTTTCTCAGATTTTCCCAAATTACCTATATGAATTGCAGTCATTGTAATTTTCCAGTCAAATAACTATTAGAGTACAATTGAAAGGTTTTTGTACAAACTGCCTATGATAACAGTATATTTAAAAAAAAATAAAAAACTCAAACTGCACTCAAAATGCATGTTCCAAATTATTATGCACAGCAGAGTTTTCAACCTTTTCATTTTAATAAAGAACAAAAAAATGGTCATTTTTGAAATTATAAGCATTAGCAGGTTATTACAAACTGAAATCAAACAGTTTTCAACTCAAAACTTTATTCTAGGTGATGTTACATTTGCACATAGCACCGCTTGTTCGAAAGGAGCTTCTGAACTCTCTCGTCCATTGAATTTGTCAGGTTTTGGATGGTTTCTGCTTCCAATTATTTTGCATGAGGACAGAATACCCTCCCAGAGCTGTTGCTTAGATATGAACTGCCTCCCGCCATCATAGACACTCCTTTTGATGATGCTCCAGAGGTTCTCAATGGGGTTGAGGTCAGGGGAGCATGGGTGCCACACCATAAGTTTGTCCCCTTTTATGCCCATAGCAGCCAGAGATGCAGATGTGTTATGTGCAGCATGAGACGGGGCATTATCATGCATGAAATGATCTCGATGGTCCAGATGGATGGAGTGGAGGATGGCTGGTTGATGGACACCCCATGCAAACACGGCTACGGCGCTAACAAGGAGAAGGTGGAGTAATGTTTTGGGCTGGAATCATGGGGAGAGAGATTGTCGGCCCTTTTAGGATCCCTGAAGGGGTAAAGATGAACTCCATAATGTATGTTGAGTTTCTCAAACAGCACTTCCTTCCATGGTTCAAGAAGAAGAACCGTGCATTCCGCAGCAAGATCATTTTCATGCATGATAATGCCCCGTCTCATGCTGCACATAACACATCTGCATCTCTGGCTGCTATGGGCATAAAAGGGGACAAACTTATGGTGTGGTACCCATGCTCCCCAGACCTCAACCCCATTGAGAACCTCTTGAGCATCATCAAAAGGCGTGTCTATGATGGCTGGAGGCAGTTCACATCTAAGCAACAGCTCTGGGAGGGTATTCTGTCATCATGCAAAACAATTGGAAGCAGAAACCATCCAAAACCTGACAAATTCAATGGACGAGAGAGTTCAGAAGCTCCATTCGAACAAGCGGTCCTATGTGCAAATGTAACATCACCTAGAATAAAGTTTTGAGTTGAAAACTGTTTGATTTCAGTTTCTAATAACCTGCTAATACCTATAATTTCAAAAATGAACATTTTTTTTGTTCTTTATTAAAATGAAAAGGTTGAAAACTCTGCTGTGCATAATAATTTGGAACATGCATTTTGAGTGCAGTTTGAGTTTTTTATTTTTTTAAAAATATACTGTTATCATAGGCACTTTGTACAAAAACCTTTCAATTGTACTCTAATAGTTATTTGACTGGAAAATTACAATGACTGCAATTCATATAGGTAATTTGGGAAATCTGAGAAAATATTATTTGCATAATAATTTGGAACACAGTGTAAGTGAGCTGTCATTTATTCATAAGACGTTCTATTCTTCAGAGCTGAGACTGTAAAATAAAAAGTGAAGAATAAAATATCTGATGACTGTTCTGTCACTGTGAGTAAGAAACAGATAATAAAATTAAAGGAAAAAATAACTGAGGGGAGAACCCTGCAGGTTTATTGTCCTTCTATAGCTGTATGGTGGCAGGATGGTGACACTGCTGGAGTCCTGGTGAGGATCTATGTAGCATCGGCGTCTCTGCCCCTTGCTAGGCAGAGACGCCATCCCTCTAACCTCCCCGCTCCTGGCGCGGCGTCCTCTAGCGCTTCTCTCCCCACTGCTTCCGGCACGCGCTCCTTCCCCGGCTGTGTGCTTAGGGCGCGCGCTCGCGCACTTCCCCTCTCTTAAAGGGACCGCGCACGCCGTCCTAAGGAGTCCCCGGCCAATTGCCAGAGGACCTCCCATATATAAGGCACCTCCTCCAAAATGGAGGAGCCCGAGCAAAGTTGTTTGCACTGTGTCTGATCTGTGCTTCAGCCCTGAGGTCCCGCTGCTAGCCTGACTCCTCTTCCTGCCTGCCAGCCTATTATCTGCCCGTTACCTGCCAGCCTGCTCACCTGGAGTGCTCACCTGTTATCTGACGGTTACCTGCCTTGGCTATCTGTCCGCTCACCTGGGAGCATCCGCCTGCCTTGTCTGTCAGACCGCTCACCTGGGAGCGCCCACCAGTTACCTGCCAGTTACCTGCCTCGTCTGTCTGGCCGCTCACCTGGGAGCACCCGCCTGTTACCTGCCTCGTCTGTCTGTCCGCTCACCTGGGAGCGCCCACCTGTTACCTGCCAATTACCTGCCTCGTCTGTCTGCCCGCTCACCTGGGAGCGCCCACCTGTTACCTGCCAGTTACCTGCCTCGTCTGTCTGCCGGCTCACCTGGGAGCACCCACCAGTTACCTGCCAGTTACCCGCCTCATCTGTCTGCCCGCTCACCTGGGAGCACCTGCCTGTTTCCTGCCAGCCTGCCTGGAGACCCTGCCGTCACTTGCTGTGACCACCTTCCTGGTAAACCTAAAGACTGCTGCTTGCTCTGCTTTCTTGAACTGTGACCACCTGTCTGCTACCAGAGACTTCCGCCTGCTTGCCGTGTCCATCCGCCATACCGGTCAGTCCCAGCCATCTGACCCGTGGGAGCCACCTGCTCTCTTACAAGGTCGTCCCCAGAGTAGCACCTGGTCCCTCAGCCCGGATCCTCCCTGGTCACAGTGTCGTTAGCTGCCGTACGACCAGGGTTGGTTCGGGTGGATACTTAGTCACGCCCCTCTGGGTCCCTCCTTGCACCTCAGCACAGAGGTTCCACCACCCGGACCCATAACAATCTGCATGATATTAATTTCTGTTGACTTTTTATTGCCAACATATTCTGCAGTGATGTACATATAGTCCCTGCCCACAATGCGGTACACATGAGGGACAATTTCATATTAAGCCAAGTAACCTATGATGTCAGTTTGTTTTTGCAGTATGAGTGAAAATGGAGAACCCAGAGGAAATTCATGCAAACACGGGGAGAACATACAAACTCCTTGAAGATGTTGTCCTTTTTATTTACATTATATCCCTACCCTAAACTCATTAAAGTGGTTGTCCAGCTCCTTCTTAACAGCTAAACTGACCATCATAAAATAAACAACTACTTACCACCTGGATCAGCGCTTTTCAACCATCAGGAGAGATCTCTGCAGTGGCTTAACTAGAGTCCGATTGGCCCCATGCAAAATTTGGACCTTACCTTCTGTAAGCGTTCTAGAACCTACAAAAACATATATATTCGCCCCCCCCCATGTAATAATGTCCCCCATCCTGTCTCCTTCCTGTAATAATTTTCCTCATCCTGGTCCTTGCCTGTAATAATGTCCTCCGTCCTGGCCCCTTCAAGTAATAATGTTCCCCTCCTGACCCCTTCCTGAATTATTGTCCCCTGTCCTGGGCCCATTCCTGTATTAATGCCCCTCTATCCGATAACAATGTACCCCTTACTGTGCCCTTTCCTGGCAAAATATTCCCCATACTGTGTTCCTTTCTGATATAATGTCTCCCAACTTTGACCACTTCCTGGTATAAAGTCCTCCATCCTTGGCCCCTTCCAGTAATAATGTCCCCTTCCTGAAACCTTCCAGTAATAATGTTCCCCTCTTGGCTTCTTCCTGTGATAATGCCCCACTTCATCCTGGGCCCCATCCTATAACAATTTCCCACTTCCTGGTCCCCATCCTGCTATATAGCCCCCCATTCTAGGCCCCTTCCAGTAATAATTTGTTCTCCAGTACATTTAAAAAAAAACCAAAACATTAATTCTTACCTTCCCGCTGCCACAATGTGCGGCATCCTCTTTTATAGCTGGTGCAAAAGCCAGCAGCTGACTTTGATGAGCCTGCATGAGTAGCGCAAGACGTCATTTCCATGTGCTGCCCATGACGGGCAAGCCAAGGTCAGCTGCCAGCCTCTGATTGGCCGGCAGCATGTATTGAAGTGCAGGGAATCAGTGGGTCTCTGCGCCACAGTACATTTCATCTGAATGTGCATCCGAGGATGTACATCCAGGTGGAATAAGCGCTGGCGTAGGCGACGTCCCCCACATGAGCCTGATTGCCGTCGCCCACTCTTGTGATGTGATCATTACGCCCCTTCCTCCCCGCTGCCAATGGCTGCTGATTGGCTGCAGTGGTCATAAGACATGTCATGTGAAAGCTGGCAGACACAGCCCTGTGATTGGAGGAACCATGTTGGTCCGGGAGGTGTGAAGATTTTTTTTTTTAATTTTCAAAATGGCCAGTAAAGCTATTGGCCATTAGTGGAAAGCCCCTTTAAGAATCACTTTTAAATCAGGTGATAACTCCTTTAAAGTGAGTGTTTGCTTTTAAAACTAATAATTTTGAAACTTTATTTAACAAAACTCAGAGTCTCCTGGTTTTACTGTATAGTTATGGTATTTCAGTAATAAGATTTCTCCATAATTTCAAAATAATGCGACATCGTAAAATCATATAATATTCAACCTAATAAAGAAAAAACTGTGCTCCCCAATTTTAGAAGGCAGGTGTGTACCGGAGCAGACGTCGCATAAATGCAATGATTTTGTGCCTCTACACCTGTTCGGTGTACCGTTACAAATGGACCATTGATCCTAAACTTTCTGAGTCAAGGTCTCATATTTACAAGGTGCTTATTGGCAATCTGAGCCGGCGAATGGCTCTGTGTCCGTATATTCGCTATATACTGCCCGCAATATCTTGTAGAAAGCTCACAGTGTCTACAAATGTATAAATAGTTCTCTTTGGAGAATTTAATTAGATCCATTCATACCTTACCTTATAATGAGGACTTAAAGGGCTTTTATAACTAGGTAAAACAAGCTTAACGGGACTGTCCAGGACTTATATATTAATGACCGATTTTAGGATAAGTCATCAACAGGGTGGGACTGGGCTGGCGGGGTACCCTCCTGCAGAGGAGAGGGGGAGAAGAGAATGAAGAAAAAAAAAACCTGCGGTTTTAAGGGGCACGGGCCCTTTAAAAGCGCAGGCACAGTGTATGCAGGGACGCGCGCACGCGGCGCTCATTACCTGAACCGCCGCGACACACATCCCAGTGAAGCAGCTGAAACTGCGCGTCTCCCTTCCCCGGCCAGCATATGATGTCATCGTCATGCGCCTGCTGTGAAGGAGGCGCGCAACTCAGCCGCCGGAGAAGAAGGACACCGCACGGGAGCGCAGGAAGGTAAGAGGTGTCTGTGTCTGTGTGTGTGTCTGTGTGTGTGTCTGTGTGTATATGAGTGGATGCAGAATGGGATGGGCCGCTGGCTGGACACACAAGGGGGGGCCCGCTGGACACACAAGGGGGGACCCTGGCTGGACACACAAGGGGGGGCCCGCCTGGACACACAAGAGGGGCCTTGCTGGACACACAAGGGGGAGCCCTGGCTGGACACACAAGGGGGAGCCCTGGTTGGACACACAAGGGGGGAGCTGGCTGGACACACAAGAGGGAACCCTGGCTGGACACACAAGGGGGAACCCTGGCTGGACACACAAGGGGGAGCCCTGGTTGGACACACAAGGGGGGAGCTGGATGGACACACAAGAGGGAACCCTGGCTGGACACACAAGGGGGGAACCCTGGCTGGACACACAAGGGGGGGAGTCTGGCTGGACACATAAGGAGGAGCCTGGCTGGACACATGGGAAAGGGGGGGCAGGATGGCTATATGGGGGTGCAGGCTGGACACATGGAGGCCAGGATGGATATGTGGGGGGGATGGATATATGGGGGGGCCGGATATATGGGGGGCGGGGCAGGCTGGACACATGATGGCCAGGATGGATATGTGAGGGGGCAGGCTGGACACATGAGGGGCTAGGATAGATATGTGGGGGGGCAGGCTCGATACACGTGGGCTAGGATAAATATATGGAGGGGCCACGCTGGACATATGGGGGCCAGAATGGATATATGGGGGGGTGTCAGGATGGATATATGCAGGGGGGAAGGGCAGGATGGATATATGAGGGGGCAGGCTGGACACATGGAGGCCAGGATGGATATATGGGGGGGCAGGCTGGAAACATGGAGGCCAGGATGGATATATTGTGGGGGGCAGGCTGGATACATGGAGGCCAGGATGGATATGTAGGGGGGCATGCTGGACACATGGAGGCCAGGATGGATATATAGGGGGGCAGGCTGGACACATGGGGCTTTAGGACGGATATATGGGAGGGGGCAGGCTGGACACATGGAGGCCAGGACAGATATATGGGGGGGCAGGCTGGACACATGGAGGCCAGGATGGATATATGGGGGGAACAGGCAGGCCACATGGGGGACTAGGATGGATATATGGGAGGGGGCAGGCTCGATACACGTGGGCTAGGATAAATATATGGAGGGGTCACACTGGACATATGGGGGCCAGAAGGGATATATGGGGGGGTGTCAGGATGGATATATGCAGGGAAGGGGGGGCCAGGATGGATATATGGGGGTGCCAGGCTGAACAAGGGACTTAATTACTGTTTGGGGCCAGATTGAGGAACATACTTTATTAGTTTATGGTGGCCAGTGGGGAACATTATTATTTTAGAGTCCAATTAGGGACATTATTACTTCTGTAATATAATTTACTTTTTAGGAAATTGTTTTCCATGGGATGGGACAAAATCGGGCTCCTGTTACTGTGCAGGGCCGCACTATATTGATTTTTTTCTTCAACTAGTGTAGTGTAGAAGTCGGGGGGTGGAGTGGGAATATTCTCTAGAAGAGATCAGTTATTGATAACTGTGTGTTATTTTCTGCAGAGATGATTCCTGGCTGGAAGAAGTGATGGCCGTCTGTGCCAGATGAAGAAGAAAAGCGAAGATGAAGGACTTCACCTAGAGACGTCACTGGTGAGTCAGTGTATTACATGTACACTTACACTACACACGTGGTCAAAATTGTTGGTACCCCTCGTTTAATGAAAGAAAAACCCACAATGGTCACAGAAATAACTTGAATCTGACAAATATTTTGCTGAACAACCTTTTGAGGCAATCACTGCAATCAAACGATTCCTGTAACTGTCAATGAGACTTCTGCACCTCTCCACAGGTATTTTGGCCACTCCTCATGAGCAAACTGCTCCAGTTGTCTCATGGTTGAAGGTTGCCTTTTCTAGATGTCATGTTTCAGCTCTTTCAGCTCTTTCCAAAGATGCTCAATAGGATTTAGGTCAGGGCTCATAGAAGCCACTTCAGAATAGTCCAATGTTTTCCTCTTAGCCATTGTTGGGTGTTTTTAGCTGTGTGTTTTGGGTCATTATCCTGTTGCAAGACCCATGACCTGCGACTGAGACCACGCTTTCTGACACTGAGCAGCACATTTCTGTCTAGAATCCCTTGATAGTCTTGAGATTTCATTGTACCCTGCACAGATTCAAGACACCCTGTGCCAGATGCAGCAGACCAGCCCCAAAGCATAAAAGAGACTCCTCCATGTTTCACAGTAGGGACAGTGTTCTTATCTTGATATGCTTCATTTTTCCATCTGTGAACATAAAGCTGATGTGCCTTGCCAAAAACTTCAATTTTTGTCTCATCTGTCCATAGGACATTCTCCTAAAAGCTTTGTGACTTGTGAACATGTAGTTTGGCAAATTACAGTCTGGCTTTTTTATGTTTTTTTTTCAACAATGGTGTTCTCCTTGGTCGTCTCCCATGAAGTCCATTTTAGATCAAACAACGACGGATGGTGCGATCTGACACTGATGTTCCTTGAGCTTGAAGTTCACCTTTAATCTCTTTAGAAGTTATCCTGGGCTCTTGTTACCATTCATATTATCCGTCTCTTTGATTTGTTATCAATTTTCCTCCTGCGGCCACGTCCAGGGAGGTTGGCTACAGTCCCATGGATCTTAAATTTCTGAATAATATGTGCAACTGTAGTTACAGGAACATCAAGCTGCTTGGAGATGGTCTTATAACCTTTACCTTTAACATGCTTGTCTATAATTTTCTTTCTAATCTCCTGAGACAACTCTTTCCTTTGCTTCCTCTGGTCCATGTTGAGTGTGGTACACACCATGTCACCAAACAGCACAGTGAGTATCTGTAGCCCTAAATATAGGCCCACTGACTGATTACAAGATTGTAGACACCTGTGATGCTAATTAGTGGACACAACTTGATTTAACATGTCCCTTTTGTCACATTATTTTCAGGGGTACCATCATTTCTGTCCAGGCCTATTTCATGAGTTTAATTTTTTTTTCATTTCTGTGGAAGCAGGGTTGAAAAGCAATGTCTGTCTTTCATTTGTTCATTTTCATCGATTTTTAATTTATTATTACTTTTGTCAGATTCAATTTTTTTCTGTGACCATTGTGGGTTTTTCTTTCATTAAACGAGGGGTACGAACAATTTTGACCACGTGTGTATATAGTATATACAGAGCTCCTGTGTATGTCACTGGTGATCACTGTATTACCTATACACTATATACAGAGCTCCTGTCTATAATGTCACTGGTGATCACTGTGTTACCTGTACACTGACACTATATACAGAGCTCCTGTGTATAATGTTGCTGGTGGTAATAACAGTGTTGTTAGTTTTGTGGTTTTGTATTCATGATCAGTATTGTAGTATTTGGTCACCTTGGGGTGGTAATATATGGTCTGGTCATAGTTTGGCCATATTTGTTCCTTGTATGTGGTATTATTCGGTCACTATGTAGTGGTAATATGTGATCTAGTCAAGGTGTGGCGATATTTGTCCCTTTTGTATGTGGTATTATTGGTGTTGATATAGTGGACTGTGTTGTGTATGGCGGTCATTCTGTTCTCGCTGATCTTAACTAGGAAAAGATTTTTTTCCATTAGGCCACAGCCCCACCATCAGTATTTGTTCAGTATTTTTCTCAGGAGTGGCTGCCAAAACCAGGAATGGTTGATAAATGCAGAATTGGTGACTTGTTTCTATTATACCTTTTCTCTGATTGTTCATCACCTGTTTTGGCTCCCACTCCTGAGAAAAAATACTGACTGGATACTGACCGAATACTGATAGTAGGGCCGTGGCCTTAGCGATTAAATACTTGGACCAGAGCGGCAGAGATGCACTTACAGGGGTTCTCCGGTGAAAACAAGTAATCACCTCTCCACAGGATCAGTGATAATATTGATTGGTGGGGGTCTGACTGCTTGCACACACCGGCAGAATGTGGAGCTTTTCTCCCCATTAGACTGGAGCGGCATGTGAGATGCGACCACTGATCCATTCATTCTCTCAGTGGCTGTGAGCGCTGCTCTTTTTTGCAAGTCTCTAAGAGAATGAATAGAGCTGCGGTCAGACGTCCCACCTGCCGCAGCATTTTAAAATAGGGATAAGTGTTCTGTCAGGGATAAAACTTCCCCATTCTTCCGATAGGTGCGTTTTCCAATGTTCGGACACAAATGCTCAATAAGTGATCACCTATCCTGTAGAGCCCATGGATCGGTGATAACTTGTTTTAACTAGTGTTGAGCGAGTATGTTCTGTCCGAGTATGCTCGGCCCGAGCTCCGAGTATTTACAGCTGCTCGGTGATATGGTTGAATCGCTCCCGTGTGCATGATTTGCAACTGTTTGACAGCTTTAACCCCTTAACGACATGTCACGTATTAGTACGCGCATGTCGTTATCCTCTGGTTCAGTGAGGGCTGCTGCGCTGAGCCCGCACTGAACCAAGCACATGTCAGCTGATTATTACAGCTTACATGTGCCCGCAACAGGCGCGGGTGGAATCGCGATCCACCCGCGGCTGTTAACATATTAAATGCCGCTGTCAATCTCCGACAGCGGCATTTAACGCGCGCTTCCTGAAAGCGCGTCACTTACCCCTCCCATCGGCGACCCCGTCACATGATCGTGGGTCGCCGATGGGTGGTCATGACAACCCTGGGTCTGCAGCAGACACCAGTGGTTGTAATGATCCTGTCGCTGTGAGCGCCACCTAGTGGTCGGCGCTCATAGCACAGGACCATTTCTGCTGCATACAGGGGATCTGATCGTCCCCTGTATGTAGCAGAGGCGATCGGACAGTTGCTGCTTCTAGTCTCCTATGGAAACTACAGAAGCAAGCAAAAAGTGAAAAAAAAAGTTTTAAAAAATATGAAAAAAAATAAAAAAATATAAAAGTTTAAATCACCCCCCTTTCGCCTCATTCAAAATAAAATCATAAAAAAAAACCCTACATACACATATTTGGTATCGCCGCATTTAGAATTGCCCTATCTATCAATATAAAAAAAGAATTAATGCGATCGGTAAATGGCGTAATGAGAAAAAAATTCTAAACGCCAGAATTACGTTTTTTGGTCACCGTAAAATTGCAATAAAATGCAATAACGGGCGATCAAAACATCGGATCTACCCCAAAATAGCATCTATAAAAACTTCAGCTCGGTTCACAAAAAATAAGCCCTCACCCTGCCCCAGATCCCGAAAAATGGAGACGCTACGGGTCTCGGAAAATGGCACCATTTTTTTTTTTTACCAAACTTTGGAATTTTTTTTCATCACTTAAATAAAAAAGAACCTATACATGTTTGGTGTCTTTGAACTCTTAATGACCTGGAGAATAATAATGGCAGGTCAGTTTTAGCATTCAGTGAACGTGGTAAAAAAAAATTAAAAAAAACCTCAGTGGTATTGCACTTTATTTGCAATTTCACGGCGCTTGGAATTTTTTTCCCGTTTTCCCGTACACGGCATGGTAAAACTAGTAATGGCGTTGAAAAGTACAACTCGTCCCGCAAAAAATAAGCCCTAACATGGCCATATTGACCAAAAAATAAAAACGCTATGGCTCTGGGAACAAGGGGAGCAAAAAGCGAAAATGCAAAAACGGAAAATGCTCCGCGGCTTAAGGGGTTAATACATGTGAGGAATGTCTATTTCTTACACATTCCTCACATGTATTAAAACCGTCAAACAGTCGCAAATCATGCACACGGGAGCGATTCAACCATATCACCGAGCAGCTATAAATACTCGGAGCTCGGCCCGAGCATACTCGCCGAAAGGGTTAACAGAACATACTCGCTCAACACTAGTTTTAACCAAAGAAGCCCTTTAATGCAAACATGTCCATCCCAGTTAGAGTGTCGCCCAGTAGATGTGCAGGAGCCGCCAGTCAATGCTCCACTATAACAGCGAGAGCGGATAACAGATATTTGCATCTTGCTGTAGGTGGGCCCCTAGAGTTAATTTCCCCTGTGGGCCCCAGACACCGCAGTCCGACCCTGGTCATCAATATCAGATCAGTGAGGTTCCAACACACGGCCCCCTCACCAATAAGACAGCAGCTGGAAATACTCAGCGTAGAGACCAAACAGCACAGCGCTGTACACTGTGTAGTGGCCGATCTTGGTACTGCAGCTCCTATTGAAATGATTGTGATCTGAGCTGTAGTACCTGAAACCAGCCATTGCACAGTGTGCGGAGCTGTGCTATTCCAGCTCTTAACACTGTGTACATCATCTTGCAGAAGTAGCTGATGTCTGGGGATTTCAGGTGTCAGACCCCCACTAATCACTGTATGAGTTCTGCTCTACTCCTTTATTAAAGGGGTGGTCTTGTGTTCCTCTCATCAGAAGCTGAAGATTTACAGTTCTGGCCGGTGGCTTGGCTGAGCCGCTTGTCTGAATTGTGCCCTCTTGCATTCTGCGGGCAGAGGCGGCTTTGCCTCTGCAGAATGGGACAGGCACAGGGGCACTGAAGTCCACCAGTCTGCAAGTGAGCGCTTCTTGCCAAGGAGACCAGCCACTTCTCAGGTGGTCAGTAACCATAGCAATGAGCTGTACACTGCAGAATTAAAAATCTTTTCCTTCTTGAGAACAGAGAAGATTTTGAATAAGAAGGAAATTGCAAAGTTTCTTGTTTTTACAAGCTCTTTGCAATCTTAGCCTTTTAATACATTCATTTTATTTAGTTATATATTTATTTTACTCTCTTATATAGCGCCGTTAGATTTCGTAGCACCTTACAGACATTATCATCACTGTCCCCATTGGGGCTCACAATATGAATTCCCTATCAGTATGTCTTTGGAGTGTGGGAGGAAACCGGAGAACCCGGAGGAAACCCACACAAACACGGGGAGAACATACAAACTCCTTGCAGATGTTGTCCTTGCTATTATATGAACCCAGCCCCACAGCGTTAATCATTGACCCACCATGTTGCCCACATTCCTCGGCTTTTTTAAGATTTTCTGCAATGAATAAGAACACTGAAGAAAATCTAGATTGATCAACATTTCCTATCACAAATGCAGTTGCTGCAAAACTTGTCCATAGTCCTGTTCCCAGCTGAAAATTGGATACAATTGTATCTTGTGTAGACAATGCTCTGTGAGCTAAATAGCCGGGATCCACTGCTACAAGGCAGGAAACAGACAGATTCTGCTGATGGGTTCTGCTCCCAGAGCATTATTCAGCCTGGACATCTCAGCTCAGAGCAAAACCAGCTATAAGGCTGTGTGCACACCTAGCAGATTTGATGCAGATTTACATGCGTTTTTTTTGCCAGAGAGAAGCGTTTTCACATGCGTTTTTTCAAGCACTTTTCCAAGCAATTTTGAGCATCACTTGGAAAAGTGCTTGACAAGTTGATCACACAATATAAATCCATGCAACTGACATGGATCTATAATGTGTGAACAACTTAGATGCTTTAAATGCAGCATCTATAGTAAAAAAAAGAAAACGTTAATAAATAAAAAAAAACAACGGTATATTCACCTCTCCGGCGGCCCCCGGTCTGCTCTCCGGTCTCCTCCGGTCTGCTCCCGGCCGCGTCTTCTCTCTTCAGCGTCCTGCAGTGTACGGTCAGGACCTGCGGTGACGTCATTTAGTCAGCTGATGGTCACGCGACCATCACCTGATGCCGACGTCAGCGGTCATGCGACCATCACCTGACTAAATGACGTCACCGCAGGTCCTGACAGTACAGACAGCAGACCGGAGGAGACCGGAGAGCAGACCGGGGGCCGCCGGAGAGGTGAATATACAGGTTTTGTTTGTTTTTAACTTTTTTATTTCTTTTTTTCACCGCGTGGTAGCCGGGATGAAGAGGAGTTGTAGTCTCGTCTTCATCCCAGATACCACACGCATTGCGAATAAGCTTCAGCGTAATCGCAGTAGAAATGGTCATGCTGCGTTTTGCAAAGTAATGCGAATTCGGCGCGCAAATTAGCGCATCATGTGCACAGCACATCCGAATTCACATGGCTTTGCATGGCAGACTGTTCTACAAACGTTTTCGCGGCCGTAAAAATGCCGCAAAAATGCTACAAAAACGCTACGTGGGCACATGGCCTAAGGCTGTGTGCCCACAATGCGTTTTTTAAGCGTTTCGGCATGGCAAAAACGCTGCAGAAACGCTTAAAAACGCATGTTAGAAGGTCTGCCATGTTCCCCAATGATAGTCCGCATGTGCTGTGCACATGCTGCGGAAATTTCCACTGCGGATTATCATTGCGGAAAAAAACGCAGCACTACCAATTATTTCGCGTAAGCGCTGCTTTTTCGCCGCCATTGACTTGCATTGGAACAAATGGATTCCGCTTCACTAGATAAGCACATGCGGAATACATGCGTTCAATGTGCGGATGGTACCCGCGTGTGGAGGATGGGAGACTCTCCTCCGGACCCGGGTACCATAGAACCTGTCAAAAAAAAGAATAAAATATAAAATAAATGTTATATTTACCTTCTGACGGCCCCCGCTGCGCTCGTCCTCCCATGCCGGCAGCTCGCGATGGACTGAAGGATCTGCGCTGACGTCATAGTCATGTGACAGCAGGTCCTTCAGTGTACCGCGATCTGCCGGCAGCCAGGACGGAGCGAAGCAAGACTGCGGGGGCCATCGGAAGTTAAGTAGAGATTTATAGATGGTGGCCTGATTCTAACGCATCGGGTATTCTAGAATATGTATGCGGCAGACCGGGCGCAATCAGCAGAGCGGTGTTTAAATTTGGCGCCAAAATCGCTGATTGGTCGCGGCCAACAACCGCGACCAATCAGCAAAGCGGTGTTGAAATTTGGCGGCTATATCGCTGATTGGTCACGGCCGGCAGTCGCGACTAATCAGCAGGGCGGGGTTTAAATTTTGCGCCAATAATGCTGATTGGTCGCGGCCAGCGAACGTGACCAATCAGCAGAGCGGGGTTTAAATTTTGCGCCAATAATGCTGATTGGTTGCAGCCGCCGGTCGCGACCAATCAGCAAAGCGGTGTTTAAATTTGGCGCCAATAGTGGTGACTGGTCACGGCCACGACCATTCAGCAGAGCGGTGTTTAAATTTGGCGGCAATAATGCTGATTAGTCGCGGCCGGCAATTTGGCGCCAACAATACTGATTAGTCGCGGCCGGCAACCGCGACCAATCAGCAGAGCGGGGTTTAAGTTTGGCGCCAAAATTGCTGATTGGTGGCGGCCGGCTGTCTCGACCAATCAGCAGAGCGGGGTTTAAATTTGGCGCCAATAATGCTGATTGGTCGCAATCGCCGCCCGCGACCAATCAGCAGAGCGGTGTTTAAATTTGGCGCCAAAATCGCTGATTGGTCGCGGCTGGCCACCGCGACCAATCAGCAGAGCGGTGTTTAAATTTGGCGCCAATACTGCTGATTGGTCGCGGCCGGCAACCGCGACCAATCAGCATAGCGGGGTTTAAATTTGGCGCCAATACTGCTGATTGGTCGCGGACGGCGACCGCGACCAATCAGCAGAGCGGTGTTTAAATTTTGCGCCAATATTGCTGATTGGTCGCGGACGGCGACCGCGACTAATCAGCAGAGCGGTGTTTAAATTTGGCGCCAATACTGCTGATTGATCCCGGCCAGCGACCGCGATCAATCAGCAGAGCGGTGTTTAAATTTGGCGCCAGTAATGCTGATTAGTCGCGGCCGGCATCCGCGACCAACTAGCGGAGCGGGTTTAAATTTGGCGCCAAAATCGCTGATTGGTCTCGTCTGGCGTCCGCGACCAATCAGCACAGCAGTGTTTAAATGTGGCGGCAAGATCGGTGATTGGTCGCGGCCGCTATTTAAATGTGGCGCCCAAATCGGTGATTGGTCACGGGCAGCGGCCGCGACCAATCAGCAGAGCGGTGTTTAACTTTAGCGCCAAGATCACTGATTGGTCGCGTGTGGAGAGCGAGACCAATCAGCGAATCGTATTGGTGAGGACCGGGGAGCGGAATCGTATTAGTGAGGACCGGGGAGCCTGTGCGGCTACTTCCGCTGCGAGAAGCCGGGAGATGAGCGACTGCTCGCAGCTGAAGTATCCGGACCCGCAGCGCCGCTCCCCGGTCCTCCCTTGACACCCTAGCCGCTGATGTCCCCACAGTATCCGCATGGTGTTACAAAGGTCCGGACATTTGTGTTAAAAATCGGTGATTGGTCGCTGGCGCTGCCCGCGACCAATCACCGATTTGGGCGCCAAATTTAAATATCGGCCGCGACCAATCACCGATCTTGGCTCCACATTTAAACACCGCTGTGCTGATTGGTCGCCGACGCTTGGCGCGACCAATCACCGATTTTGGCGCCACATTTAAATAGCGTCCGCGACCAATCAGTACAGCGGTGTTTAAATGTGGAGCCAAGATCGGTGATTGGTCGCGGCCGATATTTAAATTTGGCGCCCAAATCGGTGATTGGTCGCGGGCAGCGTCCGCGACCAATCAGCACAGTAGTGTTTAACTTTTGCGGCAAGATCAGTGATTGGTCGCGGGCCAAGACCGCGACCAATCACCGATTTGTGCGGCACATTTAAATAGCGGCTGCGACCAATTGGATGTCAGCGCCGCTCCCCGGTCCTCCCTTCACACCCTAGCCGCTGATGTTCCCACAGTATCCGCATGGTGTTACAAAGGTCCGGACAATTGTGTTAAAAATCGCTGATTGGTCGCCGACGCTGGGCGCGACCAATCACCGATTTTGGCGCCACATTTAAATAGCGTCGGCGACCAATCAGCGATTTTTAACACAAATGTCCGGACCTTTGTAACACCATGCAGATACTGTGGGGACATCAGCGGCTAGGGTGTGAAGGGAGGACCGGGGAGCGGCGCTGTCATCCATGCGGCTAGGGGGTGAAGGGAGGATCGGGGAGCGGCGCTGACATCCAATTGGTCGCGGCCGCTATTTAAATGTGCCGCACAAATCGGTGATTGGTCGCGGTCTTGGCCCGCGACCAATCACTGATCTTGCCGCAAAAGTTAAACACTACTGTACTGATTGGTCGCGGACGCTGCCCGCGACCAATCACCGATTTGGGCGCCAAATTTAAATATCGGCCGCGACCAATCACTGATCTTGGCTACACGATTTTGGCTCCCGGCTGTATCTCCGTCCCGCAGATGGGTCCGGCGGTCGATGTCCTTCTGCTGGTACCGGCCGGGAGATGAGCGCCTCGCGGCGCTCATCTCCCGGCTGCATCGCCGCTGAGCTCCGTCCCGCAGATGAGCCGCTAACGGCCGCCATCTTTTTTCAGAAATCCCGCGGCGCTGATTGGCCGCTGCCGGACCAATGAGCGACGCGGGATTTCCAGGACAGATGGACAAACAGACAGACAGATGGGAAAAGACAATTATACAGTAGATTTTTTTATTTTTAACCAGTCTTTGGGGTCACACTATATAAATCCATGCCGTTTTCATGGATTTCTATAGTGTGACCAAATTGACAAGCACTTTCCAAGTGATGCTAAAATCGCTTGTAAAGCGCTTGTCAACCCGCATGTGGAAATGCATGTGAAGAGCGCTTCACTTCTGCATGTCCCTGGCAGGAAAAACGCATGTACAATCCGCATGTACAATCCGCATGTACAATCCGCATGTACAATCCGCATATACAATCCGCATGTACAATCCGCATGTACAATCCGCATATACAATCCGCATATACAATCCGCATGTACAATCCGCATGTACAATCCGCATGTACAATCCGCATGTACAATCCGCATATACAATCCGCATGTACAATCCGCATGTACAATCCGCATGTACAATCCGCATGTACAATCCGCATGTACAATCCGCATGCGTTTTTTCTGCCAGGGAGATGCAGAAACGCTCAGGAAAAATCCGGAGCTTTTGTGCATCGTGGGCACATAGCCTAAGTCTCTGCATTTGTCTGCTTACACATCTGTACATTTCTGAACACATTCAGGAAAAATTGCAGTACATTTGTTAAAATTGGGCATATAGCATACTATAGGTGCTTCTCACAAAATTAGAATATCATCAAAAAGTTAATTTATTTCAGTTCTTCAATACAAATAGTAAAACTCATATTATATAGAGTCATTACAGACAGAGTGATCTATTTCAAGTGTTTATTTCTGTTAATGCTATTATCTCAGTAAATTAGAATACTTTATAACACCAGCTTGAAAAATGTTTTTAAAATCTGAAATGTTGTCCTACTGAAATGTATGTTCAGTAAATGCCCTCAATACTTGGCCAGGCTCCTTTTGCATCAATTACTGCATCAATGCGGCAATGTGGCATGGAGGCGATCAGCCTGTGACACTGCTGAGGTGTTATGGAAGCCCAGGTGGCTTTGATAGAAGCCTTCAGCTCGTCTGCATTGTTGGGTCTGGTGTCTCTCATCTTTCTCTTGACAATACCCCATAGATTCTCTATAATAGATTCTCTATGGGGTTAAGGTCAGGTGAGTTTACTGCCAATCAAGCACAGTGATACTGTTGTGTAAACCAGGTATTGGTACTTTTGGCCGTGTGGACAGGTGCCAAGTCCTGCTGGAAAATGACATTTCCATCTCCATAAAGCTTGTCGGCAGAGGGAAGCATGAAGGGCTCTACAATGTCCTGGTAGACGGGTGCGCTGACTTTGGTCTTGATAAAACACAGTGGACCTACACCAGCAGATGACATGGCTCCCCAAACCATCACCGATTGTGGAAACTTCACACGAGACCTCAAGCAGCTTGGATTGTGGCCTCTCCACTCTTCGTCCAGACTCTGGGACCTTGATTTCCAAATTAAATGCAAAATTTACTTTCATCGGAAAACAACACCTTGGACCACTGAGCAACAGTCCAGGTGTTTTTCTCCTTGGCCCAGGTAAGATGCTTCTGGCGTTGTCTATTGGTGATGAGTGGCTCGACACAAGGAATGTGACACTTGTAGCCCATGTCCTGGATACGTCTGTGTGTGGTGGCTCTTGAAGCAATGACTCCAGCAGCAGTCCACTCCTTGTGAATCTTCCCCAAATGTTTGAATGTCCTTTCCTTAACAATCTTTTCAAGGCTGCGGTTATCCCGGTTGCTTGTGCACCTCTTCCTACCACACTTTTTCTTTCCACTCAACTTTCCATAAATATGCTTGGATACAGCACTCTGTTAACAGCCAGCTTCTTTAGCAATGACCTTTTGTGGTTTACACTCCTTGTGGAATGTGTCAATGACTGCCTTCTGGACATCTGTCAAGTCAGCAGTCTTCCCCATGATTGTGGAGCCTACTGAAACAGACAAAGGGACCTTTTTAAATGCGTAAGAAGCCTTTGCAGGTGATTTTTGTTAATTATTCTAATTTACTGAGATAATGACTTTGTGTTTTCATTGGCTGTAAGCCATCATTATCAACATTAACAGAAATAAACACTTGAAATAGATCACTCTGTAATGACTCTGTATAATATATGAGTTTCACTTTTTGGATTGAAGAACTGAAATAAATAAACTTTTTGATGATATTCTAATTTTGTGAGAAGCACCTGTATGTTTGATGCATCTCATTAGCTAAGCTCAACCTCTTCCTTGCTTCACCTCAATTTGAGCCATAAATTGTGATATTTCATTTTGGTGCATTTTATGACTCCTTTTTGTCACACTTTTCTCATAACTATTTTTTGTATAACTGAGGGAAAATAACAAAATCTTATTTGTTGTACTCAAGTTTTCACAGAAACATCTGATAAAGTGTTGACTTATTTTTCTGAGTTAAACTCTTCCTTTTGGCCCTCTATATATTTGAGTTTGACAGCCCTGATGTAGATGGATGATGATGTGGCAAGAAGGGGCAGAGGGGCAGAGCCTCCTGGCTCTCAGCTTCGCTCTCCACTGCTCACAGGAGACAGCAGTTACTTCACAAATGTAACTGATAGAAAAGATGTCACGTAAGAGGGGGTCAGGGGAGCGATGTGCTGCAGGAAGAGGAGGATTAGGCAGGGAGCGCTGTGCAGCAGGAAGAGGAGGATTAGGCAGGGGAGTGATGTAATGCAGGAGGGGGAGGCTTAGGCAGGGAAGCGATGTGCTGCAGGAAGAGGTGGCTTATGCAGGGGAGTGATGTAATGCAATAGGAGAGGATTAGGCAGGGAGCGATATGCTGCAGGAAGTGCAGGATTTGGCAGTGGGCGATGTGGTGCAAGAGGGGATTTGGCAGTGGGTGATGTGGTGCAGGAAGGGGGAGATTTAGAAAGGGAACAATGTGCTGCAAGGAGGGGAGGATTAGACGGGAGCAATGTGCCGCAAGAGGGGGAGGTTTAGACAGGGGAGTGATGTGCTGCAGGAGTGGGAGAATTAAGCGGTGAGAAACATGCTGCAGGACGGGGAGGGTTAGGCAGGGGAGCAATGTGCTGCAGGTGGAAGGAGAATCTGTGACTACAGCCCAGTGTTTAAGGTTTATTGGAGCCTGTCTTTTATATATTTTATTGTTTTTTTTTCTGACAAAACTGCATAACATCTGACATGAAGTCCGCTTAGCAGTCACTGTCCCTGTAGATTGTTACTGTCCAGGTTCACCGCTGTCTCTTTTTGTTTTTAGTGCCAATCTGACAGCAGTGAAGGTTCCGCTGATAATGGCGGTCGGGTTCCGAATAGAATGTTCATGTCTGTTCTCATTGTAGTAACATCACGGAATATGCTAATTTCTTCTGACCACACCCGATGACTGAATAAAGGCGCCTCACCCACTTGTCTATGTCATCACTTTGTGGTGTCACAATGATCTAAGGGGATAAAAAAACGCTCCTGGCAGCTTTACAGTCGTCCCTTCGTGTTAAAGGAGCAGGATGATAGAGCCGCACCATGCCAGCCAGAAGAAAAGAAAGTGGAGCCCTTCAAGATGATGAAGCAAGAAAGCAGACTGTGGAAGGCCATCCAGGACCAAGAGCATCATGAGGGCCTGGTAACGTATACTACACAACTGTTCTGTATATGCTCATGCCATGTAAACCTATGGTGGCCGATTCATCAAGGCTGGTGGATTTCTATACCAGCATTCATGAAGCGCCTATTGGAGGAACGTGCACCAAATTCATTAAAAAGACTAAACCTCTTAATGAACTTGACTCATCCTGAAAGGGGTTGTTCCCTTTCAATAAATGAATGTCCCTAGCTGCAGGTCATTTAATTAAAAAAAAGAGGTTCCACCATCTCAGAGCTGCAACAACTCAGTGCGCTCAGCTGGGCAGTCCGTCTGATTACATTTGTTGGCTGCGGCAGTATTGAGGTGATGTCAGTGCCATACACAATCCCAGGAATGGGTCAGGACAGCACAGTTTGATTCTTTATACCTGCAGCCAGGGTCATTCATTTATTGAAATATCCCCTTAAAGCTGACGTACTAGACCTCAAGAAATGTACTCCAGTCAAAAGATGGAGTCAATTTCAGTCCTAATTTACACCACTTTTCCAGCCTAATTTGTAATAAGTTTTCAGGTAAAGCTAAGCCACAAGCGGTCCAGATAAGCTCTGTTCACTATTTAAGAAGTTAAAAGAGTGGGTGTAAAAAGGTCAGAGTATTTAAATGTAAGTTGTGCAGGAATTTACTGAGATTCAAACAGTTGTGCAACACATTTCCGGTGAAAACTGCTTGATGAAAAATGTTCCTTGAATAATATAACATTTCAGGTGAGTGGTAATAGATTTTATTATGGGACGTTGATCCAGGGAACTAGTCTGATTGCCATATGTGGAGTCGGGAAGGAATTTTTCCCCTAAAATGGGGCAATTAGCATCTGCCTCATGGGGTTTTTGCCTTCCTCTGGATCAACACATTAGCTTTTAGGTTGAACTTGATGGACTTGTGTCTTTCAACCTTAAAACTATGAAACTGTCCCTGTATTGAGGTTCAAGGGTGAAGCCCAGGGTTCATTTGGAACCATCAGAAATGGTGTGTTTTGCGCCCAATCTGTCCAAGGAAGCCTGTTTGAGCCAACGGCCTCAGAAATATCCTAACATTTCAGAAAGTAGCAATAGTTAGGGTGGCTGAACCATTCTAGCCTTAAGTTTGCCCCTCCAGTCAGCATCTACTATGTAGATGCAATCAAGGCCATGTAATAAGTCTTTATCGCTGTACAGGGCTGTAAGAGTGAAGGCCAGAGTTCCTTTGGAACCTGTAGGATAGACTGGCTTTTGCCAAGTCTTTCCAAAGAAGCTTTTTTGAGCCATAGGCCTCAGACAGGTCCTAACAAGAAAGTGGCATTAGATAGGTTTTTCTTTAGTTAGGATTGATTCAACTACTCAAGCCTCAAGCGCACTCCTCCGGCCAGCAGCTACTCTGTAAATGCAACCCTGGGCCTATGGTAAGTATCTATCCCTGTACAGAGGTGTAATGGTAAAAACCTGGGTTCCCTTGGGATCTGCAGAATGGAGTAGCTTGCGCCAAGTCTGTCCGAGGAAGTCTGTTTGAGCCAACAGCCTTAAACAGATCCCAGTATTTAGGAAAAAAAAAAGCTTCAGTTAGAGTTGAATCAACCACTATAGCCTCAAGCTCGCTCCTCCGGCCAGCAGCTACTCTGTAGATGCAGCCCTGGGCCTATGGTAAGTATCTATCCATGTACAGGCGTGTAATGGTAAAGGCCAGGGTTCCCTTGGGATCTGCAGAATGGAGTAGCTTGCGCCAAGTCTGTCCGAGAAAGCCTTTTTGAGCTGATGGATTTAAACAAATTTCAACATTTAGGAAAAAAGCATTAATCTATTTCAGTTAGAGTTAATTCAATTACTCTAGCATAAAGATCCTAATTCACTTTGTCTAAAGGAAGTTAGTTGGCAAATTTTTATTGTGTGAGCAATGAGGTTATGGAACTCTCTACCACATGAACTTGAAATACTTAATTTTCTAAAAAAAATTCAAGGAGGGCATATGTGTGCCTTTCTTGAATAATATAAAATTGCAGGTTATCCGTACTAGATTTTGTTATGGGACGTTGATCCAGGGAACTAGTCTGATTGCCATATGTGGAGTCGGGAAGGAATTTTTCCCCTAATATGGGCCAATTAGCATCTGCCTCATGGGGTTTTTGCCTTCCTCTGGATCAACACATTAGCTTTTAGGTTGAACTTCATGGACTTGTGTCTTTCAACCTTAAAACTATGAAACTGTCCATGTATTGAGGTTCAAGGGTGAAGCCCAGGGTTCATTTGGAACCATCAGAAATGGTGTGTTTTGCACCCAGTCTGTCCAAGGAAGCCTGTTTGAGCCAACGGCCTCAGAAATATCCAAACATTTAAGAAAGTAGCAATAGTTAGGTTTGGCTGAACCATTCTAGCCTTAAGTTTGCCCCTACAGTCAGTATCTACTATGTAGATGCAATCAAGGCCCTGCAATAAGTCTTTATCGCTGTACAGAGCTGAAAGAGTGAAGGCCAGAGTTCCTTTGGAACCTGTAGGATAGACTGGCTTTTGCCAAGTCTTTCCAAAGAAGCTTTTTTGAGCTATAGGCCTCAGACAGGTCCTAACAAGAAAGTGGCATTAGATAGGTTTTTCTTTAGTTAGGATTGATTCAACTACTCAAGCCTCAAGCGCACTCCTCCAGCCAGCAGCTACTCTGTAGATGCAACCCTGGGCCTATGGTAAGTATCTATCCCTGTACAGGGGTGTAATGGTAAAAACCAGGGTTCCCTTGGGATCTGCAGAATGGAGTAGCTTGCGCCAAGTCTGTCCGAGGAAGTCTGTTTGAGCCAACAGCCTTAAACAGATCCCAGTATTTAGGAAAAAAAAGCTGTAGTTAGAGTTGAATCAACCACTATAGCCTCAAGCTCGCTCCTCCGGCCAGCAGCTACTCTGTAGATGCAGCCCTGGGCCTATGGTAAGTATCTATCCCTGTACAGGGGTGTAATGGTAAAGGCCAGGGTTCCCTTGGGATCTGCAGAATGGAGTAGCTTGCGCCAAGTCTGTCCGAGAAAGCCTTTTTGAGCTGATGGATTTAAACAAATTTCAACATTTAGGAAAAAAGCATTAATCTATTTCAGTTAGAGTTAATTCAATTACTCTAGCATAAAGATCCTAATTCACTTTGTCTAAAGGAAGTTAGTTGGCAAATTTTTATTGTGTGAGTAATGAGGTTATGAAACTCTCTACCACATGAAATTGAAATACTTAATTTTCTAAAAAAAATTCAAAGAGGGCATGTGTGTGCCTTTCTTGAATAATATAAAATTGCAGGTTATCCGTACTAGATTTTGTTATGGGACGTTGATCCAGGGAACTAGTCTGATTGCCATATGTGGAGTCGGGAAGGAATTTTTCCCCTAATATGGGGCAATTAGCATCTGCCTCATGGGGTTTTTGCCTTCCTCTGGATCAACACATTAGCTTTTAGGTTGAAGTTGATGGACTTGTGTCTTTCAACCTTAAAACTATGAAACGGTCCCTGTATAGAGGTTCAAGGGTGAAGCCCAGGGTTCATTTGGAAACATCAGAAATGGTGTGTTTTGCGCCCAGTCTGTCCAAGGAAGCCTGTTTGAGCCAACGGCCTCAGAAATATCTTAACATTTAAGAAAGTAGCAATAGTTAGGGTTGGCTGAACCATTCTAGCCTTAAGTTTGCCCCTCCAGTCAGCATCTACTATGTAGATGCAATCAAGGCCCTGTAATAAGTCTTTATCGCTGTACAGGGCTGTAAGAGTGAAGGCCAGAGTTCCTTTGGAACCTGTAGGATAGACTGGCTTTTGCCAAGTCTTTCCAAAGAAGCTTTTTTGAGCCATAGGCCTCAGACAGGTCCTAACAAGAAAGTGGCATTAGATAGGTTTTTCTTTAGTTAGGATTGATTCAACTACTCAAGCCTCAAGCGCACTCCTCCGGCCAGCAGCTACTCTGTAGATGCAACTCTGGGCCTATGGTAAGTATCTATCCCTGTACAGGGGTGTAATGGTAAAAACCAGGGTTCCCTTGGGATCTGCAGAATGGAGTAGCTTGCGCCAAGTCTGTCCGAGGAAGTCTGTTTGAGCCAACAGCCTTAAACAGATCCCAGTATTTAGGGAAAAAAAGCTTTAGTTAGAGTTGAGTCAACCACTATAGCCTCAAGCTCGCTCCTCCGGCCAGCAGCTACTCTGTAGATGCAGCCCTGGGCCTATGGTAAGTATCTATCCCTGTACCGGGGTGTAATGGTAAAGGCCAGGGTTCCCTTGGGATCTGCAGAATGGAGTAGCTTGCGCCAAGTCTGTCCGAGAAAGCCTTTTTGAGCTGATGGATTTAAACAAATTTCAACATTTAGGAAAAAAGCATTAATCTATTTCAGTTAGAGTTAATTCAATTACTCTAGCATAAAGATCCTAATTCACTTTGTCTAAAGGAAGTTAGTTGGCAAATTTTTATTGTGTGAGCAATGAGGTTATGAAACTCTCTACCACATGAAATTGAAATACTTAATTTTCTAAAAAAAATTCAAGGAGGGCATGTGTGTGCCTTTCTTAAATAATATAAAATTGCAGGTTATCCGTACTAGATTTTGTTATGGGACGTTGATCCAGGGAACTAGTCTGATTGCCATATGTGGAGTCGGGAAGGAATTTTTCCCCTAATATGGGGCAATTAGCATCTGCCTCATGGGGTTTTTGCCTTCCTCTGGATCAACACATTAGCTTTTAGGTTGAACTTGACAGACTTGTGTCTTTCAACGTTAAAACTATGAAACGGTCCCTGTATAGAGGTTCAAGGGTGAAGCCCAGGGTTCATTTGGAAACATCAGAAATGGTGTGTTTTGCGCCCAGTCTGTCCAAGGAAGCCTGTTTGAGCAAACGGCCTCAGAAATATCTTAACATTTAAGAAAGTAGCAATAGTTAGGGTTGGCTGAACCATTCTAGCCTTAAGTTTGCCCCTCCAGTCAGCATCTACTATGTAGATGCAATCAAGGCCCTGTAATAAGTCTTTATCGCTGTACAGGGCTGTAAGAGTGAAGGCCAGAGTTCCTTTGGAACCTGTAGGATAGACTGGGTTTTGCCAAGTCTTTCCAAAGAAGCTTTTTTGAGCCATAGGCCTCAGACAGGTCCTAACAAGAAAGTGGCATTAGATAGGTTTTTCTTTAATTAGGATTGATTCAACTACTCAAGCCTCAAGCGCACTCCTCCGGCCAGCACCTACTCTGTAGATGCAACTCTGGGCCTATGGTAAGTATCTATCCCTGTACAGGGGTGTAATGGTAAAAAACAGGGTTCCCTTGGGATCTGCAGAATGGAGTAGCTTGCGCCAAGTCTGTCCGAGGAAGTCTGTTTGAGCCAACAGCCTTAAACAGATCCCAGTATTTAGGAAAAAAAAGCTTTAGTTAGAGTTGAGTCAACCACTATAGCCTCAAGCTCGCTCCTCCGGCCAGCAGCTACTCTGTAGATGCAGCCCTGGGCCTATGGTAAGTATCTATCCCTGTACAGGGGTGTAATGGTAAAGGCCAGGGTTCCCTTGGGATCTGCAGAATGGAGTAGCTTGCGCCAAGTCTGTCCGAGAAAGCCTTTTTGAGCTGATGGATTTAAACAAATTTCAACATTTAGGAAAAAAGCATTAATCTATTTCAGTTAGAATTAATTCAATTACTCTAGCATAAAGATCCTAATTCACTTTGTCTAAAGGAAGTTAGTTGGCAAATTTTTATTGTGTGAGCAATGAGGTTATGAAACTCTCTACCACATGAAATTGAAATACTTAATTTTCTAAAAAAAATTCAAGGAGGGCATGTGTGTGCCTTTCTTAAATAATATAAAATTGCAGGTTATCCGTACTAGATTTTGTTATGGGACGTTGATCCAGGGAACTAGTCTGATTGCCATATGTGGAGTCGGGAAGGAATTTTTCCCCTAATATGGGGCAATTAGCATCTGCCTCATGGGGTTTTTGCCTTCCTCTGGATCAACACATTAGCTTTTAGGTTGAACTTGATGGACTTGTGTCTTTCAACCTTACAACTATGAAACTGTCCCTGTATTGAGGTTCAAGGGTGAAGCCCAGGGTTCATTTGGAACCATCAGAAATGGTGTGTTTTGCGCCCAGTCTGTCCGAGGAAGCCTGTTTGAGCCAACGGCCTCAGAAATATCTTAACATTTAAGAAAGTAGCAATAGTTAGGGTTGGCTGAACCATTCTAGCCTTAAGTTTGCCCCTCCAGTCAGCATCTACTATGTAGATGCAATCAAGGCCCTGTAATAAGTCTTTATCGCTGTACAGGGCTGTAAGAGTGAAGGCCAGAGTTCCTTTGGAACCTGTAGGATAGACTGGGTTTTGCCAAGTCTTTCCAAAGAAGCTTTTTTGAGCCATAGGCCTCAGACAGGTCCTAACAAGAAAGTGGCATTAGATAGGTTTTTCTTTAATTAGGATTGATTCAACTACTCAAGCCTCAAGCGCACTCCTCCGGCCAGCAGCTACTCTGTAGATGCAACTCTGGGCCTATGGTAAGTATCTATCCCTGTACAGGGGTGTAATGGTAAAAACCAGGGTTCCCTTGGGATCTGCAGAATGGAGTAGCTTGCGCCAAGTCTGTCCGAGGAAGTCTGTTTGAGCCAACAGCCTTAAACAGATCCCAGTATTTAGGAAAAAAAAGCTTTAGTTAGAGTTGAGTCAACCACTATAGCCTCAAGCTCGCTCCTCCGGCCAGCAGCTACTCTGTAGATGCAGCCCTGGGCCTATGGTAAGTATCTATCCCTGTACAGGGGTGTAATGGTAAAGGCCAGGGTTCCCTTGGGATCTGCAGAATGGAGTAGCTTGCGCCAAGTCTGTCCGAGAAAGCCTTTTTGAGCTGATGGATTTAAACAAATTTCAACATTTAGGAAAAAAGCATTAATCTATTTCAGTTAGAATTAATTCAATTACTCTAGCATAAAGATCCTAATTCACTTTGTCTAAAGGAAGTTAGTTGGCAAATTTTTATTGTGTGAGCAATGAGGTTATGAAACTCTCTACCACATGAAATTGAAATACTTAATTTTCTAAAAAAAATTCAAGGAGGGCATGTGTGTGCCTTTCTTAAATAATATAAAATTGCAGGTTATCCGTACTAGATTTTGTTATGGGACGTTGATCCAGGGAACTAGTCTGATTGCCATATGTGGAGTCGGGAAGGAATTTTTCCCCTAATATGGGGCAATTAGCATCTGCCTCATGGGGTTTTTGCCTTCCTCTGGATCAACACATTAGCTTTTAGGTTGAACTTGACAGACTTGTGTCTTTCAACCTTAAAACTATGAAACGGTCCCTGTATAGAGGTTCAAGGGTGAAGCCCAGGGTTCATTTGGAAATATCAGAAATGGTGTGTTTTGCGACAAGTCTGTCCAAGGAAGCCTGTTTGAGCCAATGGCCTCAGAAATATCCTAACATTTAAGAAAGTAGCAATAGTTAGGGTTGGCTGAACCATTCTACCCTTAAGTTTGCCCCTCCAGTCAGCATCTACTATGTAGATGCAATCAAGGCCCTGTAATAAGTCTTTATCACTGTACAGGGCTGTAAGAGTGAAGGCCAGAGTTCCTTTGGAACCTGTAGGATAGACTGGGTTTTGCCAAGTCTTTCCAAAGAAGCTTTTTTGAGCCATAGGCCTCAGACAGGTCCTAACAAGAAAGTGTCATTAGATAGGTTTTTCTTTAGTTAGGATTGATTCAACTACTCAAGCCTCAAGCGCACTCCTCCGGCCAGCAGCTACTCTGTAGATGCAACCCTGGGCCTATGGTAAGTATCTATCCCTGTACAGGGGTGTAATGGTAAAAACCAGGGTTCCCTTGGGATCTGCAGAATGGAGTAGCTTGCGCCAAGTCTGTCCGAGGAAGTCTGTTTGAGCCAACAGCCTTAAACAGATCCCAGTATTTAGGAAAAAAAAGCTTTAGTTAGAGTTGAATCAACCACTATAGCCTCAAGCTCGCTCCTCCGGCCAGCAGCTACTATGTAGATGCAGCCCTGAGCCTATGGTAAGTATCTATCCCTGTACAGGGGTGTAATGGTAAAGGCCAGGGTTCCCTTGGGATCTGCAGAATGGAGTAGCTTGCGCCAAGTCTGTCCGAGAAAGCCTTTTTGAGCTGATGGATTTAAACAAATTTCAACATTTAGGAAAAAAGCATTAATCTATTTCAGTTAGAGTTAATTCAATTACTCTAGCATAAAGATCCTAATTCACTTTGTCTAAAGGAAGTTAGTTGGCTTTTTTATTGTGTGAGCAATGAGGTTATGAAAGTCTCTACCACATGAAATTGAAATACTTAATTTTCTAAAAAAAATTCAAGGAGGGCATGTGTGTGCCTTTCTTGAATAATATAAAATTGCAGGTTATCCGTACTAGATTTTGTTATGGGACGTTGATCCAGGGAACTAGTCTGATTGACATCTTTGGAGTCGGGAAGGAATTTTTCCCCTAATATGGGGCAATTAGCATCTGCCTCATGGGGTTTTTGCCTTCCTCTGGATCAACACATTAGCTTTTAGGTTGAACTTGATGGACTTGTGTCTTTCAACCTTAAAACTATGAAACGGTCCCTGTATAGAGGTTCAAGGGTGAAGCCCAGGGTTCATTTGGAAACATCAGAAATGGTGTGTTTTGCGCCAAGTCTGTCCAAGGAAGCCTGTTTGAGCCAACGGCCTCAGAAATATCCTAACATTTAAGAAAGTAGCAATAGTTAGGGTTGGCTGAACCATTCTAACCTTAAGTTTGCCCCTCCAGTCAGCATCTACTATGTAGATGCAATCAAGGCCCTGTAATAAGTCTTTATCACTGTACAGGGCTGTAAGAGTGAAGGTCAGAGTTCCTTTGGAACCTGTAGGATAGACTGGCTTTTGCCAAGTTTTTCCAAAGAAGCTTTTTTGAGCCATAGGCCTCAGACAGGTCCTAACAAGAAAGTGGCATTAGATAGGTTTTTCTTTAGTTAGGATTGACTCAACTACTCAAGCCTCAAGCGCACTCCTCCGGCCAGCAGCTACTCTGTAGATGCAACTCTGGGCCTATGGTAAGTATCTATCCCTGTACAGGGGTGTAATGGTAAAAACCAGGGTTTCCTTGGGATCTGCAGAATGGAGTAGCTTGCGCCAAGTCTGTCCGAGGAAGTCTGTTTGAGCCAACAGCCTTAAACAGATCCCAGTATTTAGGAAAAAAAAGCTTTAGTTAGAGTTGAATCAACCACTATAGCCTCAAGCTCGCTCCTCCGGCCAGCAGCTACTCTGTAGATGCAACCCTGGGCCTATGGTAAGTATCTATCCCTGTACAGGGGTGTAATGGTAAAGGCCAGGGTTCCCTTGGGATCTGCAGAATGGAGTAGCTTGCGCCAAGTCTGTCCGAGGAAGCCTTTTTGAGCCAATGGCCGTAGACAGAACCCATCATTTAGTAATAAAAAAGCTTTAGTTAGAGTTATAGCCTCAAGCTCGCTCCTCTGGCCAGCAGCTACTCTGTAGATGCAACCCTGAGCATGTGGTAAGTCTCCATTCCTGTAAAGGGGTGTAATGGTAAAGATCAGGGTTCCTTTTGACCTGCTTATGCCAAGTCTGTCAAAGGAAGCCTTTTTGAGCTGATGGCTCTACACAGATCCTAATGTTTAGGAAAAAAGCTTATGTGTATTTCAGTTAGATTAAAAGTAAAGCCAACAAAAGAGAATTTAACTTTCCTCAAAAAATCAATTATTAATATAGCATTTACCTGCCCAGATCTCAGAACTAATGCACTATTAGGATGTAGCAATCCCATATAATTTTGTGTGCAGTTTTAATACTATGTAATCACCCCCCTCCATTAATTGGTAATATGTGAGTGGTTGTCGCATCAGTATTTTGCACCTGTATTGCTGTCATCGTTATTATATGGTATGATTAGTACTGAGACCTAGGCAGGTAAACACTGTTGCCCTTTTTCCTGTGTTAATTCTTGAATTTTGGTGGGAATTTAAATTTGTCTTTGCTTTAATGTTAGTGTAGGGACTCGCAAGTATGAGGACCCTTGACGCGGGTTGCGAGCTTGTGTATTTTGGCCAAAATATTTACTAATACCTCATATATATCATATATATTTTTTGCACGTTATTTTTATTCAGGGTGCAGCCAGACCCATCAATGTTGGCCTTGTAAACTAGGGTGTCTGTCTTCATGGGGTGTACTTAAAAAGTGCTGGGCAGCCCGCCTAATCTAATAGTTTGGGCTTCACTAATAGGCTGTAAGCCAGACATTGTGCACTACCTATGTGTGACCAGTGCCCTATACAAGGCTTATTTGTGTGCAGTTTTAATACTAAGCAATCACCCCCTCCATGAATTGGTAGGTTGTGAGTGGTTGTCTCATCAATATTTTGCACCTGTGTTGCTGACTTCTTCATTATATGGGTTTGCTGCATCCTTGTAATTATTGTTGCTGTATTTGCGGTGTTAATTCTTGAATTTTGGTGGGAACTTTAATTCCTTGTTTTTGTGACTTTGCTTTTAATGTTAGTGTAGGGACTCGCAAGTATGAGGACCCTTGAGCAGGTTGCGAGCTTGTATATTTTGGCCAAAATATCAACCAATACCTCATATATATCATATATATTTTTTACATGCTATTTTTATTCAGGGTGCAGCCAAGTCCATCTACAGGTGCATCTCACAAAATTAGAATATCACCAGAAAAGTTAATTTATTTCAGTTCTTCAATACAAAACGTGAAACTTATATATTATATAGAGCCATTACACACAGAGTGATCTATTTCAAGTGTTTATTTCTGTTAATATTGATGATTATGGCTTACAGCCAATGAAAACTCAAAAGTCATTATTTCAATTAATTAGAATACCTTATAACAACAGCTTGAAAAATGTTTTCAAAATCCAAAATGTTATCCTACTGAAATGTATGTTCAATAAATGCCCTCAATACTTGGTCGGGGCTCCTTTTACATCAATTACTGCATCAATGCGGCAATGTGGCATGGAGGGATCAGCCTGTGGCACTGCTGAGGGGTTATGGAAGCCCAGGTGGCTTTGATAGAAGCCTTCAGCTCGTCTGCATTGTTGGGTCTGGTGTCTCTCATTTTCCTCTTGACAATACCCCATAGATTCTTTATGGGGTTAAGGTCAGGTGAGTTTGCTGCCAATCAAGCACAGTGATACTGTTGTTTTAAACCAGGTATTAGTACTTTTGTCAGTGTGGACAGGGGCCAAGTCCTGCTGGAGAATGAAATTTCCATCTCCAAAAAGCTTGGCGTAGCTAAGGTTTTGGTTCAGGGGGCCGAAACTTCTGAGTGGGCCTCTAACCAGGTAACCCTGATTCCAACTATAGCGGCGCACCCAGATAGTTGATGTAGGAAAACCTCAGCAGATGACCGCGCTGTTACTAAAAATAATCTCTATACAAAGACCAGCACTGATATTACCGCCATATGGTGACATATATTGATAGATGCCAGTCCTGCAGAACATATAAGAGATCACAGCTCAGTTATATATAGTACCTTACAGCTGACGTTCTTTCTGATTAAATTGTTCACTTTTCCCGTCTTTTCCATCTGGCCCAGACCGACACGACAACTTCTCCAGCCAGGGCTCAGAGTCTCAGGTATGCAGAGATCACAACAAAGACACATTTGACTCCTTACATTTCAGGCACTGACCACATCTATCCCCAACCTGCACAAACTTCTCATCCTGCTGATACCCCAATACTGAGCCTCTGCTGCAAAATGTGTCCCTATTACTGCACCTACTGTGTGCCCTCTAGATGGTAAAACAAACCTCTAAAATAAAGTAATGCCGTGTGCAAGTGTCCTAGAAAACAGTGCCCACATTGTGCCCCCTAGAAAGTAATAGTGCCCCTTCGACAGTCACGATAACCTGAGTTCCCCTATAACAATAAGTGCCCACCTAAGATTTAATAATGTCCTGAGTCTCCCCCCATGTAGAGCTCCGCTCTAACCAGTATGATGTTCTCCTATTCACGATATAATTCCCCCTCACTGTATAGTACCCCCACAAAGTATACTGACCCCTTAGTAGCCCCCAAGCTGATGGCTTCAACACTGTATGATGGCCTCCACACTATACAAAGACCCCACATTATCTCCCACACTGTATGATGGCCCCCACGCTGTTCAAAGAACCCACATTATCTCCCACACTGTATAAATAGCCTACATATAGTATAATGCACCAGATAGTCCTCAATATAGTATAATGCACTCCCCATAGTCCTTCGTATAGTATAATGCGCCCCTATAGGCAGAGTCTGTAGTAAAATGCTCCCCCCATTGACAGAGTCTGTAGTATAAAGCTCCCCCCCATAGGCAGAGTCTGTAGTATAATGCTCCCCCCCCTCCTCATAGGCAGAGTCTGTGGTATAATGCCCCCCCATAGGCAGAGTCTGCAGTATAATGCCCCCCCCATAGGCAGAGTCTGTAGTATAATGCTCCCCCCTCCTCATAGGCAGAGTCTTTAGTATAATGCCCCCCTACCCTCCTCATAGGCAGAATCTGTAGTATAATGCCCCCCCCATCTCATAGGCAGAGTCTGTAGTGTAATGTGCCCCCCCTCCTCATAGGCAGAGTCTGTGGTATAATGCCCCCCCCATCTCATAGGCAGCGTCTGTAGTATAATGCCCCACCTATAGGCAGAGTCTGTAGTAAAATGCACCCCCCATAGGCAGAGTCTGTAGTATAATGCTCCCCCTCTTATAGGCAGAGTCTGTAGTACAATGTCCCCCCCATAGGCAGAGTCTGTAGTATAATGCTCCCCCCCTCCTTATAGGCAGAGTCTGTAGTATAATGCCCCCCCATAGGCAGAGTCTGCAGTATAATGCCCCGCCATAGGCAGAGTCTGTAATATAATGCTCCCCCCTCCTCATAGTCAGAGTTTGTAGTATAATCCCCCCCCCTCCTCATAGGCAGAATCTTTAGTATAATGCCCCCCCATCTCATAGGCAGAGTCTGTAGTATAATGTGCCCCCCCTCCTCATAGACAGAGTCTGTGATATAATGCCCCCCCCATCTCATAGGCAGCGTCTGTAGTATAATGCCCCACCTATAGGCAGAGTCTGTAGTAAAATGCACCCCCCATAGGCAGAGTCTGTAGTATAATGCTCCCCCTCTTATAGGCAGAGTCTGTAGTACAATGTCCCCCCATAGGCAGAGTCTGTAGTCTACTGCTCTCCCGTGCTCATAAACAGAGTCTGTAGTATAATGCCCCCCATAGGCAGAGTCTGTAGTAGAATGCCCCCCCATAGACAGAGGCTTTAGTATAATGCTCCCCCCCTCCCCATAGACAGTCTGTAGTATAATGCCCCCCCTCCCCATAGGCAGAGTCTTTAGTATAATGCCCCCCCTCTCTGTGGGCAGAGTCTTTAGGATAATGCTCCCCCATAGGCAGAGTCTGTAGTATAATGCACCTCCCCCTTCCCATAGGCAGAGTCTGTAATATAATGCCGCCCCCCACCCGGCAAAAAATAAATAAACAGTACTCATCTCTCCTCCTGGTTCCCTCGCTGCTCAGAGCACCCAGCACGCACACATCTTCAGCACAGCGGGCTGGGCGCCAAGTGATGATGTCAGAGACGTCAGTCACAGAAGGGACTAATGGGAGAGAGATCCGCGCTCCCTCTCTCATCAGTAAACTTGCGGCGGTGGCGGGCAGTGGGGCCCGATGCTGGCACCAGGGGCATGCTAGATACAGTTACACTGGCGTAGCCCTGGATGGGCCCCCTAAGAGCGAGGAGCCCGGGGCCACCGCCCCCTTTGCCCCCCTGGTAGCTTGATACTGTGGCAGAGGGAAGCATGAAGTGCTCTAAAATTTCCTGGTAGACGGCTGCGCTGACTTTTGTGTTGAAAAAACACAGTGGACCTACACCAGCAGATGACACGGCTCCCCAAACCATCACTGATTGTGGAAACTTCACACGAGACCTCAAGCAGCTTGGATTGTGGCCTCTCCACTCTTCTTCCAGACTCTGGGACCTTGATTTCAAATGAAAATTGGAACTCTGGACATCTGTCAAGCCAGCAGTCTTCATCATGATTGTCATGATTGTGGAGCCTACTAAAACAGACTAAGGGACCTTTTTAAATGCTTAGGAAGTCTTTGCAGGTGTTTTTTGTTAATTATTTTAATTTACTGAGTTAATGACTTTTGTGTTTTCATTGGCTATAAGCCATAATCATCAACATTAACAGAAATAAACACTTGAAATAGATCACTCTGTTTGTAATGACTCTATATAATATATGAGGTTCACTTTTTGCATTGAAGAACTGAAATAAATTAACTTTTTGATGATATTCTAATTTTGTGAGATGCACCTATATGTTATGGCCTTGTAAATTAGAGTGTCTATCTTCATGGGGTGCACTTAAATAGTGCTGGGCAGCCCGTGTTCTTGCCTCAGCAGCGAATTTAGCTATCCAGGGAATCTAGTCACTTTATGTGTATATCAGTTCTGACATTATGTTGCTTGCATTTGAATCCTGTCTCTTTTTTATTGTTTGATAACTGCACTGTCTGCTAGTGATTTAATGTATTTGCTCTAGTTTCAATTTGCAATGCATTATGGGAAAGTTCCAAGAGCATTGTGAGACAGTTCTTGTTGCATTGTGGTCCTGTTCTTGTCACAGTTTAGGCAGCGACCATTATTTCCTCGTCTCTTCTGATGGAGAAGTTCCCTTATCACTCATCTTGTAAAGTGGCACAGAGCGGTAGTCGTGACTGAACGTCGGTCTGATTTCGCTCTGGCACTTTACAGACAATGGGTGTCCCAGTCCCAGTGTGCTCTAGGGTGTGGGGTGCAGCACACTCTCTTGTAGGCCGCAGGCCTCCACTGCCTTCAGGCTTCTGTCCTCAGAAGCCGCCGCACACAATTTAGGGGACACGAAGTTCTTTGTAACAGTCAAACATATACTTGACAGTTCAAGTTCATCAGGTGGGTACAGATGGGATAAGGCACAGCAATTCACATTATCCTCCTTCTTAGCATAACTCCTCTTCAGCCCTGTTGCTAGCTCATCCTGTATTTCTCGTCCACCTCTGCAGTGCACCCGGGACTGGCCTTCAACTTCCATCTATGCAGGTCCCTGTCCATCTTCCTTTGTACTTCAGAGCACACAAAGTGTCCGGCAGCTCCTATGCCAGACCTTAGGCTCTGGACGTGACTGGAGCGACTGCTCTGGATCCCAGTAATGCCTCCCACTGCCTGGAACATTGAGTACTATATACAGTGGGTACGGAAAGCATTCAGACCCCTTTACATCTTTCACTCTTTGTTTCATTGCAGCCATTTGGTAAATTCTAAAAAGTTCATTTTTTTTCTCATTAAAGTACACTGTGCACCCCATCTTGACTGAAAAAAAACAGAAATATAGAAATTTTTGCAAATTTATTAAAAAAGGAAAACTGAAATATCACATGGTCATAAGTATTCAGACCCTTTGCTCATATTTAAGTCACATGCTGTCTATTTCCTTGTGATCCTCTTTGAGATGGTTCTACTCTTTCATTGGAGTCCAGCTGTGTGTAATTAAACTGATAGGACTTGATTTGGAAAGGCACACACCTGTCTATATAAGACCTCACAGCTCACAGTGCATGTCAGACCAAATGAGAATCATGAGCTCAAAGGAACTGCCTGTTACGATGTTAGTAGATACCCTGAAGTCCAATGGCGTGGGCCAAAAGCAGAGACTGAGACAAGAGTAGTGTGAAAGTCTATTTTAAACTCAAGTGCAAAAGATCACAGCAAACAGTTTATGAAGGTAAGTTCATTCCAAACAATACTTCTTAGAACCTAATCTGTAAGGCACGGCCTTCATTACTATTAGGGTATGTAAACGTTAACGATAGTCCAAGTTTACTTAGGTACAGTAATATGCAAACAGAAATAAGGATAGTAAGCAGACGTAGGCATTCCTCAGTTGATTGTGGACTCACGTAGTGCAGAAGAGAAGACAAACTGGAATATGGATCTGGATATTGAAGAATGTAGGAGGTGCAGCGGAGGAAACAGCGATGTCTTAAGCAGAGCTGGAGCCGGGTATTTAAACACAGAGCAAGATGGTGACTATACCAGAGGTGTAGAGATCCAGGAGAAGTTTTCTTCAGGAAGACAAAAGTTCAGAGATCCCAGCGTGAGTGAACAACAGCCAGCGGTTCCTTTCAGCAGAAGTCCCCTTAGCAGAGGATTCAGGCAGCAATCCTTTCAGCGGATGACTAGGAGTAAACACAAAGTCAGCAAGACTCTATTCAGAGGGCTAGCACAGGTGAGTAGAAAGCTAAAAGCACACAATACTCAGGCAAGGCATGATTGCAACACATGCAGTTTAAGTAGGTCCACAGGCAGGAAACACATGACCCCAGTGAGGCAATGGAAGCCATCTTGGCTAAGGGAAAAACTACTGGCAAATTAAAATTAAACCTGGCATCCTGACACTGCCAAAGGAGCTTAGAGACAGAATTGTGGCAAGGCACAGATCTGGCCAAGTTTACAAAAGAATTTCTGCATTAGTCAAGGGTCCTAAGAACACAGTGGCCTCCATAATCCTTAAGTGGAAAAAGTTTGGGACCACCAGAAGTCTTCCTAGACCTGGCCGTCCAGCTCAACTGAGCAATCGTGGGAGAAGAGCCTTGGTGAGAGAGGTAAAGATGAACCCCAAGATCACTGTGGCTGAGCTCCAAAGATGCAGTAGGGAGATGGGAGAAAGTTGCATAAAGTCAACTATCACTGCAGCCCTCCACAAGTCGAGCCTTTATGGCAGAGTGGCCCAACGGAAGCCTCTCCTCAGTGCAAGACATATGAAAGCCTGCACAGAGTTTGCTTAAAAACACATGAAGGACTCCCAGTCTATGAGAAATAAGATTCTTTGGTCTGATGAGACTAAGATAGAACTTTTTGGTGATAATTCTAAGGGGTATGTGTGGAGAAAACCAGGCACTGCTCATCACCTGCCCAATACAATTCCAACAGTGAAACATGGTGGTGGCAGCATCATGGGGGTGTTTTTCAGCTGCAGGGACAGGACGACTGGTTGGAATTGAAAGAAACATGAATGCGGCCAAGTACACAGATATCCTGGATGAAAACCTCTTCCAGAGTGCTCTGGACCTCAGACTTGGCCGAAGGTTCACCTTCCAACAAGACAATGACCCTATGCACACAGTTAAAATAACAAAGGAGAGGCTTCAGAACAACTCTGTGACCATTCTAGACTGGCCCAGCCAGAGCCCTGACCTAAACCCAATTGAACATCTCTGGAGAGACCTGAAAATGGCTGTCCACCAACGTTCACCATCCAACCTGACAGAACTGGAGAGGATCTGCAAGGAAGAATGGCAGAGGAACCCCAAATCCAGGTGTGAAAAACTTGTTGCATCATTCCCAAGAAGACTCATGGATGCACTAGCTCAAAAGGGGGCTTCTACTCAATACTGGTCATTTGGTCTGACATGCACTGTGAGCTGTGAGGTCTTATATAGACAGGTGTGTGCCTTTCCAAATCAAGTCCTATCAGTTTAATTAAACACAGCTGGACTCCAATGAAAGAGTAGAACCATCTCAAGGAGGATCACAAGGAAATGGACAGCATGTGACTTAAATATGAGCAAAGGGTCTGAATACTTATGACCATGTGATATTTCAGTTTTCCTTTTTTAATAAATTTGCAAAAATTTCTACATTTCTGTTTTTTTCAGTCAAGATGGGGTGCAGAGTGGACTTTAATGAGAAAAAAATGAACTTTTTAGAATTTACCAAATGGCTGCAATGAAACAAAGAGTGAAAAATTTAAAGGGGTCTGAATGCTTTCCGTACCCACTGTACTTCAATAAAACTCACCCTATAGATACCCTAGCCTGAACCTGAATGTCAATGGAGATGGGCATCCTACATATAGATGACAATGGCACCCTTGCTGAACGGCAGCTGCCCCTAGACCCTAAAAGTCCCTTATTCGTACTTACATAGACCAAAGATCTGACAGTCTACCAGAAACTGGTACAGATATCACATCAAACAATCAATCCTCAGTGTGTACTAAATGATTAAAGTGACAACAGTGAATAAAGTGACAATGTGCAAATTTATAAAAACACCCAAGAACGTTCCTAATATCTTTGGACCTCCAAGCCAAAGGATACATTCGGGCATCCAAACAAAGGCTACAATCAGCCCTGTTCAACACCCTAGATGCTGATTACCTGCCTTATAGTGGAGGGTGACACCCTAGTTAATGTTGACACTGTGGCGCCCCGCTCCACGGCGGCTATCCCTGGATAACCCTAGCCAGCCCTGGAATTAATCACCCATAGAGGTATCAATGACATAAATGATCACAAGACTAAACAATAAAAGGAACTTATCTTGATAAAGTGCAATACTGATGCGGATCATCTTTATGCCGCATGTCCCGATTTTAAAGAGATTTAATAAAATTTGTATTTTAGGGTTTATGTTATACTTATGTCTTATGGTATCCTAAGCTTATCTTATGCTATACTCACATTATGCATTAACACTTCACATGCTGTTACATCACCATTATACATTACATAAGACACATATCACTTTTAGATATAAAACCGCAAGACAGTATTCACATGACGCGTTTGTTGTCTTCAGGGGCAGGAACAGGGTAAGAAAGTCCACATCCCTACAGTTTTGTATCTTGGGCTCTGTGCACACAGCCTGCTCCAAGCTTAGCCGGTAAGAGCCCTATCTATGTGGTACAATACTGGGGTTCATCGTATGTTTTCCGCATCTACTGTATGGAGGTTTCTCTACTATCAATAAAGAGAAGGGTTTTCGCAGCCTTATTCTTAAGAAGACAGGGGGTTTAGCTCCATGTCACACTACACACCGTGGTAAGGTGTATGAGGGGAGCATAGCCCGCCTAATCTAATAGTATGGGCGTCACTAATAGGCTGTAAACCAGACACTGTGCGTGACCAGTGCCAAAATATCTACCAGAACCTCATATATAGATTTTGCATGTTATTTATATTCAGGGTTCAGACAAGCCCATCAATGCTGGATTTGTAAGCTAGGGGGTCTGTCCTCATGGGGTGCACTTAGATAGTGCTTTGCAGCCCACCTAATCTAACAGTATGAGGGTCACTAATAGGCTGTAAGCCCTATATTGAGCACTATCTGTGTTAGGTGTCAGGTGTTTTCTGGATCTGAAATGGGTTCAGAATCATCAGTGGATTCTGTGGTCTCCCATTCCGGTCCAGATGCTTCTCAGCATCGTCATTGGTCCCAACGCCTAGCTGGTGCACGAGATGTACAAGCTGTCTCTTGGGTCTTTGTTCCTAGCAACATGAAGGATAGGTTGCGGAGGGAAACAGGGCTGTTACAGCCTAAGTCCAGGATACACTGCACTGAGCATGCCCGTGACATGGCGGACCGTGATTAGTGGTTTGGGAGTCAGCTGATCCGGTGACCTGGCACCGCCTGATTGGTCGCGGGTGACGTCACCAATAATGTGACGGTGGGCAGGGCTTAATATTTAAATAGCACGCCCACAAACATGGCGGCGCGCTCTGATCATTGAGCTGAGTTGGTGTTATTGTGTGGACGCTTGGTCGTTTCGGCTCCACGTGTACTTTTGCTGTTATAGCTTCTGACAGGCAGGTTTAGCAGGGGATAGACAGCCTTAGATGGAGGGAGGCAGGTAGCTTCGTCTGACAGTCTGGCTCCAACAAGGGGGTCGCTATACACCCCGAGCAGACTGCGGACTCCGTATTCCTGGCACCGCCTGTTAGCCACGTGGAGAGATACTCCTCAGTCCGGTAGCACGCCGGCTGGGAGCATGTATACGCCTGCGTGAATCACACACGCATCCTAGCGCCTGCTGCGTAGCCTCTGTGCAGTTAACAGGGCTACAGCTACATTATGTGTCGCACATCTCTCGTGCAGTTAACGGAGATAGTGCGAATCCCTATTCCCGTTCCGGTGTGCAGTACCACGGGGGGGATTGTTATTTCAGTTGGTTGTTTTACCTTCTTACCCGGAAGGTGTTCGTCCGCAGTCCTCCAGGCTGCATCGCGGACCCCGGGTTCGTTTGCTTTCCATTATTTAATAAAGTTGTTTGCAACCATTCCCCTAACAATCTGTGTGTGACCAGTGACCTATACAAGCCATTTTTTGTGTGCAGTTTTAATACTAAGCAATGACCCCCTCCAAGAATTGGTAGGTTATGAGTTGGTTGTCTCATCAGTATTTTGCACCTGTGCTGCCCCTGCCTTTATTATATGGTTTGCTTCATCCTGATTAGTGCATTCGTTTTGAGACCTGGGCAGGTGAATAAATACTGTTCCTCTTTTTTGCTGTGTTAATAATTTTTTTCAGTTTTAATTCAACTACTCTAGCATCAAGCTCCTAATTCGCTTTGTCTAAAGGAAGTTAGATGGCAATGTTTTATTGTGTGAGGTATGGAACTCTCTACCACATGACCTTGTAATACTTAATTCTCTAAAAAAAAGTTCAAGGAGGTCCTGTGTGACTTTCTTGAATAACATTACAGGTTATTCATACTAGATTTTGTTATGGGACGTTGATCCAAGCAACTAGTCTGATTGCCATATGTGGAGTCGGGAAGGAATTTTTCCCCTAATTTTGGGCAAGCAGCATCTGCCTCATGGGGTTTTTTGACTTCCTCTGGATCAACACATTAGCTTTTCACAGGTCTCTATATATAGTGTGATGGCTCCCACAGCTCTTTATATACAGTACTAGATGGTGGCCCGATTCTAACGCATCGGGTATTCTAGAATCTGTATGCGGCCGACCAGGCGCAATCAACAGAGTGGTGTTTAAATGTGGCGCCAAAATCGCTGATTGGTCGCGGCCGCCGGCCACGACCAATCAGCAGAGCGGTGTTTAAATTTGGCGCCAGTATCGCTGAGTGGTCGCGGCGCCAATATCGCTGATTCCGACCAATCAGCGAATCGTATTACTGAGGACCGGGCAGCGACGTTACCTGTGCGGGTACTTCCGCTGCGAGGAACCGGGAGATGGCCGGCTGCTCACAGCCAAAGTATCCCGACTGGCGGCGCCGCTCCCCGGTCCTCGCTTCACACTTGCCGTCGGGAGATCAGCGGCCCTAGCCATTGATCTCCCGACGGTAGCCGCATGGAGGTCAGCAGCGCCGCCGGTCGCGGTACTTCTGCTGCGAGCAGCCGGGAGATGAGCGGCTAGCGCCGGTCATCTCCCGGCTGCATCGCCGCTGACCTCCATGCGGCAGATGAGCTGCTAACGGCCGCCATCTTTTTCTGAAATCCCGCGTCGCTGATTGGCCGCGGCTGGACCAATCAGCGACGCAGGATTTCCTGGACAGAAGGAAAGACAGACAGACGGGATTAGACGATTATATACAGTACAGACCAAAAGTTTGGACACACCTTCTCATTTCAAGATTTTTCTGTATTTTCATGACTATGAAATTGTACATTCACACTGAAGGCATCAAAACTATGAATTAACACATGTGGAATTATATACTTAACAAAAAAGTGTGAAACAACTGAAAATATGTCTTATATTCTAGGTTCTTCAAAGTAGCCACCTTTTGCTTTGATGACTGCTTTGCACACTCTTGGCATTCTCTTGATGAGCTTCAAGAGGTAGTCAATGGAAATGGTCTTCCAACAATCTTGAAGGAGTTCCCAGAGATGCTTAGCACTTGTTGGCCCTTTTGCCTTCACTCTGCGGTCCAGCTCACCCCAAATCATCTCGATTTGGTTCAGGTCTGGTGACTGTGGAGGCCAGGTCATCTGGCGTAGCACCCCATCATTCTCCTTCTTGGTCAAATAGCCCTTACACAGCCTGGAGGTGTGTTTGGGGTCATTGTCCTGTTGAAAAATAAATGATGGTCCAACTAAACGCAAACCGGATGGAATAGCATGCCGCTGCAAGATGCTGTTGTAGCCATGCTGGTTCAGTATGCCTTCAATTTTGAATAAATCCCCAACAGTGTCACCGGCAAAGCACCCCCACACCATCACACCTCCTCCTCCATGCTTCTCGGTGGGAACCAGACATGTAGAGTCCATCCGTTCACCTTTTCTGCATCGCACAAAGACACGGTGGTTGGAACCAAAGATCTCAAATTTAGACTCATCAGACCAAAGCACAGATTTCCACTGGTCTAATGTCCATTCCTTGTGTTCTTTAGCCCAAATAAGTCTCTTCTGCTTGTTGTCTGTCCTTAGCAGTGGTTTCCTAGCAGCTATTTTACCATGAAGGCCTGCTGCACAAAGTCTCCTCTTAACAGTTGTTGAAGAGATGTGTCTGCTGCTAGAACTCTGTGTGGCATTGACCTGGTCTCTAATCTGAGCTGCTGTTAACCTGCGATTTCTGAGGCTGGTGACTCGGATAAACTTATCCTCAGAAGCAGAGGTGACTCTTGGTCTTCCTTTCCTGGGGCAGTCCTCATGTGAGCCAGTTTCTTGCAGCGCTTGATGGTTTTTGCATCTGCACTTGGGGACACTTTCAAAGTTTTACCAATTTTTTGCATTGACTGACCTTCATTTCTTAAAGTAATGATGGCCACTCATTTTTCTTTACTTAGCTGCTTTTTTCTTGCCATAATACAAATTCTAACAGTCTATTTAGTAGGACTATCAGCTGTGTATCCACCAGACTTCTGCACAACACAGCTGATGATCCGAACCCCATTTATAAGGCAAGAACTCCCACTTATTAAACCTGACAGGGCACACCTGTGAAGTGAAAACCATTTCCGGTGACTACCTCTTGAAGCTCATCAAGAGAATGCCAAGAGTGTGCAAAGCAGTCATCAAAGCAAAAGGTGGCTACTTTGAAGAACCTAGAATATAAGACATATTTTCAGTTGTTTCACACTTTTTTTGTTAAGTATATAATTTCACATGTGTTAATTCATAGTTTTGATGCCTTCAGTGTGAATGTACAATTTTCATAGTCATGAAAATACAGAAAAATCTTTAAATGAGAAGGTGTGTCCAAACTTTTGGTCTGTACTGTATATTAGATGATGACCCCACAGACCCTTTACACAGCATTATGTTTCCACAGCTCCTTGTATACAGTATGATTCCCTCACTGTTCCCTAAATACAGTATGATGTGCTCACAGCTCCATATACACCGTATGATGTCCCCACACATGCAGATACACAATATGATACCTATACACAATATGATGCCCCTACGTCTCCCTCCATCTGAACAAGTCTCTCCAACTTCAGAAAGATTATGGACGCATCACATTTTTTTTTACGGACAGGGAAAAAAGTGCCCTATTTTTATGGACTGTCCAAGAATTTCTGGACAGTTGGCTACCCTGCTATTAGTTCCACTGGGGTGGCAGCCTAGGTGGATGCTGGAAGCACAACCGTCTCTCCCTAAGATTCGGAGAGGGAAGGCCTTGCTGTGGCCTTTTCGTTGAGAGGGATGGTTTATTGAGGGCCCATATATACACACAGTCATGGCCGGAAGTGTTTAGCAACCTTGAGATTGTTCCAGAAAGTGAAGTATTTCTCCCAGAAAATTATTACAATTACACGTTTTGTTATACATTTGTTATAATATTTATTTCCTTTGTGTGTATTGAAACAGCACAAAAAAATGGGAAAAAAAGGCAAATTGGACATAATTTCACACAAAACTCCAAAAATGGGCCGGACAAAATTGTTGGCACTTTTCCAAAATTGTGGAAAAACAACTTTGCTTCAAGCATGTGATGCTCGTTAAAACTCACCTGTGGCAAGTAACAGTCGTGGGTAATATGAAAGTCATACCTGAGACCAGATAAAAAGTGGAGAAGATAGATAGATATGAGATTGATAGATAGATAGATATGAGATAGATAGATGGATATGTGGCACCCCAGGGGTCTGGTTACCACTGTAATAGAAATATTATGTCTGAGAGCAAGTGGGAGGTTTCCTGGTTCGGAGCCCTTAAACATGCAACACCTCCTGTCCCAGACCAGATAGGGGAGGAACCTGCCCTATATAAACTGGATCTGGGGCGGGGTTAGTGAAGTCAGAGCCTGGAGTTAGTTCCAGACACAGGGAAAGTAACAGCGAGGAGCTCTGTAGGAGCAGGAGCTGAAGACCAGGGACTTGAGCTAAGCGGAGTTCGTCCTGGCAGAAGACTCTGAGAACCGGACACAGGAGTCCGAGGTTGCGGGGACTTATATATACCCAGCAGCAGAAACCCGCCGGCAGGGGATTTCAAGTCCTCTGGCCATAGAAGCCCGGAGGCTCAGTCACGAGCAAGGGACCAGCACTGCAATCGAGGAGCGGGGGCTATCAGAAGGCCCCAAGTCACCAGCCATACAGGTGAGCACCACACGGAACACTCAGGGACGTGGGCTACTTCCACTCGCTTACAGCAAGGTAGCCAGGAAGAGTGCAGATAGTCGGGGAGGCCTACAACTCCACCTGGCCAGGGGAACTCCAGTTTGCTCACAGACTGACCAGGCCTCTTATGCTAGCCAGTACTCCCGGGAGGGTCTGCCTTATCACCATCAGTAAAGACCCTGAACTGCACTGCAAAGCCTCTGAGTCGTTCCTGCTGCGCTCGTGTACCATCACTCCTATCATCCACACTCACTAGCCTGAGGCTATACTCCTCCCGTGGGGAGTTATACTACACTCTGCTGCCCTCACAACATCAGCCTCAGAGGTCTGCTCAGCAGCGGCGGTTCTTATTGACCGCAATCCACGGGTGGCGTAGTCGGACATTGCATTATACTGATACAGAGACTGCCACAATATTGGTCTGGCCACCCTGAGCCACGGGACCAGGTCGCCACAACTACTCCCAGCATTGCCCTGAAGTCCGGTCCCGGGTGCCCCATGGCCCAGGGGGCGCGTCATATAGATAATAGATAGATGATAGATAGTCCTATGATATGAGATAGAGGTCGTTATAGACAGGTTTATACACTCTCTCCCGAAGTCGGTAAAATCCTGGGTTGCCCAGGGAGATCCCTATAATGCTGATGACTTGGTGGGGTTGGTGGAAAGATACCAGGCGGTTGAGAGTCCGTTGGGAAAACAAGGGGTCGTAGCCTCTCAATACTGGGGTTCCCAAAAGGTGGCGGACACCCAAAAGAAGGGAGCTAGCGCCACACCTGGGGGGCATCCTAGAGTTCAGGAGGGGTCTGAGTTGCTGCCCAAGGTCCCACCCCATAATATAGTGTGTTGGAGATGTCATACCCCTGGCCATATTGCCTCCCGGTGTCCCATAACCTCTGAACCAATGGACTGTAACATGGGCCGGCGTTGCTCTTATTTTGCCTACCCCGCCTGCAGCGCGGTTCGTCAACATGGCGAGGGCCCTCAGGGATGCTCAGTGTCAGTTAACGGGGCACAAGTCTCTGGACTATTGGTCTCAGGAAGTTTGGTGACCCTGATAAGGGCCACACTCCCTCATCGGCTGGTTTCTGGGAAGGTGGTGGGTGTCCGGTGTATCAATGGGGACGCTAAGAACTATCCTGTGGCCCAGGTGGATGTAAACACAGACTGTGGCACCACATCTCATGAAGTGGCGGTCGTTAAGGACCTATTGCATCCCATAATAATTGGACGTTACTTTGCATTATTCTGGGAAATGTGGGGGAAAGCGGGGACACCTGGTTGCTTGGACGACAGCCAGATCGCCCCTAAGGAAACTTACCCGCAGAACATAGTAGATGAGTTTCCCATGTGTGTGCTGGTGGGCAATGAGGCTGAAGTAGCATCCCCTGAGTCCAATATCCCTGAGCTTTAGGTGTCCGAGGGAAACTTTGGAACTGCCCAACTCAGGGATTTAACTCTGAAAGGGGCCTTTGAAAATGTTACTGTGTTAAATGGGGTGCCTCAGGAACCGGGAGCTGACACTCGGTTCCCTCATTTTGCTGTGAATGGGGATTTGCTGTACAGAATAACCAAGCCAAGGGGTGAGGTAATAGAACAGTTGCTGGTGCCAGGGCCCTATAGACGCAGGGTGTTAGACATGGCTCATTCTCATGTGTTGGGTGGTCACCTGGGTGCAGACAAGATTCAAGAACGGATCCTCCAAAGATTCTACTGGCCAGGTTGCTATAGAGAAATATAGAGTTATTGTCGTTCCTGCCCCACATGCCAGATAACCTCCCCAGTGGCCCACTTCCGCAGTCCCCTAGTGCCACTACCAGTCATCGAGGTTCCATTCGAACGCATAGCAATGGATCTAGTGGGGCCTCTGGTCAAGTCCGCCCAAGTGCATCAGTATATCCTGGTGGTATTAGATTATGCTACATGGTATCTGGAGGCCGTACCACTACGAAACTCCTCCACCAGGTGTATAGCCCGGGAGTTAGTCCACATGTTTTCAAGAACTGGGTTGCCTAACGAGATCCTAACAGACCAAGGAACTCCATTTATGTCGAAGGTCATGAGGGAATTGTGCAAGACACTGCAGATTGCACAACTGAGAACCTCCGTGTACTCTCCCCAGACGGACGGACTGGTAGAGAGGTTTAACAAAACCTTGAAACCAATGTTGAGGAAAGCAGTGGAAAAGGATGGCCGAGACTGGGACTATATGTTGTTCGCCATGAGGGAAGTTCCCAAAGCTTCCACAGGTTTCTCCCCGTTTGAACCACTCTATGGACGACACCTTCAGGACTCCTGGAGGTGGAGAAAGAGTCCTGGAAAGCTGAGACCACTCCCTATAGGAGAGTGGTGGAGCACGTTGCCCAGATGCAAGAGAGGATTGCCCATGTGATGCCCATTGTGAGGGAGCACCTCCTTAAGGCACAAGAGGCACAGTCCAGGGTGTATAATAGGTCGGCCAGGGTGAGATCGTTCAACCCAGGAGATCGAGTGCTTGTGCTAGTCCCACAGTGGAGACAAGTTCATGGCCAAGTGGCAGGGCCCCTATGAGGTGGTAGAGAAAGTGGGGGAAGTCAACTTTAAGATCCACCAACCAGGGAAGAGGAAGCCCTACCAAATTTACCATGTTAACTTGATTAAGCCATGGCAAGATAGAGAGCCTGCGGAAGCTCCCTGTTTAATGGCTGAGGCTGAGGCCGATGTGAAAGAGGTCAAGGTGGCAGAGTCACTGTCACATGCCCAAAAGCAACAGTGCAAAGAGTTGTTACAGCGAAATAAAGACATGTTTTCGGAGTTGCCAGGACTCACTCAGGTCATAGAGCATGAGGTTCTCACAGAGCCTCATGTTCGCGTCAATCTAAAACCATACCGGATCCCCGAAGCCCGCAGAGAGGTGATCTCTAAAGAAGTAAGGCGGATGCTAAACCTGGGAGTCATTGAAGAGTTCAAAAGTGGATGGTCCAGTCCTATAGTCTTAGTGCCGAAACCAGATGGGGAATGGCGGTTTTGCAACGACTATAGGAAGCTGAACGAGGTCTCAAAGTTCGACGCCTACCCAATGCCTAGGGTAGATGAGCTTATCGAAAGGCTAGGACCCGCTCGGTACATCACCACTCTGGACCTCACCAAAGGATATTGGCAAATTCCCCTGTCCAAAGAGGCTAAGGAGAAGACAGCCTTCTCAACGCCAATACATCAGGATGCCGTTTGGGTTGAAGGGAGCTCCGGCCACCTTCCAGAGAGCCATGGACCGGATCTTAGCACCCCACAAACAGTATGCAGCGGCCTACCTAGATGCCATCGTCATATTTAGCCAGGACTGGGAAAGTCATCTGGACAAAGTTCAAGCCATACTTGATGCCCTAAGGAAGGCGGGCTTTACTATCAACCCGAAGAAATGTGCCATGGGGATGGAGGAAGCCAAGTACCTAGGGTACGTGGTTGGTAGAGGGGAAATAAAACCACAAATAAATAAGGTCGAGGCGATCTTGAACTGGCCACAGCCCCTCTCGAAGAAGCAGGTCATGGCGTTTCTAGGCATTGTGGGCTACTATCGAAGATTTGTCCCTAACTTTGCCCTGATAGCAGCCCCACTGATGGATCTTCTGAAAGGGATGAAGTCAGCTATGGCCAAGTGGTCCCCGGAAGCAGAAGCGACCTGCCAGGAATTGAAACTGGTCCTCTGTAAACAACCAGTCTTGGTGGCACCCAGCTTCTCCAAGGAGTTTGTGGTCCAGATGGATGCATCGGATGTCGGGCTGGGAGCAGTCTTGTCCCAGGAGATTAACGGAGAAGAACACCCTGTAAAATACCTCAGTCTGAAGCTCTCCGCTTGTGAGAAGGACTACTCCATTGTAGAAAAAGAATGTTTGGCCATTAAGTGGGCGTTAAACACTCTGAGGTATTACCTATTAGGTAGAAGGTTCAGGTAAGTGTCAGACCATGCCCCATTGAGGTGGATGCGAGAAAAGAAGGGAAACAATGCCAGAGTGACTAGGTGGTTCCTGGCTCTACAAGATTTTAGTTTCCGGGTAGAGCATAGGCCTGGGAAACAACATGGGAATGCCGCTGCCTTGTCAAGGGTTTATTGTATGGTGACAGAGGGGGGGTGTATGTAAGGTTGCTGCCGGACAGATCGTGGACGGGAGGTATGTGTCCTCGAAGTGCCATGCTTCGGTGATGTAGGACCCTGAGAAGCAGGCTCCAGCACACATAGTGCTGAGAGGAATTTAATGGGTCCGGATTACAGGGCCGGGTTTTATGAGCAGCTGAAAGAGCTGGGGGGGAACAGCTGCTCACTTACCTCCAGTCCAGGTCTTGGAAGGCTAATTTAAGACAGCTGCGCCTGTCTCTGTCTGTGTTTGCTGGGCAAGGTGAGCAGACCTTGCAGGTGCTTCTTAGACTCTGCAGGAGGCAGAGAAAAGCACCTTGTTTAAACGGCTGAAGCCGTGCTGCATGGACTTGTTATTTTGAGCTTTGTTCTGTTATTCCTTTTTGTGCCAGGAAAAGGCTGTAACTTTTGTTTCTTAACTGGTGTATGGACACTAAAATAAGCCACCAGTTTGTTTGAACCCGTGGACTCCATCACTGTGTGAACCCGTGCCTACCTCCAACGCGGCTCAGTGAGTACAAATCCCTACATTATCTATCTATCTATTTATCTATCTATCCATCTATTTATCCATCTATCTATCCATCTATCATACATGGATAGATAGAAAGATAGATAGATACATATATGGATAGATAGATGGATAGATAGATATGAAATAGAGAATATAAGGATAGATAGATGATAGATAATCCTATGATATGATAGGTTTGATCGTGCATTTCCAATGTCTCTTACCACTGCTGCCATGATAGAGCATTTTCTACACTTTCTCGGTTCCCTCTTCCATTGCTGGAGGCTAACTTCTGCCGCATGAAATACAGTGGTGGCCAAAAGTATTGGCACCCCTGCAATTCTGTCAGATAATACTCTGTTTTTTCCTGAAAATGATTGCAATCACAAATTCTTTGGTATTATTATCTTCATTTAATTTGTTTTCAATGAAAAAACACAAAAATAATTGTCCTAAAGCCAAATTGCATATAATTCCACATCAAACCTAAAAAAGGGGATGGACAAAAGTATTGGCACTGTTTGAAAAATCATGTGATGCTTCTCTAATTCGTGTAATTAACAGCACCTGTAACTTACCTGTGGCACCTAACAGGTGTTGGCAATAACTAAATCACACTTGCAGCCAGTTAACATGGATTAAAGTTGACTGAACCTCTGTCCTGTGTCCTTGTGTATACCACATTGAGCATGGAGAAAAGAAAGAAGACCAAAGAACTGTCTGAGGACTTGAGAAACCAAATTGTGAGGAAGCATGAGCAATCTCAAGGCTACAAGTCCATCTCCAAAGACCTGAATGTTCCTGTGTCTTCCGTGCGCAGTGTCTTCAAGAAGTTTAAAGCCCATGGCACTGTGGATAACCTCCCTAGATGTGGGCGGAAAAGAAAAATTGACGAGAGATTTCAACGCAAGATTGTGCGGATGGTGGATAAAGAACCTCGACTAACATCCAAACAAGTTCAAGCTGCCCTGCAGTCTGAGGGTATGACAGTGTCAACCCGTACTATCCGTCAGCGTCTGAATGAAAAGGAACTGTATGGTAGGATACCCAGGAAGACCCCACTTCTTATCCCGAGACATAAAAATGCCAGGCTGGAGTTTGCCAAAACTTACCTGATAAAGCCTAAAACGTTTTGGAAGAATGCTCTTTGGTCAGATGAGACAAAAGTCGAGCTTTTGGGAAAAACCATCAACATAGAGTGTACAGGGAAAAAAAAGAGGCATTCAAAGAAAAGAACATGGTCCCTACAGTCAAACATGGTGGAGGTTCCCTGGTGTTTTGGGGTTGCTTTGCTGCCTCTGGCACTGGACTGCTTGACCGTGTGCATGGCATTATGAAGTCTGAAGACTACCAACCAGGGGTGGATTAAGAGGAGCAAGGACCCAGGGGCAGTTTAGAAGGCACGGGCCCCCCCCACACACACCTGATTTATCACGTGACATGTCACATGATCCCCTGTGATAAATCATGTGATAGTTCACGTGAAATTAATTTGGCACAATATTAATTATAATATCTTTTTTTAGGCTGTGTGCCCACTATGCGTTTTTTAAGCGTTTCCGCAGCGACAATTCCGCTGCCGAAACGCTTAAAAAACGCTTGGTAGAAGGTCTGCCATGTTCCCCAATGATAATCTGCATGTGCTGTGTACATGCTGCGGAAATTTCCGCTGCGGATTATCATTGCGGAAAAATCCGCAGCATTACCAATTATTTTGCAGAAGCGCGGCTTTTCGCCGCCATTGACTTGCATTAGAACGCATGGAATCCGCATCCCTGCATCTGTAGATGCGGAATCCATGCGTTTCAATGTGCGGATGGTACCCGGGTGTGGAGGACAGGAGACTCTCCTCCGGACCCGGGTACCATAGAACCTGTAAAAAAAGAATAAAATAAAAAATAAATATTATACTTACCTTCTGATGGCCCCCGGTCTCCATAGCGATGCGTCCTGGCTTGCCGGCAGCTCGCGATGGTCTGAAAAGGACCTGCCGTGACGTCATTTAGTCATGTGACGGGTCACGCGACCGCTGACATCGGCAGGCCATCAGAAGGTAAGTATATATTTTTTTATTTTTTACCATTCTTTTACGGTCACACTATATAAATCCTTGCTGGTTGCATGGATTTATATAGTGTGACCAAGTTGTCAAGCACTTTCCAAGTGATGCTAAAGTCGCTTGGAAAGCGCTTGTCAACCCGCATGCGGAAATGTAAGTGAAGAACGCTTCACATCTGCATGTCCCTGGCAGGAAAACGCATGTAAAATCCGCATGTACAATCCACATGTAAAATCCGCATGCGTTTTTTCTGCCAGGGAGATGCAGAAACACTCAAAAAAAATCCGGAACATTTCTGTATCGTGGGCACATAGCCTTACATTAATTGTATGACTCAATATTGAGCACACGTAGCCATCTATACACAGCGGGAGGCCGCACATAGCCATCTATACACAGCGGGACGCCACACGTAGCCTTCTATACACAGCGAGAGGCCGCACGGCGCCATCTATACACAGCAGGAGGCCGCACGGCGCCATCTATACACAGCGGAAGGCCACACGGCGTCCCCCCCAGAGGCAGCAGGAGGCCGCACGGCGCCATCTATACACAGCAGGTGGGGGCACGTAGCCATCTATACACAGCAGGAGGCCGCACGGCGCCATCTATACACAGCAGGAGGCCGCATGGCGCCATCTATACACAGCAGGAGGCCGCACGGCGCCATCTATACACAGCAGGAGGCCGCACGGCGCCATCTATACACAGCAGGGGCCGCACGGCGCCATCTATACACAGCAGAAGGCCGCACGGCGCCATCTATACACAGCAGGGGGCCACACGGCGCCACCTATACACAGCAGGGGGCCGCACGGCGCCATCTATACACAGCAGGAGGCCGCACGGCGCCATCTATACACAGCAGTAGGCCGCACGGCGCCATCTATACACAGCAGGAGGCCGCACGTAGCCATCTATACACAGCAGGAGGCCGCACGTAGCCATCTATACACAGCAGGAGGGCACACAGCGCCATCTATACACAGCAGGAGGCCGCACGGCGCCATCTATACACAGCAGGGGGCCGCACGGCGTCATCTATTCACAGCAGGGGGCCTTACGGCGCCATCTATACACAGCAGGGGGCCGCACGGCGCCATCTATACACAGCAGGAGGCCGCACGGCGCCATCTATACACAGCAGAGGGCCGCACGGCGCCATCTATACACAGCAGGGGGCCACACGGCGCCATCTATACACAGCAGGAGGCCGCACATAGCCATCTATACACAGCAGGAGGCCTCATGTAGCCATCTATACACAGCAGGAGGCCGCACGGCACCATCTATACAAAGCAGGGGCCGCACGGCGCCATCTATATACAGCAGGAGGCCGCACGGTGCCATCTATACATAGTGGGAGGCCGCACGGCGCCCCCCCCAGAGACAGCAGGAGGCCGCACGGCACCAACTATACTCAGCAGGAGGCCGCACGCAGTCACGCATGCAGTCACGCACACACACAAACATATACAGACATATACATACAAGCATAAACACATTTGAAACACAAAAATACATATAAACAGACATCACACAATGATATCTGCCTACACACACACACACACACACACACACACACATACATACATACATACAGTCATGGCCAAAAGTATTGAGAATGAGACAAATAGTAATTTTTCCAAAGTTTACTGCTTCATTTTTTGTAATGGCAATTTGCATATACTCCTGAATGTCAAAGAGTGATCAGCTTAACAGCAATTACTGTACTTGCAAAGTCAATATTTGCCCAGAAAATGAACTTTAACCCCCAAAACACATTTCAATATCATTGCAGTCCTGCCTTAAAAGGAGCAGCTAACATCGTTTTAGTGATTGATCCATTAACACAGGTGTGGGTGTTGATGAGGACAGGGCTGGCGATCAATCAGTCATGATTAAGTAAGAATGACATCACTGGACACTTTAAAAGGAGGCTGGTTCTTGGTATCATTGTTTCTCTTCAGTTAACCATGGTTATCTCTAAAGAAACATGTGCAGCCATCATTGCACTGCACAAAAATGGCCTAACAGGGAAGAGTATCGCAGCTACAAAGATTGCACCTCAGTCAACAATCTATCGCATCATCAAGAACTTCAAGGAGAGAGCTTCCATTGTTGTCAAAAAGGCTCCAGGGCGCCCAAGACAGACCAGCAAGCGCCAGGACCGTATCTTAAAACTGTTTCAGCTGCGGGATCGGACTACCAGCAGTGCCGAGCTTGCTCAGGAATGGCAGCAGGCTGGTGTGAGTGCTTCTGCACGCACTGTGAGGCGGAGACTCTTTGAGCAAGGGCTGGTTTCAAGGAGGGCAGCAAAGAAGCCACTTCTCTCCAGAAAAAACATCAGGGACCGACTGATATTCTGCAAAAGGTACAGGGAGTGGACTGCTGAGGACTGGGGCAAAGTCATTTTCTCTGATGAATCCCCTTTTCGATTGTTTGGGACATCTGGAAAACAGCTTATTCGAAGAAGAAGAGGTGAGCGCTGCCACCAGTCTTGTCTCATGCCAACTGTAAAGCATCCTGAAACCATTCATGTGTGGGGTTGCTTCTCAGCCAAGGGAATCGGCTCACTCACAGTCTTGCCTAAAAACACAGCCATGAATAAAGAATGGTACCAGAATGTCCTCCAAGAGCAACTTCTCCCAACCGTCCAAGAGCAGTTTGGCGCCCAACAATGCCTTTTCCAGCATGATGGAGCACCTTGCCATAAAGCAAAGGTGATAACTAAATGGCTCATGGAACAAAACATAGAGATTTTTGGTCCATGGCCTGGAAACTCCCCAGATCTTAATCCCATTGAGAACTTGTGATCAATCATCAAGAGACGGGTGGACAAACAAAAACCAACAAATTCTGGCAAAATGCAAGCATTGATCATGCAAGAATGGACTGCTATCAGTCAGGATTTGGTCCAAAAGTTGATTGAGAGCATGCCAGGGAGAATTACAGAGGTCTTGAAGAAGAAGGGGCAACACTGCAAATATTGACTTGCTGCATTAACTCATTCTAACTGTCAATATAACCTATTGGTACTCATAATATGATTGCAATTATATTTCTGTATGTGATATAAACATCAGACAAACACTAATAAAAATCAGAGGCCAGCAGATCATGGGAAAATATAATTTTGGTGTCATTCTCAAAACTTTTGGCCATGACTGTACATACATACAGACACAGACTCACCATCCCCCGGCTCCATTCCTCCTGCCTGCTCTGATTTCTCCGTTGCAGCAGTGCAGGCCGGGCGCGCACTGCGTGACATCACAGCGCACAGGGCCGTGTCTCCTAGCAGTGACGGGGCCGTGTCTCCTAGCAGTGACGCGGTTGGGCCAGCACAGGGAAGTTAACTGCTGCAGTGCTGGCCCGGCCGATGAAGAAGTAGCGGCGGCCGCTGCTGGGGGAGCGGTCCGGGGCCCCCCCTCCCGCCACTGCTACCGGTATGTGCCGCGGTGGCCCGCACATATAATGAGGGCAATCCGGCATTAGACACCCCGCCCGGAGCCGCGGGCCCTCTGCAGGCTCGGGGGCCTGGGCGGTAGCCCGGATTGCCCTCATTATAATCCGCCTATGCTGCCAACAAATTTTGCAGCATAATGTAGGGCCCGGTGTGAGAAAGCTGGGTCTCTCTCAGAGGTCATGGGTCTTCCAGCAGGACAATGACCCAAAACACACTTCCAAAAGCACTATAAAATGGTTTGAGAGAAAGCACTGGAGACGTCTAAGGTGGCCAGCAATGAGTCCAGACCTGAATCCCATAGAACACCTGTGGAGAGATCTCAAAATGGCAGTTTGGAGAAGGCACCCTTCAAATATCAGGGACCTGGAGCAGTTTGCCAAAGAAGAATGGTCTATAATTCCAGCAGAGCATTGTAAGAAACTCATTGATGGTTACCGGAAGCGGTTGTTCGCAGTTATTTTGGCTAAAGGTTGTGCAACCAAGTATTAGGCTGAGGGTGCCAATACTTTTGTCCGGCCCATTTTTGGAGTTTTGTGTGAAATGATCAAGGTTTTGATTTTTGCTTCATTCTCTTTTGTGTTTTTTCCTTGCAAGCAAATTAAATGAAGATAATAATACCAAAGAATTTGTGATTGCAATCATTTTCAGGAAGAAACTGAGTATTATCTGACAGAATTGCAGGGGTGCCAATACTTTTGGCCACCACTGTAATACACTGTGTTCCAAATTATTATGCAAATAATATTTTCTCAGATTTTCCCAAATTACCTATATGAATTGCAGTCATTGTAATTTTCCAGTCAAATAACTATTAGAGTACAATTGAAAGGTTTTTGTACAAACTGCCTATGATAACAGTATATTTTAAAAAAAATAAAAAACTCAAACTGCACTCAAAATGCATGTTCCAAATTATTATGCACAGCAGAGTTTTCAACCTTTTCATTTTAATAAAGAACAAAAAAATGGTCATTTTTGAAATTATAAGCATTAGCAGGTTATTACAAACTGAAATCAAACAGTTTTCAACTCAAAACTTTATTCTAGGTGATGTTACATTTGCACATAGGACCCCTTGTTCGAAAGGAGCTTCTGAACTCTCTCGTCCATTGAATTTGTCAGGTTTTGGATGGTTTCTGCTTCCAATTATTTTGCATGAGGACAGAATACCCTCCCAGAGCTGTTGCTTAGATATGAACTGCCTCCCGCCATCATAGACACTCCTTTTGATGATGCTCCAGAGGTTCTCAATGGGGTTGAGGTCAGGGGAGCATGGGTGCCACACCATAAGTTTGTCCCCTTTTATGCCCATAGCAGCCAGAGATGCAGATGTGTTATGTGCAGCATGAGACGGGGCATTATCATGCATGAAATGATCTCGATGGTCCAGATGGATGGAGTGGAGGATGGCTGGTTGATGGACACCCCATGCAAACACGGCTACGGCGCTAACAAGGAGAAGGTGGAGTAATGTTTTGGGCTGGAATCATGGGGAGAGAGATTGTCGGCCCTTTTAGGATCCCTGAAGGGGTAAAGATGAACTCCATAATGTATGTTGAGTTTCTCAAACAGCACTTCCTTCCATGGTTCAAGAAGAAGAACCGTGCATTCCGCAGCAAGATCATTTTCATGCATGATAATGCCCCGTCTCATGCTGCACATAACACATCTGCATCTCTGGCTGCTATGGGCATAAAAGGGGACAAACTTATGGTGTGGCACGCATGCTCCCCAGACCTCAACCCCATTGAGAACCTCTTGAGCATCATCAAAAGGAGTGTCTATGATGGCTGGAGGCAGTTCACATCTAAGCAACAGCTCTGGGAGGGTATTCTGTCATCATGCAAAACAATTGGAAGCAGAAACCATCCAAAACCTGACAAATTCAATGGACGAGAGAGTTCAGAAGCTCCATTCGAACAAGCGGTCCTATGTGCAAATGTAACATCACCTAGAATAAAGTTTTGAGTTGAAAACTGTTTGATTTCAGTTTGTAATAACCTGCTAATGCCTATAATTTCAAAAATGAACATTTTTTTTGTTCTTTATTAAAATGAAAAGGTTGAAAACTCTGCTGTGCATAATAATTTGGAACATGCATTTTGAGTGCAGTTTGAGTTTTTTATTTTTTTAAAAATATACTGTTATCATAGGCACTTTGTACAAAAACCTTTCAATTGTACTCTAATAGTTATTTGACTGGAAAATTACAATGACTGCAATTCATATAGGTAATTTGGGAAATCTGAGAAAATATTATTTGCATAATAATTTGGAACACAGTGTAAGTGAGCTGTCATTTATTCATAAGACGTTCTATTCTTCAGAGCTGAGACTGTAAAATAAAAAGTTAAGAATAAAATATCTGATGACTGTTCTGTCACTGTGAGTAAGAAACAGATAATAAAATTAAAGGAAAAAATAACTGAGGGGAGAACCCTGCAGGTTTATTGTCCTTCTATAGCTGTATGGTGGCAGGATGGTGACACTGCTGGAGTCCTGGTGAGGATCTGTGTAGCATCGGCGTCTCTGCCCCTTGCTAGGCAGAGACGCCATCCCTCTAACCTCCCCGCTCCTGGCGCGGCGTCCTCTAGCGCTTCTCTCCCCACTGCTTCCGGCACGCGCTCCTTCCCCGGCTGTGTGCTTAGGGCGCGCGCTCGCGCACTTCCCCTCTCTTAAAGGGACCGCGCACGCTGTCCTAAGGAGTCCCCGGCCAATTGCCAGAGGACCTCCCATATATAAGGCACCTCCTCCAAAATGGAGGAGCCCGAGCAAAGTTGTTTGCACTGTGTCTGATCTGTGCTTCAGCCCTGAGGTCCCGCTGCTAGCCTGACTCCTCTTCCTGCCTGCCAGCCTATTATCTGCCCGTTACCTGCCAGCCTGCTCACCTGGAGTGCTCACCTGTTATCTGCCGGTTACCTGCCTTGGCTATCTGTCCGCTCACCTGGGAGCATCCGCCTGCCTTGTCTGTCAGACCGCTCACCTGGGAGCGCCCACCAGTTACCTGCCAGTTACCTGCCTCGTCTGTCTGGCCGCTCACCTGGGAGCACCCGCCTGTTACCTGCCTCGTCTGTCTGTCCGCTCACCTGGGAGCGCCCACCTGTTACCTGCCAATTACCTGCCTCGTCTCTCTGCCCACTCACCTGGGAGCGCCCACCTGTTACCTGCCAGTTACCTGCCTCGTCTGTCTGCCGGCTCACCTGGGAGCACCCACCAGTTACCTGCCAGTTACCCGCCTCATCTGTCTGCCCGCTCACCTGGGAGCACCTGCCTGTTTCCTGCCAGCCTGCCTGGAGACCCTGCCGTCACTTGCTGTGACCACCTTCCTGGTAAACCTAAAGACTGCTGCTTGCTCTGCTTTCTTGAACTGTGACCACCTGTCTGCTACCAGAGACTTCCGCCTGCTTGCCGTGTCCATCCGCCATACCGGTCAGTCCCAGCCATCTGACCCGTGGGAGCCACCTGCTCTCTTACAAGGTCGTCCCCAGAGTAGCACCTGGTCCCTCAGCCCGGATCCTCCCTGGTCACAGTGTCGTTAGCTGCCGTACGACCAGGGTTGGTTCAGGTGGATACTTAGTCACGCCCCTCTGGGTCCCTCCTTGCACCTCAGCACAGAGGTTCCACCACCCGGACCCATAACAATCTGCATGATATTAATTTCTGTTGACTTTTTATTGCCAACATATTCTGCAGTGATGTACATATAGTCCCTGCCCACAATGCGGTACACATGAGGGACAATTTCATATTAAGCCAAGTAACCTATGATGTCAGTTTGTTTTTGCAGTATGAGTGAAAATGGAGAACCCAGAGGAAATTCATGCAAACACGGGGAGAACATACAAACTCCTTGAAGATGTTGTCCTTTTTATTTACATTATATCCCTACCCTAAACTCATTAAAGTGGTTGTCCAGCTCCTTCTTAACAGCTAAACTGACCATCATAAAATAAACAACTACTTACCACCTGGATCAGCGCTTTTCAACCATCAGGAGAGATCTCTGCAGTGGCTTAACTAGAGTCCGATTGGCCCCATGCAGAATTTGGACCTTACCTTCTGTAAGCGTTCTAGAACCTACAAAAACATATATATTCGCCCCCCCCCCCATGTAATAATGTCCCCCATCCTGTCTCCTTCCTGTAATAATTTTCCTCATCCTGGTCCTTGCCTGTAATAATGTCCTCCGTCCTGGCCCCTTCAAGTAATAATGTTCCCCTCCTGACCCCTTCCTGAATTATTGTCCCCTGTCCTGGGCCCATTCCTGTATTAATGCCCCTCTATCCGATAACAATGTACCCCTTACTGTGCCCTTTCCTGGCAAAATATTCCCCATACTGTGTTCCTTTCTGATATAATGTCTCCCAACTTTGACCACTTCCTGGTATAAAGTCCTCCATCCTTGGCCCCTTCCAGTAATAATGTCCCCTTCCTGAAACCTTCCAGTAATAATGTTCCCCTCTTGGCTTCTTCCTGTGATAATGCCCCTCTCCATCCTGGGCCCCATCCTATAACAATTTCCCACATCCTTGGCCCCTTCCTGATATATAGCTCCCCATCCTGAGTCCCTTCCAGTAATAATTTGTTCTCCAGTACATTTAAAAAAAAACCAAAACATTAATTCTTACCTTCCCGCTGCCACAATGTGCGGCATCCTCTTTTATAGCTGGTGCAAAAGCCAGCAGCTGACTTTGATGAGCCTGCATGAGTAGCGCAAGACGTCATTTCCATGTGCTGCCCATGACGGGCAAGCCAAGGTCAGCTGCCAGCCTCTGATTGGCCGGCAGCATGTATTGAAGTGCAGGGAATCAGTGGGTCTCTGCGCCACAGTACATTTCATCTGAATGTGCATCCGAGGATGTACATCCAGGTGGAATAAGCGCTGGCGTAGGCGACGTCCCCCACATGAGCCTGATTGCCGTCGCCCACTCTTGTGATGTGATCATTACGCCCCTTCCTCCCCGCTGCCAATGGCTGCTGATTGGCTGCAGTGGTCATAAGACATGTCATGTGAAAGCTGGCAGACACAGCCCTGTGATTGGAGGAACCATGTTGGTCCGGGAGGTGTGAAGATTTTTTTTTTTAATTTTCAAAATGGCCAGTAAAGCTATTGGCCATTAGTGGAAAGCCCCTTTAAGAATCACTTTTAAATCAGGTGATAACTCCTTTAAAGTGAGTGTTTGCTTTTAAAACTAATAATTTTGAAACTTTATTTAACAAAACTCAGAATCTCCTGGTTTTACTGTATAGTTATGGTATTTCAGTAATAAGATTTCTCCATAATTTCAAAATAATGCGACATCGTAAAATCATATAATATTCAACCTAATAAAGAAAAAACTGTGCTCCCCAATTTTAGAAGGCAGGTGTGTACCAGAGCAGACGTCGCATAAATGCAATGATTTTGTGCCTCTACACCTGTTCGGTGTACCGTTACAAATGGACCATTGATCCTAAACTTTCTGAGTCAAGGTCTCATATTTACAAGGTGCTTATTGGCAATCTGAGCCGGCGAATGGCTCTGTGTCCGTATATTCGCTATATACTGCCCGCAATATCTTGTAGAAAGCTCACAGTGTCTAAAAATGTATAAATAGTTCTCTTTGGAGAATTTAATTAGATCCATTCATACCTTACCTTATAATGAGGACTTAAAGGGCTTTTATAACTAGGTAAAACAAGCTTAACGGGACTGTCCAGGACTTATATATTAATGACCGATTTTAGGATAAGTCATCAACAGGGTGGGACTGGGCTGGCGGGGTACCCTCCTGCAGAGGAGAGGGGGAGAAGAGAATGAAGAAAAAAAAAACCTGCGGTTTTAAGGGGCACGGGCCCTTTAAAAGCGCAGGCACAGTGTATGCAGGGACGCGCGCACGCGGCGCTCATTACCTGAACCGCCGCGACACACGTCCCAGTGAAGCAGCTGAAACTGCGCGTCTCCCTTCCCCGGCCAGCATATGATGTCATCGTCATGCGCCTGCTGTGAAGGAGGCGCGAAACTCAGCCGCCGGAGAAGAAGGACACCGCACGGGAGCGCAGGAAGGTAAGAGGTGTCTGTGTCTGTGTGTGTGTCTGTGTGTGTGTCTGTGTGTATATGAGTGGATGCAGAATGGGATGGGCCGCTGGCTGGACACACAAGGGGGGGCCCGCTGGACACACAAGGGGGGACCCTGGCTGGACACACAAGGGGTGGCCCGCCTGGACACACAAGAGGGGCCTTGCTGGACACACAAGGGGGAGCCCTGGCTGGACACACAAGGGGGAACCCTGGCTGGACACACAAGGGGGAGCCCTGGCTGGACACACAAGGGGGGAGCTGGCTGGACACACAAGAGTGAACCCTGACTGGACACACAAGGGGGGAACCCTGGCTTGACACACAAGGGGGGGAGCCTGGCTGGACACATAAGGGGGAGCCTGGCTGGACACATGGGAAAGGGGGGGCAGGATGGCTATATGGGGGGCAGGCTGGACACACAAGGGGGGGCCCGGCTGGACACACAAGAGGGGCCTTGATGGACACACAAGGGGGAGCCCTGGCTGGACACACAAGGGGGAGGAGTCCTGAGGAGATAATTTGCATATTCCCACTGCATTTTGGGGTAAGTGAAGAGTCTCCGCGAGCTCAAAGAACACTGGATTTTGGCTGTTGGAGCTGAAAAGAGGACATCGGTAAACCAGGGGAGGAGTCCTGAGGAGATAATTTGCATATTCCCACTGCATTTTGGGGTAAGTGAAGAGTCTCCGCAAGCTCAAAGAACACTGGATTTTGGCTGTTGGAGCTGAAAAGAGGACATCGCTAGACCAGGGGAGGAGTCCTGAGGAGATAATTTGCATATTCCCACTGCATTTTGGGGTAAGTGAAGAGTCTCCGCGAGCTCAAAGAACACTGGATTTTGGCTGTTGGAGCTGAAAAGAGGACATCGGTAAACCAGGGGAGGAGTCCTGAGGAGATAATTTGCATATTCCCACTGCATTTTGGGGTAAGTGAAGAGTCTCCGCGAGCTCAAAGAACACTGGATTTTGGCTGTTGGAGCTGAAAAGAGGACATCGGTAAACCAGAGGAGGAGTCCTGAGGAGATAATTTGCATATTCCCACTGCATTTTGGGGTAAGTGAAGAGTCTCCGCAAGCTCAAAGAACACTGGATTTTGGCTGTTGGAGCTGAAAAGAGGATATCGGTAGACCAGGGGAGGAGTCCTGAGGAGATAATTTGCATATTCCCACTGCATTTTGGGGTAAGTGAAGAGTCTCCGCGAGCTCAAAGAACACTGGATTTTGGCTGTTGGAGCTGAAAAGAGGACATCGGTAGACCAGGGGAGGAGTCCTGAGGAGATAATTTGCATATTCCCACTGCATTTTGGGGTAAGTGAAGAGTCTCCGCGAGCTCAAAGAACACTGGATTTTGGCTGTTGGAGCTGAAAAGAGGACATCGGTAAACCAGGGGAGGAGTCCTGAGGAGATAATTTGCATATTTCCACTGCATTTTGGGGTAAGTGAAGAGTCTCCGCGAGCTCAAAGAACACTGGATTTTGGCTGTTGGAGCTCAAAAAAGAGGACATCGGTAGACCAGGGGAGGAGTCCTGAGGAGATAATTTGCATATTCCCACTGCATTTTGGGGTAAGTGAAGAGTCTCCGCGAGCTCAAAGAACACTGAATTTTGGCTGTTGGAGCTGAAAAGAGGACATCGGTAGACCAGGGGAGGAGTCCTGAGGAGATAATTTGCATATTCCCACTGCATTTTGGGGTAAGTGAAGAGTCTCCGCGAGCTCAAAGAATACTGGATTTTGGCTGTTGGAGCTGAAAAGAGGACATCGGAAAACCATTTTGAAGCTTTTTTTTTAAGCTTTTTTCACTGTTTTCAGAACATTAACAATAAGAACATGGAAGAGTCCAGGAGCCATTTGGTCAGCTGCATATCCTGCTACATGTTCACAGACTTGCCAGTGGAAAAGCCAAACTTCACATGCCAGAAATGCAAGCTTGTGTCCCTGTTGGAGGAAAAGTTGCGAAATCTAGAAGAGAGGTTAACTACCTTGAAAATCATTAAGGAAGGTGAAGAGTTCTTAGACAGAGCAGAATTATCTCTTCATGATTCAGAAAGAGAAGAAATTCGAACTGCACCTGACGAAACAGAGGAATGGAAGCATGTGACCCACAGAAGCAGGAGGATCGAGAGGCAGTCAGCACCTATACTGCTCAGGAACCAGTACCAGGCTCTCACACAGGAGAACCATGAAGAAATACAGCAAAATAAGACTTTGCCAGCAATGAATAACCTTGTAAGCCCTCAGAATCCTCCTGGATGGAGAAAGAAGAATGTTGTGAAGGAAAAACGGAGAGTGGTGGTCATGGGGGATTCCCTGTTAAGAGGAACAGAGGCCGCTATCTGCAGACCAGACATAACCTCCAGAGAAATGTGCTGTCTTCCAGGAGCAAAAATTAAAGATGTGTCTGACAGGATATCAAGACTCTTCAGACCTACAGATCACTACCCATTCCTGCTAATACATGTGGGGACAAATGACACCGCAAGAAAGGACCTGGAAACCATCTGCAGTGACTTTGAAGACTTAGGCAAGAAAGTGAAAGAATTGGGAGCGCAGGTGGTGTTCTCATCCATCCTCCCAGTGGATGGCCATGGAACAATGAGGTGGAATAAGATTCTACAGGTGAACAACTGGCTACGTCGATGGTGCCGTCAACAAGGATTTGGATTTCTGGATCACGGAATGAATTACCTATACGATGGACTACTTGCTAGAGATGGGGTGCACCTTACGAAGACTGGAAAACATGTATTTGGAAGTCGCCTTGCTACACTCATCAGAAGAGCTTTAAACTAGAACAATGTGGGAAGGGAAGCAAAAGGCCAGAAAAAGCCATACAGCTGACAAATACTATTGAGATCTCTGCTACTGGAAGTGGAAAGGAAGAACAAAGACAAAACAATTTAAATAATAAAAATATGGGAGGAAGAGAAACCAATCACAAACTAAAATGTTTTTATACAAATGCACAAAGCATGGGCAACAAACAAGGAGAATTGGAACTACTAATGCAGGAAAAGGAATATGATGTCATTGGAATCACTGAAACTTGGTGGGACGATACACATGATTGGAATAAAAGGCTAAAAGGATACAACTTATTTGCAAGAAACAGACTTGATAAACGAGGAGGAGGTGTTGCATTGTATGTTAGAAAAGCGTATATCTGCACAGAGATTGAAGCTTCAGAGACTGGGAGTTCTGTGGAAACTGTTTGGGTAAGAATACAAGGAGAGAACAATGGAAAGGACACCATTGTAGGCATTTACTACAGGCCACCTGGGCAAGCTGAAGATATGGATGAACTCTTTATGTATCAAATGACCAAGTTCTCCAAAAAATATGATGTAGTGGTCATGGGAGATTTCAACTATCCAGACATTTGTTGGGAATCTCTCTCAAGTAAAACTAACAGGTCAAGCAAATTCTTATCCTCTCTTGCTGACAACTTTATCTTCCAAAAGGTAGGGGAGAAAACAAGGGGATCTGCTACTTTGGATCTAATCCTTATAAACAGGGAGGAAATGGTTGAGGAGGTAAAGGTGGCTGGGACCCTAGGAGGCAGCGATCATGCTAATATAGAATTTTGGATAACTAGAGGAGGAAGACATGTGAAGACTCAAACTTCAAGGTTAGATTTTAGAAAGGCAGATTTTAAGAGACTCAGAAAGAGAATAGGAGGGATCCAATGGCTGGATGTCCTTAAGGACAAAAATGTCCAGGAAGGATGGGAAATTTTTAAAAATGAGATTCTCAAAGCACAATCGTTAACAATCCCGAAAAGTAGGAAGAATGGGAAGCATTTAAGGAAACCAGGATGGATGAACACAGAACTTAAACACATGCTAAAAAGAAAGAAAGAAATGTTTATTAAATGGAAAGAGGGAGGCATATCTAAAGAAGATTATAATGCAGTCTGCAGATCCTGTAGGGCACGTATCAGGTTAGCTAAAGCTGACAATGAATTAAAGCTTGCAAGAGATGTCAAAAGCAATAAAAAAGGATTTTGGGGGTATGTCAAAAGTAAAAGAAAAGTCAAAGATGCTATAGGATTTTTACAGGATGAAAATGGAGAAATGGTAAGAGAGGATGTTGAGAAGGCCGAACTTTTTAATTCCTATTTTGCATCTGTTTTCTCTCAGAAAGAAAATGTAACATCAACTGATCTTCACTGTCCTTTTAAAGGAATAGAGGAATCCAAGTTATCTGTAAACAGAAAGATTGTGAGGGAATATTTAGCTAACATAAATGAGTTCAAGTCTCCAGGTCCAGATGAATTACACCCCAGAGTACTGAAGGAGATTGTAGAAGAAATTTTAGAACCACTCTCCATAATCTTTGAAAATTCTTGGAGAACAGGAGAAGTCCCAGAAGACTGGAGAAGAGCAAATGTTGTTCCTATCTTCAAAAAGGGGAAGAAGGTGGACCCAGGGAACTATAGGCCGGTGAGTCTGACTTCTATACCAGGAAAGATCTTTGAACAAATTATTAAACAACATGTATGTAAGTACATGGATAAGAATGAAGTGATTAACCAGAGTCAGCATGGGTTTGTAACTAACAAGTCATGTTAGACTAACTTAATTTCCTTCTATGACAGAATCACTGACTGGGTGGATCAGGGAAATGCTGTAGATATAGTATATCTTGACTTCAGCAAAGCATTTGACAAAATATCTCACACCATCCTTATTGAAAAAATGACCAAGTATGCAATGGACCAGGCAACTGTTAGGTGGATTCATAACTGGCTTAGTGATCGGACTCAAAGGGTGGTTGTAAATGGTTTCACATCCAGCTGGATGAATGTCTCAAGTGGGGTACCACAGGGCTCCGTCCTGGGACCTGTATTGTTCAACATCTTTATCAATGATTTAGATGAAGGAATTGAGGGTAAACTGATTAAATTTGCTGATGACACAAAGCTAGGAGGGATAGCTAATACTAGAGAAGAGAGAGAGAGGATTCAAAAAGACCTAAATAAACTGGAGCAGTGGGCAGCAACCAACAGAATGGTTTTTAACAGGGAAAAATGCAAAGTACTACATCTGGGCAATAAAAATGAAAAAAGCATATACAGAATGGGAGGAATAGAGCTAAGCAACAGCACATGTGAAAAAGACTTAGGTATACTAATAGATCATAGACTGAACATGAGTCAACAGTGTGATGCAGCAGCAAAAAAGGCAAATACAATTCTGGGATGTATTAACAGAAGCATACAGTCTAGATCACGTGAAGTCATTATCGGTCTTTACTCCTCTTTGGTCAGACCTCATCTGGAATACTGTGTACAGTTTTGGGCACCACATTTTAAAAAAGACATAGACAAACTGGAGCAAGTTCAGAGAAGAGCGACCAGAATGGTGACTGGTCTGCAAACCATGTCCTATGAGGAACGGTTGCAGGATTTGGGAATGTTTAGCTTGCAAAAAAGAAGACTGAGAGGAGACTTAATAGCTGTCTACAAATATGTTAAGGGCTGTCACATTGTAGAAGGATCATCTTTATTCTCATTTGCACAAGGAAAGACTAGAAGCAATGGGATGAAACTAAATGGGAGGAGACACAGATTAGATATTAGAAAAAACTTTTTGACAGTTAGGGTGATTAATGAGTGGAACAGGCTGCCACGAGAGGTGGTGAGTTCCCCTTCAATGGACGTCTTCAAACAGAGGCTGGACAGACATCTGTCTGAGATGATCTAGTGAATCCTGCTTTGAGCAGGGGGTTGGACCAGATGACCCAGGAGGTCCCTTCCAATTCTACCATTCTATGATTCTATGATTCTATGAACCCTGGCTGGACACACAAGGGGGAGCCCTGGTTGGACACACAAGGGGGGAGCTGGCTGGACACACAAGAGGGAACCCTGGCTGGACACACAAGGGGGGAACCCTGGCTGGACACACAAGGGGGGGAGTCTGGCTGGACACATAAGGAGGAGCCTGGCTGGACACATGGGAAAGGGGGGGCAGGATGGCTATATGGGGGTGCAGGCTGGACACATGGAGGCCAGGATGGATATGTGGGGGGGATGGATATATGGGGGGGCCGGATATATGGGGGGCGGGGCAGGCTGGACACATGATGGCCAGGATGGATATGTGAGGGGGCAGGCTGGACACATGAGGGGCTAGGATAGATATGTGGGGGGGGCAGGCTCGATACACGTGGGCTAGGATAAATATATGGAGGGGCCACGCTGGACATATGGGGGCCAGAATGGATATATGGGGGGTGTCAGGATGGATATATGCAGGGGGGAAGGGCAGGATGGATATATGAGGGGGCAGGCTGGACACATGGAGGCCAGGATGGATATATGGGGGGCAGGCTGGAAACATGGAGGCCAGGATGGATATATTGCGGGGGGCAGGCTGGATACATGGAGGCCAGGCTGGATATGTAGGGGGGCATGCTGGACACATGGAGGCCAGGATGGATATATAGGGGGGCAGGCTGGACACATGGGGCTTTAGGACGGATATATGGGAGGGGGCAGGCTGGACACATGGAGGCCAGGACAGATATATGGGGGGCAGGCTGGACACATGGAGGCCAGGATGGATATATGGGGGGAACAGGCAGGCCACATGGGGGACTAGGATGGATATATGGGAGGGGGCAGGCTCGATACACGTGGGCTAGGATAAATATATGGAGGGGTCACACTGGACATATGGGGGCCAGAAGGGATATATGGGGGGGTGTCAGGATGGATATATGCAGGGAAGGGGGGGCCAGGATGGATATATGGGGGTGCCAGGCTGAACAAGGGACTTAATTACTGTTTGGGGCCAGATTGAGGAACATACTTTATTAGTTTATGGTGGCCAGTGGGGAACATTATTATTTTAGAGTCCAATTAGGGACATTATTACTTCTGTAATATAATTTACTTTTTAGGAAATTGTTTTCCATGGGATGGGACAAAAGCGGGCTCCTGTTACTGTGCAGGGCCGCACTATATTGATTTTTTTCTTCAACTAGTGTAGTGTAGAAGTCGGGGGGTGGAGTGGGAATATTCCCTAGAAGAGATCAGTTATTGATAACTGTGTGTTATTTTCTGCAGAGATGATTCCTGGCTGGAAGAAGTGATGGCCGTCTGTGCCAGATGAAGAAGAAAAGCGAAGATGAAGGACTTCACCTAGAGACGCCACTGGTGAGTCAGTGTATTACATGTACACTTACACTACACACGTGGTCAAAATTGTTGGTACCCCTCGTTTAATGAAAGAAAAACCCACAATGGTCACAGAAATAACTTGAATCTGACAAATATTTTGCTGAACAACCTTTTGAGGCAATCACTGCAATCAAACGATTCCTGTAACTGTCAATGAGACTTCTGCACCTCTCCACAGGTATTTTGGCCACTCCTCATGAGCAAACTGCTCCAGTTGTCTCATGGTTGAAGGTTGCCTTTTCCAGATGTCATGTTTCAGCTCTTTCAGCTCTTTCCAAAGATGCTCAATAGGATTTAGGTCAGGGCTCATAGAAGCCACTTCAGAATAGTCCAATGTTTTCCTCTTAGCCATTGTTGGGTGTTTTTAGCTGTGTGTTTTGGGTCATTATCCTGTTGCAAGACCCATGACCTGCGACTGAGACCACGCTTTCTGACACTGAGCAGCACATTTCTCTCTAGAATCCCTTGATAGTCTTGAGATTTCATTGTACCCTGCACAGATTCAAGACACCCTGTGCCAGATGCAGCAGACCAGCCCCAAAGCATAAAAGAGACTCCTCCATGTTTCACAGTAGGGACAGTGTTCTTATCTTGATATGCTTCATTTTTCCATCTGTGAACATAAAGCTGATGTGCCTTGCCAAAAACTTCCATTTTTGTCTCATCTGTCCATAGGACATTCTCCTAAAAGCTTTGTGACTTGTGAACATGTAGTTTGGCAAATTCCAGTCTGGCTTTTTTATGTTTTTTTTTCAACAATGGTGTACTCCTTGGTCGTCTCCCATGAAGTCCACTTTAGATCAAACAATGACGGATGGTACGATCTGACACTGATGTTCCTTGAGCTTGAAGTTCACCTTTAATCTCTTTAGAAGTTATCCTGGGCTCTTGTTACCATTCATATTATCCGTCTCTTTGATTTGTTATCAATTTTCCTCCTGCGGCCACGTCCAGGGAGGTTGGCTACAGTCCCATGGATCTTAAATTTCTGAATAATATGTGCAACTGTAGTTACAGGAACATCAAGCTGCTTGGAGATGGTCTTATAACCTTTACCTTTAACATGCTTGTCTATAATTTTCTTTCTAATCTCCTGAGACAACTCTTTACTTTGCTTCCTCTGGTCCATGTTGAGTGTGGTACACACCATGTCACCAAACAGCACAGTGAGTATCTGTAGCCCTAAATATAGGCCCACTGACTGATTACAAGATTGTAGACACCTGTGATGCTAATTAGTGGACACAACTTGATTTAACATGTCCCTTTTGTCACATTATTTTCAGGGGTACCATCATTTCTGTCCAGGCCTATTTCATGAGTTTAATTTTTTTTTTCATTTCTGTGGAAGCAGGGTTGAAAAGCAATGTCTGTCTTTCATTTGTTCATTTTCATCGATTTTTAATTTATTATTACTTTTGTCAGATTCAATTTTTTTCTGTGACCATTGTGGGTTTTTCTTTCATTAAACGAGGGGTACGAACAATTTTGACCACGTGTGTATATAGTATATACAGAGCTCCTGTGTATGTCACTGGTGATCACTGTATTACCTATACACTATATACAGAGCTCCTGTCTATAATGTCACTGGTGATCACTGTGTTACCTGTACACTGACACTATATACAGAGCTTAGTTAGTATTAGTGGTTTTGTATTCATGATCAGTATTGTAGTATTTGGTCACCTTGGGGTGGTAATATATGGTCTGGTCATAGTGTGGCCATATTTGTTCCTTGTATGTGGTATTATTCGGTCACTATGTAGTGGTAATATGTGATCTAGTCATGGTGTGGCGATATTTGTCCCTTTTGTATGTGGTATTATTGGTGTTGATATAGTGGACTGTGTTGTGTATGGCGGTCATTCTGTTCTCGCTGATCTTAACTAGGAAAAGATTTTTTTCCATTAGGCCACAGCCCCACCATCAGTATTTGTTCAGTATTTTTCTCAGGAGTGGCTGCCAAAACCAGGAATGGTTGATAAATGCAGAATTGGTGACTTGTTTCTATTATACCTTTTCTCTGATTGTTCATCACCTGTTTTGGCTCCCACTCCTGAGAAAAAATACTGACTGGATACTGACCGAATACTGATAGTAGGGCCGTGGCCTTAGCGATTAAATACTTGGACCAGAGCGGCAGAGATGCACTTACAGGGGTTCTCCGGTGAAAACAAGTAATCACCTCTCCACAGGATCAGTGATAATATTGATTGGTGGGGGTCTGACTGCTTGCACACACCGGCAGAATGTGGAGCTTTTCTCCCCATTAGACTGGAGCGGCATGTGAGATGCGACCACTGATCCATTCATTCTCTCAGTGGCTGTGAGCGCTGCTCTTTTTTGCAAGTCTCTAAGAGAATGAATAGAGCTGCGGTCAGACGTCCCACCTGCCGCATCATTTTAAAATAGGGATAAGTGTTCTGTCAGGGATAAAACTTCCCCATTCTTCCGATAGGTGCGTTTTCCAATGTTCGGACACAAATGCTCAATAAGTGATCACCTATCCTGTAGAGCCCATGGATCGGTGATAACTTGTTTTAACTAGTGTTGAGCGAGTATGTTCTGTCCGAGTATGCTCGGGCCGAGCGCCGAGTATTTACAGCTGCTCGGTGATATGGTTGAATCGCTCCCGTGTGCATGATTTGCAACTGTTTGACAGCTTTAACCCCTTAACGACATGTCACGTATTAGTACGCGCATGTCGTTATCCTCCGGTTCAGTGAGGGCTGCTGCGCTGAGCCCGCACTGAACCAAGCACATGTCAGCTGATTATTACAGCTTACATGTGCCCGCAACAGGCGCGGGTGGAATCGCGATCCACCCGCGGCTGTTAACATATTAAATGCCGCTGTCAATCTCCGACAGCGGCATTTAACGCGCGCTTCCTGAAAGCGCGTCACTTACCCCTCCCATCGGCGACCCCGTCACATGATCGTGGGTCGCCGATGGGTGGTCATGACAACCCTGGGTCTGCAGCAGACACCAGTGGTTGTAATGATCCTGTCGCTGTGAGCGCCACCTAGTGGTCGGCGCTCATAGCACAGGACCATTTCTGCTGCATACAGGGGATCTGATCGTCCCCTGTATGTAGCAGAGGCGATCGGACAGTTGCTGCTTCTAGTCTCCTATGGAAACTACAGAAGTAAGCAAAAAGTGAAAAAAAAAGTTTTAAAAAGTATGAAAAAAAATAAAAAAATATAAAAGTTTAAATCACCCCCCTTTCGCCTCATTCAAAATAAAATCATAAAAAAAAACCCTACATACACATATTTGGTATCGCCGCATTTAGAATTGCCCTATCTATCAATATAAAAAAAGAATTAATGCGATCGGTAAATGGTGTAATGAGAAAAAAATTCTAAACGCCAGAATTACGTTTTTTGGTCGCCGTAAAATTGCAATAAAATGCAATAACGGGCGATCAAAACATCGGATCTACCCCAAAATAGCATCTATAAAAACTTCAGCTCGGTTCACAAAAAATAAGCCCTCACCCTGCCCCAGATCCCGAAAAATGGAGACGCTACGGGTCTCGGAAAATGGCACCATTTTTTTTTTTTACCAAACTTTGGAATTTTTTTTCATCACTTAAATAAAAAAGAACCTATACATGTTTGGTGTCTACGAACTCGTAATGACCTGGAGAATAATAATGGCAGGTCAGTTTTAGCATTCAGTGAACGTGGTAAAAAAAAATTAAAAAAAACCTCAGTGGTATTGCACTTTTTTTGCAATTTCACGGCGCTTGGAATTTTTTTCCCGTTTTCCCGTACACGGCATGGTAAAACTAGTAATGGCGTTGAAAAGTACAACTCGTCCCGCAAAAAATAAGCCCTAACATGGCCATATTGACCAAAAAATAAAAACGCTATGGCTCTGGGAACAAGGGGAGCAAAAAGCGAAAATGCAAAAACGGAAAATGCTCCGCGGCTTAAGGGGTTAATACATGTGAGGAATGTCTATTTCTTACACATTCCTCACATGTATTAAAACCGTCAAACAGTCGCAAATCATGCACACGGGAGCGATTCAACCATATCACCGAGCAGCTATAAATACTCGGAGCTCGGCCCGAGCATACTCGCCGAAAGGGTTAACAGAACATACTCGCTCAACACTAGTTTTAACCAAAGAAGCCCTTTAATGCAAACATGTCCATCCCAGTTAGAGTGTCGCCCAGTAGATGTGCAGGAGCCGCCAGTCAATGCTCCACTATAACAGCGAGAGCGGATAACAGATATTTGCATCTTGCTGTAGGTGGGCCCCTAGAGTTAATTTCCCCTGTGGGCCCCAGACACCGCAGTCCGACCCTGGTCATCAATATCAGATCAGTGAGGTTCCAACACACGGCCCCCTCACCAATAAGACAGCAGCTGGAAATACTCAGCGTAGAGACCAAACAGCACAGCGCTGTACACTGTGTAGTGGCCGATCTTGGTACTGCAGCTCCTATTGAAATGATTGTGATCTGAGCTGTAGTACCTGAAACCAGCCATTGCACAGTGTGCGGAGCTGTGCTATTCCAGCTCTTAACACTGTGTACATCATCTTGCAGAAGTAGCTGATGTCTGGGGATTTCAGGTGTCAGACCCCCACTAATCACTGTATGAGTTCTGCTCTACTCCTTTATTAAAGGGGTGGTCTTGTGTTCCTCTCATCAGAAGCTGAAGATTTACAGTTCTGGCCGGTGGCTTGGCTGAGCCGCTTGTCTGAATTGTGCCCTCTTGCATTCTGCGGGCAGAGGCGGCTTTGCCTCTGCAGAATGGGACAGGCACAGGGGCACTGAAGTCCACCAGTCTGCAAGTGAGCGCTTCTTGCCAAGGAGACCGGCCACTTCTCAGGTGGTCAGTAACCATAGCAATGAGCTGTACACTGCAGAATTAAAAATCTTTTCCTTCTTGAGAACAGAGAAGATTTTGAATAAGAAGGAAATTGCAAAGTTTCTTGTTTTTACAAGCTCTTTGCAATCTTAGCCTTTTAATACATTCATTTTATTTAGTTATATATTTATTTTACTCTCTTATATAGCGCCATTAGATTTTGTAGCACCTTACAGACATTATCATCACTGTCCCCATTGGGGCTCACAATATGAATTCCCTATCAGTATGTCTTTGGAGTGTGGGAGGAAACCGGAGAACCCGGAGGAAACCCATACAAACACGGGGATAACATACAAACTCCTTGCAGATGTTGTCCTTGCTATTATATGAACCCAGCCCCACAGCGTTAATCATTGACCCACCATGTTGCCCACATTCCTCGGCTTTTTTAAGATTTTCTGCAATGAATAAGAACACTGAAGAAAATCTAGATTGATCAACATTTCCTATCACAAATGCAGTTGCTGCAAAACTTGTCCATAGTCCTGTTCCCAGCTGAAAATTGGATACAATTGTATCTTGTGTAGACAATGCTCTGTGAGCTAAATAGCCGGGATCCACTGCTACAAGGCAGGAAACAGATTCTGCTGATGGGTTCTGCTCCCAGAGCATTATTCAGCCCGGACATCTCAGCTCAGAGCAAAACCAGCTATAAGGCTGTGTGCACACCTAGCAGATTTGATGCAGATTTACATGCGTTTTTTCTGCTAGAGAGAAGCGTTTTCACATGCATTTTTTCAAGCAATTTTCCAAGCGATTTTGAGCATCACTTGGAAAAGTGCTTGACAAGTTGATCACACAATATAAATCCATGCAACCGACATGGATCTATAATGTGTGAACAACTTAGATGCTTTAAATGCAGCATCTATAGTAAAAAAAAGAAAACGTTAATAAATAAAAAAAAAAAACGGTATATTCACCTCTCCGGCGGCCCCCGGTCTGCTCTCCGGTCTCCTCCGGTCTGCTCCCGGCCGCGTCTTCTCTCTTCAGCGTCCTGCAGTGTACGGTCAGGACCTGCGGTGACGTCATTTAGTCAGCTGATGGTCACGCGACCATCACCTGATGCCGACGTCAGCGGTCATGTGACCATCACCTGACTAAATGACGTCAGCGCAGGTCCTGACAGTACAGACAGCAGACCGGAGGAGACCGGAGAGCAGACCGGGGGCCGCCGGAGAGGTGAATATACAGGTTTTGTTTGTTTTTAACTTTTAACTTTTTTATTTCTTTTTTTCACCGCGTGGTAGCCGGGATGAAGAGGAGTTGTAGTCTCGTCTTCCTCCCAGATACCACACGCATCGCGAATAAGCTTCAGCGTAATCGCAGTAGAAATGGTCATGCTGCGTTTTGCAAAGTAATGCGAATTCGGCGCGCAAATTAGCGCATCATGTGCACAGCACATCCGAATTCACATGGCTTTGCATGGCAGACTGTTTTACAAGCGTTTTCGCGGCCGTAAAAACGCCGCAAAAACGCTACAAAAATGCTACGTGGGCACATAGCCTAAGGCTGTGTGCCCACGACGCGTATTTTAAGCGTTTCCGCATGGCAAAAACGCTGCAGAAACGCTTAAAGACACATGTTAGAAGGTCTGCCATGTTCCCCAATGATAGTCCGCATGTGCTGTGCACATGCTGCGGAAATTTCCACTGCGGATTATCATTGCGGAAAAAAACGCAGCACTACCAATTATTTCGCGTAAGCGCTGCTTTTTCGCCGCCATTGACTTGCATTGGAACAAATGGATTCCGCTTCACTAGATAAGCACATGCGGAATACATGCGTTCAATGTGCGGATGGTACCCGCGTGTGGAGGATGGGAGACTCTCCTCCGGACCCGGGTACCATAGAACCTGTCAAAAAAAAGAATAAAATATAAAATAAATGTTATATTTACCTTCTGACGGCCCCCGCTGCGCTCGTCCTCCCATGCCGGCAGCTCGCGATGGACTGAAGGACCTGCGCTGACGTCATAGTCATGTGACAGCAGGTCCTTCAGTGTACCGCGATCTGCCGGCAGCCAGGACGGAGCGAAGCAAGACTGCGGGGGCCATCGGAAGTTAAGTATAGATTTATAGATGGTGGCCTGATTCTAACGCATCGGGTATTCTAGAATATGTATGCGGCAGACCGGGCGCAATCAGCAGAGCGGTGTTTAAATTTGGCGCCAAAATCGCTGATTGGTCGCGGCCAACAACCGCGACCAATCAGCAAAGCGGTGTTGAAATTTAGCGGCTATATCGCTGATTGGTCACGGCCGGCAGTCGCGACTAATCAGCAGGGCGGGGTTTAAATTTTGCGCCAATAATGCTGATTGGTCGCGGCCAGGGAACGTGACCAATCAGCAGAGCGGGGTTTAAATTTTGCGCCAATAATGCTGATTGGTTGCAGCCGCCGGTCGCGACCAATCAGCAAAGCGGTGTTTAAATTTGGCGCCAATAGTAGTGACTGGTCACGGCCACGACCATTCAGCAGAGCGGTGTTTAAATTTGGCGCCAGTAATGCTGATTAGTCGCGGCCGGCATCCGCGACCAACTAGCGGAGCGGGTTTAAATTTGGCGCCAAAATCGCTGATTGGTCGCGTCTGGCGTCCGCGACCAATCAGCACAGCAGTGTTTAAATGTGGCGGCAAGATCGGTGATTGGTCGCGGCCGCTATTTAAATGTGGCGCCCAAATCGGTGATTGGTCACGGGCAGCGGCCGCGACCAATCAGCAGAGCGGTGTTTAACTTTAGCGCCAAGATCACTGATTGGTCGCGTGTGGAGAGCGAGACCAATCAGTGAATCGTATTGGTGAGGACCGGGGAGCGGAATCGTATTAGTGAGGACCGGGGAGCGCCGCTGCCTGTGCGGCTACTTCCGCTGCGAGAAGCCGGGAGATGAGCGACTGCTCGCAGCAGAAGTATCCGGACCCGCAGCGCCGCTCCCCGGTCCTCCCTTGACACCCTAGCCGCTGATGTCCCCACAGTATCCGCATGGTGTTACAAAGGTCCGGACATTTGTGTTAAAAATCGGTGATTGGTCGCTGGCGCTGCCCGCGACCAATCACCGATTTGGGCGCCAAATTTAAATATCGGCCGCGACCAATCACCGATCTTGGCTCCACATTTAAACACCGCTGTGCTGATTGGTCGCCGACGCTTGGCGCGACCAATCACCGATTTTGGCGCCACATTTAAATAGCGTCCGCGACCAATCAGTACAGCGGTGTTTAAATGTGGAGCCAAGATCGGTGATTGGTCGCGGCCGATATTTAAATTTGGCGCCCAAATCGGTGATTGGTCGCGGGCAGCGTCCGCGACCAATCAGCACAGTAGTGTTTAACTTTTGCGGCAAGATCAGTGATTGGTCGCGGGCCAAGACCGCGACCAATCACCGATTTGTGCGGCACATTTAAATAGCGGCTGCGACCAATTGGATGTCAGCGCCGCTCCCCGGTCCTCCCTTCACACCCTAGCTGCTGATGTCCCCACAGTATCCGCATGGTGTTACAAAGGTCCGGACAATTGTGTTAAAAATCGCTGATTGGTCGCCGACGCTGGGCGCGACCAATCACCGATTTTGGCGCCACATTTAAATAGCGTCGGCGACCAATCAGCGATTTTTAACACAAATGTCCGGACCTTTGTAACACCATGCAGATACTGTGGGGACATCAGCGGCTAGGGTGTGAAGGGAGGACCGGGGAGCGGCGCTGACATCCATGCGGCTAGGGTGTGAAGGGAGGACCGGGGAGCGGCGCTGACATCCATGCGGCTAGGGTGTGAAGGGAGGACCGTTGAGCGGCGCTGACATCCAATTGGTCGCGGCCGCTATTTAAATGTGCCGCACAAATCGGTGATTGGTCGCGGTCTTGGCCCGCGACCAATCACTGATCTTGCCGCAAAAGTTAAACACTACTGTACTGATTGGTCGCGGACGCTGCCCGCGACCAATCACCGATTTGGGCGCCAAATTTAAATATCGGCCGCGACCAATCACCGATCTTGGCTACACGATCTTGGCTCCCGGCTGCATCTCCGTCCCGCAGATGGGTCCGGCGGTCGATGTCCTTCTGCTGGTACCGGCCGGGAGATGAGGGCCTCGTGGCGCTCATCTCCCGGCTGCATCGCCGCTGAGCTCCGTCCCGCAGATGAGCCGCTAACGGCCGCCATCTTTTTTCAGAAATCCCGCGCCGCTGATTGGCCGCTGCCGGACCAATGAGCGACGCGGGATTTCCAGGATAGACGGACAAACAGACAGACAGACAGACGGGATAAGACAATTATACAGTAGATTTTTTAATTTTTAACCAGTCGTTGGGGTCACACTATATAAATCCATGCCGTTTTCATGGATTTCTATAGTGTGACCAAGTTGACAAGCACTTTCCAAGTGATGCTAAAATCGCTTGTAAAGCGCTTGTCAACCCGCATGTGGAAATGCATGTGAAGAACGCTTCACTTCTGCATGTCCCTGGCAGGAAAAACGCATGTACAATCCGCATGTACAATCCGCATGTACAATCCGCATGTACAATCCGCATATACAATCCGCATGTACAATCCGCATGTACAATCCGCATGCACAATCCGCATGTACAATCCGCATGTACAATCCGCGTGTACAATCCGCATGTACAATCCGCATGTACAATCCGCATGTACAATCTGCATGTACAATTCGCATGTACAATCCGCGTGTACAATTCGCGTGTACAATCCGCATGTACAATCCGCATGTACAATCCGCATGTACAATCCGCATGTACAATCCGCGTGTACAATCCGCGTGTACAATCCGCATGTACAATCCGCATGTACAATCCGCATGTACAATCTGCATGTACAATCCGCATGTACAATCCGCATGTACAATCCGCATATACAATCCGCATGTACAATCCGCATATACAATCCGCATATACAATCCGCATGTACAATCCGCATGTACAATCCGCATGTACAATCCGCATGTACAATCCGCATGCACAATCCGCATGTACAATCCGCATATACAATCCGCATGTACAATCCGCATGTACAATCCGCATGCACAATCCGCATGTACAATCCGCATGTACAATCTGCATGTACAATCCGCATGTACAATCTGCATGTACAATCCGCATGTACAATCCGCATGTACAATCTGCATGTACAATCCGCATGCGTTTTTTCTGCCAGGGAGATGCAGAAACGCTCAGGAAAAATCCGGAGCTTTTGTGCATCGTGGGCACATAGCCTAAGTCTCTGCATTTGTCTGCTTACACATCTGTACATTTCTGAACACATTCAGGAAAAATTGCAGTACATTTGTTAAAATTGGGCATATAGCATACTACAGGTGCTTCTCACAAAATTAGAATATCATCAAAAAGTTAATTTATTTCAGTTCTTCAATACAAAAAGTAAAACTCATATTATATAGAATCATTACAGACAGAGTGATCTATTTTAAGTGTTTATTTCTGTTAATGCTATTATCTCAGTAAATTAGAATACTTTATAACACCAGCTTGAAAAATGTTTTTAAAATCTGAAATGTTGTCCTACTGAAATGTATGTTCAGTAAATGCCCTCAATACTTGGTCGGGGCTCCTTTTGCATCAATTACTGCATCAATGCGGCAATGTGGCATGGAGGCGATCAGCCTGTGGCACTGCTGAGGTGTTATGGAAGCCCAGGTGGCTTTGATAGAAGCCTTCAGCTCGTCTGCATTGTTGGGTCTGGTGTCTCTCATCTTTCTCTTGACAATACCCCATAGATTCTCTATAATAGATTCTCTATGGGGTTAAGGTCAGGTGAGTTTGCTGCCAATCAAGCACAGTGATACTGTTGTGTAAACCAGGTATTGGTACTTTTGGCAGTGTGGACAGGGGCCAAGTCCTGCTGGAAAATGACATTTCCATCTCCATAAAGCTTGTCGGCAGAGGGAAGCATGAAGTGCTCTACAATGTCCTGGTAGACGGGTGCGCTGACTTTGGTCTTGATAAAACACAGTGGACCTACACCAGCAGAAGACATGGCTCCCCAAACCATCACCGATTGTGGAAACTTCACACGAGACCTCAAGCAGCTTGGATTGTGGCCTCTCCACTCTTCCTCCAGACTCTGGGACCTTGATTTCCAAATTAAATGCAAAATTTACTTTCATCGGAAAACAACACCTTGGACCACTGAGCAACAGTCCAGGTGTTTTTCTCCTTGGCCCAGGTAAGATGCTTCTGGCGTTGTCTATTGGTGATGAGTGGCTCGACACAAGGAATGTGACACTTGTAGCCCATGTCCTGGATACGTCTGTGTGTGGTGGCTCTTGAAGCAATGACTCCAGCAGCAGTCCACTCCTTGTGAATCTTCCCCAAATGTTTGAATGTCCTTTCCTTAACAATCTTTTCAAGGCTGCGGTTATCCCGGTTGCTTGTGCACCTCTTCCTACCACACTTTTTCTTTCCACTCAACTTTCCATAAATATGCTTGGATACAGCACTCTGTTAACAGCCAGCTTCTTTAGCAATGACCTTTTGTGGTTTACACTCCTTGTGGAGTGTGTCAATGACTGCCTTCTGGACATCTGTCAAGTCAGCAGTCTTCCCCATGATTGTGGAGCCTACTGAAACAGACAAAGGGACCTTTTTAAATGCGTAAGAAGCCTTTGCAGGTGATTTTTGTTAATTATTCTAATTTACTGAGATAATGACTTTGTGTTTTCATTGGCTGTAAGCCATCATTATCAACATTAACAGAAATAAACACTTGAAATAGATCACTCTGTAATGACTCTGTATAATATATGAGTTTCACTTTTTGGATTGAAGAACTGAAATAAATTAACTTTTTGATGATATTCTAATTTTGTGAGAAGCACCTGTATGTTTGATGCATCTCATTAGCTAAGCTCAACCTCTTCCTTGCTTCACCTCAATTTGAGCCATAAATTGTGATATTTCATTTTGGTGCATTTTATGACTCCTTTTTGTCACACTTTTCTCATAACTATTTTTTTTATAACTGAGGGAAAATAACAAAATCTTATTTGTTGTACTCAAGTTTTCACAGAAACATCTGATAAAGTGTTGACTTATTTTTCTGAGTTAAACTCTTCCTTTTGGCCCTCTATATATTTGAGTTTGACAGCCCTGATGTAGATGGATGATGATGTGGCAAGAAGGGGCAGAGGGGCAGAGCCTCCTGGCTCTCAGCTTCGCTCTCCACTGCTCACAGGAGACAGCAGTTACTTCACAAATGTAACTGATAGAAAAGATGTCACGTAAGAGGGGGTCAGGGGAGCGATGTGCTGCAGGAAGAGGAGGATTAGGCAGGGAGCGCTGTGCTGCAGGAAGAGGAGGATTAGGCAGGGGAGTGATGTAATGCAGGAGGGGGAGGCTTAGGCAGGGAAGCGATGTGCTGCAGGAAGAGGTGGCTTATGCAGGGGAGTGATGTAATGCAATAGGAGAGGATTAGGCAGGGAGCGATATGCTGCAGGAAGTGCAGGATTTGGCAGTGGGCGATGTGGTGCAAGAGGGGATTTGGCAGTGGGTGATGTGGTGCAGGAAGGGGGAGATTTAGAAAGGGCACAATGTGCTGCAAGGAGGGGAGGATTAGACGGGAGCAATGTGCCGCAAGAGGGGGAGGTTTAGACAGGGGAGTGATGTGCTGCAGGAGTGGGAGAATTAAGCGGTGAGAAACATGCTGCAGGACGGGGAGGGTTAGGCAGGGGAGCAATGTGCTGCAGGTGGAAGGAGAATCTGTGACTACAGCCCAGTGTTTAAGGTTTATTGGAGCCTGTCTTTTATATATTTTATTGTTTTTTTTTCTGACAAAACTGCATAACATCTGACATGAAGTCCGCTTAGCAGTCACTGTCCCTGTAGATTGTTACTGTCCAGGTTCACCGCGGTCTCTTTTTGTTTTTAGTGCCAATCTGACAGCAGTGAAGGTTCCGCTGATAATGGCGGTCGGGTTCCGAATAGAATGTTCATGTCTGTTCTCATTGTAGTAACATCACGGAATATGCTAATTTCTTCTGACCACACCCGATGACTGAATAAAGGCGCCTCACCCACTTGTCTATGTCATCACTTTGTGGTGTCACAATGATCTAAGGGGATAAAAAAACGCTCCTGGCAGCTTTACAGTCATTCGTCCCTTCGTGTTAAAGGAGCAGGATGATAGAGCCGCACCATGCCAGCCAGAAGAAAAGAAAGTGGAGCCCTTCAAGATGATGAAGCAAGAAAGCAGACTGTGGAAGGCCATCCAGGACCAAGAGCATCATGAGGGCCTGGTAACGTATACTACACAACTGTTCTGTATATGCTCATGCCATGTAAACCTATGGTGGCCGATTCATCAAGGCTGGTGGATTTCTATACCAGCATTCATGAAGCGCCTATTGGAGGAACGTGCACCAAATTCATTAAAAAGACTAAACCTCTTAATGAACTTGACTCATCCTTAAAGGGGTTGTTCCCTTTCAATAAATGAATGTCCCTAGCTGCAGGTCATTTAATTAAAAAAAAGAGGTTCCACCATCTCAGAGCTGCAGCAGCTCAGTGCGCTCAGCTGGGCAGTCCGTCTGATTACATTTGTTGGCTGCGGCAGTATTGAGGTGATGTCAGTGCCATACACAATCCCAGGAATGGGTCAGGACAGCACAGTTTGATTCTTTATACCTGCAGCCAGGGTCATTCATTTATTGAAATATCCCCTTAAAGCTGACGTACTACACCTCAAGAAATGTACTCCAGTCAAAAGATGGAGTCAATTTCAGTCCTATTTTACACCACTTTTCAGCCTAATTTGTAATAAGTTTTCAGGTAAAGCTAAGCCACAAGCGGTCCAGATAAGCTCTGTTCACTATTTAAGAAGTTAAAAGAGTGGGTGTAAAAAGGTCAGAGTATTCAAATGTAAGTTGCGCAGGAATTTACTGAGATTCAAACAGTTGTGCAACACATTTCTGGTGAAAACTGCTTGATGAAAAATGTTCCTTGAATAATATAACATTTCAGGTTAGTGGTAATAGATTTTATTATGGGACGTTGATCCAGGGAACTAGTCTGATTGCCATATGTGGAGTCGGGAAGGAATTTTTCCCCTAAAATGGGGCAATTAGCATCTGCCTCATGGGGTTTTTGCCTTCCTCTGGATCAACACATTAGCTTTTAGGTTGAACTTGATGGACTTGTGTCTTTCAACCTTAAAACTATGAAACTGTCCCTGTATTGAGGTTCAAGGGTGAAGCCCAGGGTTCATTTGGAACCATCAGAAATGGTGTGTTTTGCGCCCAGTATGTCCGAGGAAGCCTGTTTGAGCCAATGGCCTCAGAAATATCCTAACATTTAAGAAAGTAGCAATAGTTAGGGTTGGCTGAACCATTCTAGCCTTAAGTTTGCCCCTCCAGTCAGCATCTACTATGTAGATGCAATCAAGGCCCTGTAATAAGTCTTTATCGCTGTACAGGGCTGTAAGAGTGAAGGCCAGAGTTCCTTTGGAACCTGTAGGATAGACTGGCTTTTGCCAAGTCTTTCCAAAGAAGCTTTTTTGAGCCATAGGCCTCAGACAGGTCCTAACAAGAAAGTGGCATTAGATAGGTTTTTCTTTAGTTAGGATTGATTCAACTACTCAAGCCTCAAGCGCACTCCTCCGGCCAGCAGCTACTCTGTAGATGCAACCCTGGGCCTATGGTAAGTATCTATCCCTGTACAGGGGTGTAATGGTAAAAACCTGGGTTCCCTTGGGATCTGCAGAATGGAGTAGCTTGCGCCAAGTCTGTCCGAGGAAGTCTGTTTGAGCCAACAGCCTTAAACAGATCCCAGTATTTAGGAAAAAAAAAAGCTTCAGTTAGAGTTGAATCAACCACTATAGCCTCAAGCTCGCTCCTCCGGCCAGCAGCTACTCTGTAGATGCAGCCCTGGGCCTATGGTAAGTATCTATCCATGTACAGGCGTGTAATGGTAAAGGCCAGGGTTCCCTTGGGATCTGCAGAATGGAGTAGCTTGCGCCAAGTCTGTCCGAGAAAGCCTTTTTGAGCTGATGGATTTAAACAAATTTCAACATTTAGGAAAAAAGCATTAATCTATTTCAGTTAGAGTTAATTCAATTACTCTAGCATAAAGATCCTAATTCACTTTGTCTAAAGGAAGTTAGTTGGCAAATTTTTATTGTGTGAGCAATGAGGTTATGGAACTCTCTACCACATGAACTTGAAATACTAAATTTTCTAAAAAAAATTCAAGGAGGGCATATGTGTGCCTTTCTTGAATAATATAAAATTGCAGGTTATCCGTACTAGATTTTGTTATGGGACGTTGATCCAGGGAACTAGTCTGATTGCCATATGTGGAGTCGGGAAGGAATTTTTCCTTTAATATGGGGCAATTAGCATCTGCCTCATGGGGTTTTTGCCTTCCTCTGGATCAACACATTAGCTTTTAGGTTGAACTTGATGGACTTGTGTCTTTCAACCTTAAAACTATGAAACTGTCCATGTATTGAGGTTCAAGGGTGAAGCCCAGGGTTCATTTGGAAACATAAGAAATGGTGTGTTTTGCGCCCAGTCTGTCCAAGGAAGCCTGTTTGAGCCAACGGCCTCAGAAATATCCTAACATTTAAGAAAGTAGCAATAGTTAGGGTTGGCTGAACCATTCTAGCCTTAAGTTTGCCCCTCCAGTCAGTATCTATTATGTAGATGCAATCAAGGCCCTGCAATAAGTCTTTATCGCTGTACAGAGCTGAAAGAGTGAAGGCCAAAGTTCCTTTGGAACCTGTAGGATAGACTGGCTTTTGCCAAGTCTTTCCAAAGAAGCTTTTTTGAGCCATAGGCCTCAGACAGGTCCTAACAAGAAAGTGGCATTAGATAGGTTTTTCTTTAGTTAGGATTGATTCAACTACTCAAGCCTCAAGCGCACTCCTCCGGCCAGCAGCTACTCTGTAGATGCAACCCTGGGCCTATGGTAAGTATCTATCCCTGTACAGGGGTGTAATGGTAAAAAACAGGGTTCCCTTGGGATCTGCAGAATGGAGTAGCTTGCGCCAAGTCTGTCCGAGGAAGTCTGTTTGAGCCAACAGCCTTAAACAGATCCCAGTATTTAGGAAAAAAAAGCTTTAGTTAGAGTTGAATCAACCACTATAGCCTCAAGCTCGCTCCTCCGGCCAGCAGCTACTCTGTAGATGCAGCCCTGGGCCTATGGTAAGTATCTATCCCTGTACAGGGGTGTAATGGTAAAGGCCAGGGTTCCCTTGGGATCTGCAGAATGGAGTAGCTTGCGCCAAGTCTGTCCGAGAAAGCCTTTTTGAGCTGATGGATTTAAACAAATTTCAACATTTAGGAAAAAAGCATTAATCTATTTCAGTTAGAGTTAATTCAATTACTCTAGCATAAAGATCCTAATTCACTTTGTCTAAAGGAAGTTAGTTGGCAAATTTTTATTGTGTGAGCAATGAGGTTATGAAACTCTCTACCACATGAAATTGAAATACTTAATTTTCTAAAAAAAATTCAAGGAGGGCATGTGTGTGCCTTTCTTGAATAATATAAAATTGCAGGTTATCCGTACTAGATTTTGTTATGGGACGTTGATCCAGGGAACTAGTCTGATTGCCATATGTGGAGTCGGGAAGGAATTTTTCCCCTAATATGGGGCAATTAGCATCTGCCTCATGGGGTTTTTGCCTTCCTCTGGATCAACACATTAGCTTTTAGGTTGAACTTGATGGACTTGTGTCTTTCAACGTTAAAACTATGAAACGGTCCCTGTATAGAGGTTCAAGGGTGAAGCCCAGGGTTCATTTGGAAACATCAGAAATGGTGTGTTTTGCGCCCAGTCTGTCCAAGGAAGCCTGTTTGAGCCAACGGCCTCAGAAATATCTTAACATTTAAGAAAGTAGCAATAGTTAGGGTTGGCTGAACCATTCTAGCCTTAAGTTTGCCCCTCCAGTCAGCATCTACTATGTAGATGCAATCAAGGTCCTGTAATAAGTCTTTATCGCTGTACAGGGCTGTAAGAGTGAAGGCCAGAGTTCCTTTGGAACCTGTAGGATAGACTGGGTTTTGCCAAGTCTTTCCAAAGAAGCTTTTTTGAGCCATAGGCCTCAGACAGGTCCTAACAAGAAAGTGGCATTAGATAGGTTTTTCTTTAGTTAGGATTGATTCAACTACTCAAGCCTCAAGCGCACTCCTCCGGCCAGCAGCTACTCTGTAGATGCAACCCTGGGCCTATGGTAAGTATCTATCCCTGTACAGGGGTGTAATGGTAAAAACCAGGGTTCCCTTGGGATCTGCAGAATGGAGTAGCTTGCGCCAAGTCTGTCCGAGGAAGTCTGTTTGAGCCAACAGCCTTAAACAGATCCCAGTATTTAGGAAAAAAAAGCTTTAGTTAGAGTTGAATCAACCACTATAGCCTCAAGCTCGCTCCTCCGGCCAGCAGCTACTCTGTAGATGCAGCCCTGGGCCTATGGTAAGTATCTATCCCTGTACAGGGGTGTAATGGTAAAGGCCAGGGTTCCCTTGGGATCTGCAGAATGGAGTAGCTTGCGCCAAGTCTGTCCGAGAAAGCCTTTTTGAGCTGATGGATTTAAACAAATTTCAACATTTAGGAAAAAAGCATTAATCTATTTCAGTTAGAGTTAATTCAATTACTCTAGCATAAAGATCCTAATTCACTTTGTCTAAAGGAAGTTAGTTGGCAAATTTTTATTGTGTGAGCAATGAGGTTATGAAACTCTCTACCACATGAAATTGAAATACTTAATTTTCTAAAAAAAATTCAAGGAGGGCATGTGTGTGCCTTTCTTGAATAATATAAAATTGCAGGTTATCCGTACTAGATTTTGTTATGGGACGTTGATCCAGGGAACTAGTCTGATTGCCATATGTGGAGTCGGGAAGGAATTTTTCCCCTAATATGGGGCAATTAGCATCTGCCTCATGGGGTTTTTGCCTTCCTCTGGATCAACACATTAGCTTTTAGGTTGAACTTGATGGACTTGTGTCTTTCAACCTTAAAACTATGAAACGGTCCCTGTATACAGGTTCAAGGGTGAAGCCCAGGGTTCATTTGGAAACATCAGAAATGGTGTGTTTTGCGCCAAGTCTGTCCAAGGAAGCCTGTTTGAGCCAACGGCCTCAGAAATATCCTAACATTTTAGAAAGTATCAATAGTTAGGGTTGGCTGAACCATTCTAACCTTAAGTTTGCCCCTCCAGTCAGCATCTACTATGTAGATGCAATCAAGGCCCTGTAATAAGTCTTTATCACTGTACAGGGATGTAAGAGTGAAGGTCAGAGCTCCTTTGGAACCTGTAGGATAGACTGGCTTTTGCCAAGTTTTTCCAAAGAAGCTTTTTTGAGCCATAGGCCTCAGACAGGTCCTAACAAGAAAGTGTCATTAGATAGGTTTTTCTTTAGTTAGGATTGACTCAACTACTCAAGCCTCAAGCGCACTCCTCCGACCAGCAGCTACTCTGTGGATGCAACCCTGGGCCTATGGTAAGTATCTATCCCTGTACAGGGGTGTAATGGTAAAAACCAGGGTTCCCTTGGGATCTGCAGAATGGAGTAGCTTGCGCCAAGTCTGTCCAAGGAAGTCTGTTTGAGCCAACAGCCTTAAACAGATCCCAGTATTTAGGAAAAAAAGCTTTAGTTAGAGTTGAATCAACCACTATAGCCTCAAGCTCGCTCCTCCGGCCAGCAGCTACTCTGTAGATGCAACCCTGGGCCTATGGTAAGTATCTATCCCTGTACAGGGGTGTAATGGTAAAGGCCAGGGTTCCCTTGGGATCTGCAGAATGGAGTAGCTTGCGCCAAGTCTGTCCGAGAAAGCCTTTTTGAGCTGATGGATTTAAACAAATTTCAACATTTAGGAAAAAAGCATTAATCTATTTCAGTTAGAGTTAATTCAATTACTCTAGCATAAAGATCCTAATTCACTTTGTCTAAAGGAAGTTAGTTGGCAAATTTTTATTGTGTGAGCAATGAGGTTATGAAACTCTCTACCACATGAAATTGAAATACTTAATTTTCTAAAAAAAATTCAAGGAGGGCATGTGTGTGCCTTTCTTGAATAATATAAAATTGCAGGTTATCCGTACTAGATTTTGTTATGGGACATTGATCCAGGGAACTAGTCTGATTGCCATATGTGGAGTCGGGAAGGAATTTTTCCCCTAATATGGGGCAATTAGCATCTGCCTCATGGGGTTTTTGCCTTCCTCTGGATCAACACATTAGCTTTTAGGTTGAACTTGACAGACTTGTGTCTTTCAACCTTAAAACTATGAAACGGTCCCTGTATAGAGGTTCAAGGGTGAAGCCCAGGGTTCATTTGGAAACATCAGAAATGGTGTGTTTTGCGCCAAGTCTGTCCAAGGAAGCCTGTTTGAGCCAATGGCCTCAGAAATATCCTAACATTTAAGAAAGTAGCAATAGTTAGGGTTGGCTGAACCATTCTAACTTTAAGTTTGCCCCTCCAGTCAGCATCTACTATGTAGATGCAATCAAGGCCCTGTAATAAGTCTTTATCACTGTACAGGGCTGTAAGAGTGAAGGCCAGAGTTCCTTTGGAACCTGTAGGATAGACTGGGTTTTGCCAAGTCTTTCCAAAGAAGCTTTTTTGAGCCATAGGCCTCAGACAGGTCCTAACAAGAAAGTGGCATTAGATAGGTTTTTCTTTAGTTAGGATTGATTCAACTACTCAAGCCTCAAGCGCACTCCTCCGGCCAGCAGCTACTCTGTAGATGCAACCCTGGGCCTATGGTAAGTATCTATCCCTGTACAGGTGTGTAATGGTAAAAACCAGGGTTCCCTTGGGATCTGCAGAATGGAGTAGCTTGCGCCAAGTCTGTCCGAGGAAGTCTGTTTGAGCCAACAGCCTTAAACAGATCCCAGTATTTAGGAAAAAAAAGCTTTAGTTAGAGTTGAATCAACCACTATAGCCTCAAGCTCGCTCCTCCGGCCAGCAGCTACTCTGTAGATGCAGCCCTGGGCCTATGGTAAGTATCTATCCCTGTACAGGGGTGTAATGGTAAAGGCCAGGGTTCCCTTGGGATCTGCAGAATGGAGTAGCTTGCGCCAAGTCTGTCCGAGAAAGCCTTTTTGAGCTGATGGATTTAAACAAATTTCAACATTTAGGAAAAAAGCATTAATCTATTTCAGTTAGAGTTAATTCAATTACTCTAGCATAAAGATCCTAATTCACTTTGTCTAAAGGAAGTTAGTTAGCAAATTTTTATTGTGTGAGCAATGAGGTTATGAAACTCTCTACCACATGAAATTGAAATACTTAATTTTCTAAAAAAAATTCAAGGAGGGCATGTGTGTGCCTTTCTTGAATAATATAAAATTGCAGGTTATCCGTACTAGATTTTGTTATGGGACGTTGATCCAGGGAACTAGTCTGATTGCCATATGTGGAGTCGGGAAGGAATTTTTCCCCTAATATGGGGCAATTAGCATCTGCCTCATGGGGTTTTTGCCTTCCTCTGGATCAACACATTAGCTTTTAGGTTGAACTTGATGGACTTGTGTCTTTCAACCTTAAAACTATGAAACGGTCCCTGTATAGAGGTTCAAGGGTGAAGCCCAGGGTTCATTTGGAAACATCAGAAATGGTGTGTTTTGCGCCAAGTCTGTCCAAGGAAGCCTGTTTGAGCCAACGGCCTCAGAAATATCCTAACATTTAAGAAAGTAGCAATAGTTAGGGTTGGCTGAACCATTCTAACCTTAAGTTTGCCCCTCCAGTCAGCATCTACTATGTAGATGCAATCAAGGCCCTGTAATAAGTCTTTATCACTGTACAGGGATGTAAGAGTAAAGGTCAGAGTTCCTTTGGAACCTGTAGGATAGACTGGCTTTTGCCAAGTTTTTCCAAAGAAGCTTTTTTGAGCCATAGGCCTCAGACAGGTCCTAACAAGAAAGTGTCATTAGATAGGTTTTTCTTTAGTTAGGATTGACTCAACTACTCAAGCCTCAAGCGCACTCCTCCGACCAGCAGCTACTCTGTGGATGCAACCCTGGGCCTATGGTAAGTATCTATCCCTGTACAGGGGTGTAATGGTAAAAACCAGGGTTCCCTTGGGATCTGCAGAATGGAGTAGCTTGCGCCAAGTCTGTCCAAGGAAGTCTGTTTGAGCCAACAGCCTTAAACAGATCCCAGTATTTAGGAAAAAAAAGCTTTAGTTAGAGTTGAATCAACCACTATAGCCTCAAGCTCGCTCCTCCGGCCAGCAGCTACTCTGTAGATGCAACCCTGGGCCTATGGTAAGTATCTATCCCTGTACAGGGGTGTAATGGTAAAGGCCAGGGTTCCCTTGGGATCTGCAGAATGGAGTAGTTTGCGCCAAGTCTGTCCGAGAAAGCCTTTTTGAGCTGATGGATTTAAACAAATTTCAACATTTAGGAAAAAAGCATTAATCTATTTCAGTTAGAGTTAATTCAATTACTCTAGCATAAAGATCCTAATTCACTTTGTCTAAAGGAAGTTAGTTGGCAAATTTTTATTGTGTGAGCAATGAGGTTATGAAACTCTCTACCACATGAAATTGAAATACTTAATTTTCTAAAAAAAATTCAAGGAGGGCATGTGTGTGCCTTTCTTGAATAATATAAAATTGCAGGTTATCCGTACTAGATTTTGTTATGGGACGTTGATCCAGGGAACTAGTCTGATTGCCATATGTGGAGTCGGGAAGGAATTTTTCCCCTAATATGGGGCAATTAGCATCTGCCTCATGGGGTTTTTGCCTTCCTCTGGATCAACACATTAGCTTTTAGGTTGAACTTGATGGACTTGTGTCTTTCAACCTTAAAACTATGAAACGGTCCCTGTATAGAGGTTCAAGGGTGAAGCCCAGGGTTCATTTGGAAACATCAGAAATGGTGTGTTTTGCGCCCAGTCTGTCCAAGGAAGCCTGTTTGAGCCAACGGCCTCAGAAATATCTTAACATTTAAGAAAGTAGCAATAGTTAGGGTTGGCTGAACCATTCTAGCCTTAAGTTTGCCCCTCCAGTCAGCATCTACTATGTAGATGCAATCAAGGTCCTGTAATAAGTCTTTATCGCTGTACAGGGCTGTAAGAGTGAAGGCCAGAGTTCCTTTGGAACCTGTAGGATAGACTGGCTTTTGCCAAGTCTTTCCAAAGAAGCTTTTTTGAGCCATAGGCCTCAGACAGGTCCTAACAAGAAAGTGGCATTAGATAGGTTTTTCTTTAGTTAGGATTGATTCAACTACTCAAGCCTCAAGCGCACTCCTCCGGCCAGCAGCTACTCTGTAGATGCAACCCTGGGCCTATGGTAAGTATCTATCCCTGTACAGTGGTGTAATGGTAAAAACCAGGGTTCCCTTGGGATCTGCAGAATGGAGTAGCTTGCGCCAAGTCTGTCCGAGGAAGTCTGTTTGAGCCAACAGCCTTAAACAGATCCCAGTATTTAGGAAAAAAAAGCTTTAGTTAGAGTTGAATCAACCACTATAGCCTCAAGCTCGCTCCTCCGGCCAGCAGCTACTCTGTAGATGCAGCCCTGGACCTATGGTAAGTATCTATCCCTGTACAGGGGTGTAATGGTAAAGGCCAGGGTTCCCTTGGGATCTGCAGGATGGAGTAGCTTGCGCCAAGTCTGTCCGAGAAAGCCTTTTTGAGCTGATGGATTTAAACAAATTTCAACATTTAGGAAAAAAGCATTAATCTATTTCAGTTAGAGTTAATTCAATTACTCTAGCATAAAGATCCTAATTCACTTTGTCTAAAGGAAGTTAGTTGGCAAATTTTTATTGTGTGAGCAATGAGGTTATGAAACTCTCTACCACATGAAATTGAAATACTTAATTTTCTAAAAAAAATTCAAGGAGGGCATGTGTGTGCCTTTCTTAAATAATATAAAATTGCAGGTTATCCGTACTAGATTTTGTTATGGGACGTTGATCCAGGGAACTAGTCTGATTGCCATATGTGGAGTCGGGAAGGAATTTTTCCCCTAATATGGGGCAATTAGCATCTGCCTCATGGGGTTTTTGCCTTCCTCTGGATCAACACATTAGCTTTTAGGTTGAACTTGACAGACTTGTGTCTTTCAACCTTAAAACTATGAAACGGTCCCTGTATAGAGGTTCAAGGGTGAAGCCCAGGGTTCATTTGGAAACATCAGAAATGGTGTGTTTTGCGCCAAGTCTGTCCAAGGAAGCCTGTTTGAGCCAATGGCCTCAGAAATATCCTAACATTTAAGAAAGTAGCAATAGTTAGGGTTGGCTGAACCATTCTAACTTTAAGTTTGCCCCTCCAGTCAGCATCTACTATGTAGATGCAATCAAGGCCCTGTAATAAGTCTTTATCACTGTACAGGGCTGTAAGAGTGAAGGCCAGAGTTCCTTTGGAACCTGTAGGATAGACTGGCTTTTGCCAAGTCTTTCCAAAGAAGCTTTTTTGAGCCATAGGCCTCAGACAGGTCCTAACAAGAAAGTGTCATTAGATAGGTTTTTCTTTAGTTAGGATTGATTCAACTACTCAAGCCTCAAGCGCACTCCTCCGGCCAGCAGCTACTCTGTAGATGCAACCCTGGGCCTATGGTAAGTATCTATCCCTGTACAGGTGTGTAATGGTAAAAACCAGGGTTCCCTTGGGATCTGCAGAATGGAGTAGCTTGCGCCAAGTCTGTCCGAGGAAGTCTGTTTGAGCCAACAGCCTTAAACAGATCCCAGTATTTAGGAAAAAAAAGCTTTAGTTAGAGTTGAATCAACCACTATAGCCTCAAGCTCGCTCCTCCGGCCAGCAGCTACTCTGTAGATGCAGCTCTGGGCCTATGGTAAGTATCTATCCCTGTACAGGGGTGTAATGGTAAAGGCCAGGGTTCCCTTGGGATCTGCAGAATGGAGTAGCTTGCGCCAAGTCTGTCCGAGAAAGCCTTTTTGAGCTGATGGATTTAAACAAATTTCAACATTTAGGAAAAAAGCATTAATCTATTTCAGTTAGAGTTAATTCAATTACTCTAGCATAAAGATCCTAATTCACTTTGTCTAAAGGAAGTTAGTTGGCAAATTTTTATTGTGTGAGCAATGAGGTTATGAAACTCTCTACCACATGAAATTGAAATACTTAATTTTCTAAAAAAAATTCAAGGAGGGCATGTGTGTGCCTTTCTTGAATAATATAAAATTGCAGGTGATCCGTACTAGATTTTGTTATGGGACGTTGATCCAGGGAACTAGTCTGATTGCCATATGTGGAGTCGGGAAGGAATTTTTCCCCTAATATGGGGCAATTAGCATCTGCCTCATGGGGTTTTTGCCTTCCTCTGGATCAACACATTAGCTTTTAGGTTGAACTTGATGGACTTGTGTCTTTCAACCTTAAAACTATGAAACGGTCCCTGTATAGAGGTTCAAGGGTGAAGCCCAGGGTTCATTTGGAAACATCAGAAATGGTGTGTTTTGCGCCAAGTCTGTCCAAGGAAGCCTGTTTGAGCCAACGGCCTCAGAAATATCCTAACATTTAAGAAAGTAGCAATAGTTAGGGTTGGCTGAACCATTCTAACCTTAAGTTTGCCCCTCCAGTCAGCATCTACTATGTAGATGCAATCAAGGCCCTGTAATAAGTCTTTATCACTGTACAGGGATGTAAGAGTGAAGGTCAGAGTTCCTTTGGAACCTGTAGGATAGACTGGCTTTTGCCAAGTTTTTCCAAAGAAGCTTTTTTGAGCCATAGGCCTCAGACAGGTCCTAACAAGAAAGTGTCATTAGATAGGTTTTTCTTTAGTTAGGATTGACTCAACTACTCAAGCCTCAAGCGCACTCCTCCGGCCAGCAGCTACTCTGTAGATACAACCCTGGGCCTATGGTAAGTATCTATCCCTGTACAGGGGTGTAATGGTAAAAACCAGGGTTCCCTTGGGATCTGCAGAATGGAGTAGCTTGCGCCAAGTCTGTCCAAGGAAGTCTGTTTGAGCCAACAGCCTTAAACAGATCCCAGTATTTAGGAAAAAAAAGCTTTAGTTAGAGTTGAATCAACCACTATAGCCTCAAGCTCGCTCCTCCGGCCAGCAGCTACTCTGTAGATGCAACCCTGGGCCTATGGTAAGTATCTATCCCTGTACAGGGGTGTAATGGTAAAGGCCAGGGTTCCCTTGGGATCTGCAGAATGGAGTAGCTTGCGCCAAGTCTGTCCGAGGAAGTCTTTTTGAGCCAATGGCCTTAGACAGAACCCATCATTTAGTAATAAAAAAGCTTTAGTTAGAGTTATAGCCTCAAACTCGCTCCTCTGGCCAGCAGCTACTCTGTAGATGCAACCCTGAGCATGTGGTAAGTCTCCATTCCTGTAAAGGGGTGTAATGGTAAAGATCAGGGTTCCTTTTGACCTGCTTATGCCAAGTCTGTCAAAGGAAGCCTTTTTGAGCTGATGGCTCTAAACAGATCCTAATGTTTAGGAAAAAAGCTTATGTGTATTTCAGTTAGATTAAAAGTAAAGCCAACAAAAGAGAATTTAACTTTCCCCAAAAAATCAATTATTAATATAGCATTTACCTGCCCAGATCTCAGAACTAATGCACTATTAGGATGTAGCAATCCCATATAATTTTGTGTGCAGTTTTAATACTATGTAATCACCCCCCTCCATTAATTGGTAATATGTGAGTGGTTGTCGCATCAGTATTTTGCACCTGTATTGCTGTCATCGTTATTATATGGTATGATTAGTACTGAGACCTAGGCAGGTAAACACTGTTGCCCTTTTTTCCTGTGTTAATTCTTGAATTTTGGTGGGAATTTAAATTTGTCTTTGCTTTAATGTTAGTGTAGGGACTCGCAAGTATGAGGACCCTTGACGCGGGTTGCGAGCTTGTGTATTTTGGCCAAAATATTTACTAATACCTCATATATATCATATATATTTTTTGCACGTTATTTTTATTCAGGGTGCAGCCAGACCCATCAATGTTGGCCTTGTAAACTAGGGTGTCTGTCTTCATGGGGTGTACTTAAAAAGTGCTGGGCAGCCCGCCTAATCTAATAGTTTGGGCTTCACTAATAGGCTGTAAGCCAGACATTGTGCACTACCTATGTGTGACCAGTGCCCTATACAAGGCTTATTTGTGTGCAGTTTTAATACTAAGCAATCACCCCCTCCATGAATTGGTAGGTTGTGAGTGGTTGTCTCATCAATATTTTGCACCTGTGTTGCTGACTTCTTCATTATATGGGTTTGCTGCATCCTTGTAATTATTGTTGCTGTATTTGCTGTGTTAATTCTTGAATTTTGGTGGGAACTTTAATTCCTTGTTTTTGTGACTTTGCTTTTAATGTTAGTGTAGGGACTCGCAAGTATGAGGACCCTTGAGCAGGTTGCGAGCTTGTATATTTTGGCCAAAATATCGACCAATACCTCATATATATCATATATATTTTTTACATGCTATTTTTATTCAGGGTGCAGCCAAGCCCATCTACAGGTGCATCTCACAAAATTAGAATATCACCATAAAAGTTAATTTATTTCAGTTCTTCAATACAAAACGTGAAACTCATATATTATATAGAGCCATTACACACAGAGTGATCTATTTCACGTGTTTATTTCTGTTAATGTTGATGATTATGGCTTACAGCCAACGAAAACTCAAAAGTCATTATTTCAATTAATTAGAATACCTTATAACAACAGCTTGAAAAATGTTTTCAAAATCCAAAATGTTATCCTACTGAAAAGTATGTTCAATAAATGCCCTCAATACTTGGTCGGGGATCCTTTTACATCAATTACTGCATCAATGCGGCAATATGGCATGGAGGGATCAGCCTGTGGCACTGCTGAGGGGTTATGGAAGCCCAGGTGGCTTTGATAGAAGCCTTCAGCTCGTCTGCATTGTTGGGTCTGGTGTCTCTCATTTTCCTCTTGACAATACCCCATAGATTCTTTATGGGGTTAAGGTCAGGTGAGTTTGCTGCCAATCAAGCACAGTGATACTGTTGTTTTAAACCAGGTATTAGTACTTTTGTCAGTGTGGACAGGGGCCAAGTCCTGCTGGAGAATGAAATTTCCATCTCCAAAAAGCTTGGCGTAGCTAAGGTTTTGGTTCAGGGGGCCGAAACTTCTGAGTGGGCCTCTAACCAGGTAACCCTGATTCCAACTATAGCGGCGCACCCAGATAGTTGATGTAGGAAAACCTCAGCAGATGACCGCGCTGTTACTAAAAATAATCTCTATACAAAGACCAGCACTGATATTACCGCCATATGGTGACATATATTGATAGATGCCAGTCCTGCAGAACATATAAGAGATCACAGCTCAGTTATATATAGTACCTTACAGCTGACGTTCTTTCTGATTAAATTGTTCACTTTTCCCGTCTTTTCCATCTGGCCCAGACCGACACGACAACTTCTCCAGCCAGGGCTCAGAGTCTCAGGTCTGCAGAGATCACAACAAAGACACATTTGACTCCTTACATTTCAGGCACTGACCACATCTATCCCCAACCTGCACAAACTTCTCATCCTGCTGATACCCCAATACTGAGCCTCTGCTGCAAAATGTGTCCCTATTACTGCACCTACTGTGTGCCCTCTAGATGGTAAAACAAACCTCTAAAATAAAGTAATGCCGTGTGCAAGTGTCCTAGAAAACAGTGCCCACATTGTGCCCCCTAGAAAGTAATAGTGCCCCTTCGACAGTCACGATAACCTGAGTTCTCCTATAACAATAAGTGCCCACCTAAGATTTAATAATGTCCTGAGTCTCCCCCCAGTATGATGTTCTCCTATTCACGATATAATTCCCCCTCACTGTATAGTACCCCCACAAAGTATACTGACCCCTTAGTAGCCCCCAAGCTGATGGCTCCAACACTGTATGATGGCCTCCACACTATACAAAGACCCCACATTATCTCCCACACTGTATGATGGCCCCCACACTGTTCAAAGAACCCACATTATCTCCCACACTGTATAAATAGCCTACATATAGTATAATGCACCAGATAGTCCTCAATATAGTATAATGCACTCCCCATAGTCCTTCGTATAGTATAATGCGCCCCTATAGGCAGAGTCTGTAGTAAAATGCTCCCCCCATTGACAGAGTCTGTAGTATAAAGCTCCCCCCCATAGGCAGAGTCTGTAGTATAATGCTCCCCCCCTCCTCATAGGCAGAGTCTGTGGTATAATGCCCCCCCATAGGCAGAGTCTGCAGTATAATGCCCCCCCATAGGCAGAGTCTGTAGTATAATGCTCCCCCCTCCTCATAGGCAGAGTCTGTAGTATAATGCCCCCCCCTCCTCATAGGCAGAATCTGTAGTATAATGCCCCCCCCCCATCTCATAGGCAGAGTCTGTAGTGTAATGTGCCCCCCCTCCTCATAGGCAGAGTCTGTGGTATAATGCCCCCCCATCTCATAGGCAGCGTCTGTAGTATAATGCCCCACTTATAGGCAGAGTCTGTAGTAAAATGCACCCCCCATAGGCAGAGTCTGTAGTATAATGCTCCCCCTCTTATAGGCAGTCTGTAGTACAATGTCCCCCCCATAGGCAGAGTCTGTAGTATAATGCTCCCCCCCTCCTCATAGGCAGAGTCTGTAGTATAATGCCCCCCCATAGGCAGAGTCTGCAGTATAATGCTCCCCCATAGGCAGAGTCTGTAGTATAATGCTCCCCCCTCCTCATAGTCAGAGTCTGTAGTATAATCCCCCCCCCCTCCTCATAGGCAGAATCTGTAGTATAATGCCCCCCCATCTCATAGGCAGAGTCTGTAGTATAATGTCCCCCCCCCTCCTCATAGGCAGAGTCTGTGATATAATGCCCCCCCCATCTCATAGGCAGCGTCTGTAGTATAATGCCCCACCTATAGGCAGAGTCTGTAGTAAAATGCACCCCCCATAGGCAGAGTCTGTAGTATAATGCTCCCCCTCTTATAGGCAGAGTCTGTAGTACAATGTCCCCTCATAGGCAGAGTCTGCAGTCTACTGCTCTCCCCTGCTCATAAACAGAGTCTGTAGTATAATGCCCCCCATAGGCAGAGTCTGTAGTAGAATGCCCCCCCATAGACAGAGGCTTTAGTATAATGCTCCCCCCCTCCCCATAGACAGTCTGTAGTATAATGCCCCCCCTCCCCATAGGCAGAGTCTTTAGTATAATGCCCCCCCTCTCTGTGGGCAGAGTCTTTAGGATAATGCTCCCCCATAGGCAGAGTCTGTAGTATAATGCACCTCCCCCTTCCCATAGGCAGAGTCTGTAATATAATGCCGCCCCCCACCCGGCAAAAAATAAATAAACAGTACTCATCTCTCCTCCTGGTTCCCTCGCTGCTCAGAGCACCCAGCACGCACACATCTTCAGCACAGCGGGCTGGGCGCCAAGTGATGATGTCAGAGACGTCAGTCACAGAAGGGACTAATGGGAGAGAGATCCGCGCTCCCTCTCTCATCAGTAAACTTGCGGCGGTGGCGGGCAGTGGGGCCCGATGCTGGCACCAGGGGCATGCTAGATACAGTTACACTGGCGTAGCCCTGGATGGGCCCCCTAAGAGCGAGGGGCCCGGGGCCACCGCCCCCTTTGCCCCCCTGGTAGCTTGATACTGTGGCAGAGGGAAGCATGAAGTGCTCTAAAATTTCCTGGTAGACGGCTGCGCTGACTTTTGTGTTGAAAAAACACAGTGGACCTACACCAGCAGATGACACGGCTCCCCAAACCATCACTGATTGTGGAAACTTCACACTAGACCTCAAGCAGCTTGGATTGTGGCCTCTCCACTCTTCTTCCAGACTCTGGGACCTTGATTTCAAATGAAAATTGGAACTCTGGACATCTGTCAAGTCAGCAGTCTTCATCATGATTGTCATGATTGTGGAGCCTACTAAAACAGACTAAGGGACCTTTTTAAATGCTTAGGAAGTCTTTGCAGGTGTTTTTTGTTAATTATTTTAATTTACTGAGTTAATGACTTTTGTGTTTTCATTGGCTATAAGCCATAATCATCAACATTAACAGAAATAAACACTTGAAATAGATCACTGTGTTTGTAATGACTCTATATAATATATGAGGTTCACTTTTTGCATTGAAGAACTGAAATAAATTAACTTTTTGATGATATTCTAATTTTGTGAGATGCACCTATATGTTATGGCCTTGTAAATTAGAGTGTCTATCTTCATGGGGTGCACTTAAATAGTGCTGGGCAGCCCGTGTTCTTGCCTCAGCAGCGAATTTAGCTATCCAGGGAATCTAGTCACTTTATGTGTATATCAGTTCTGACATTATGTTGCTTGCATTTGAATCCTGTCTCTTTTTTATTGTTTGATAACTGCACTGTCTGCTAGTGATTTAATGTATTTGCTCTAGTTTCAATTTGCAATGCATTATGGGAAAGTTCCAAGAGCATTGTGAGACAGTTCTTGTTGCATTGTGGTCCTGTTCTTGTCACAGTTTGGGCAGCGACCATTATTTCCTCTTCTCTTCTGATGGAGAAGTTCCCTTATCACTCATCTTGTAAAGTGGCACAGAGCGGTAGTCGTGACTGAACGTCTGTCTGATTTCGCTCTGGCACTTTACAGACAATGGGTGTCCCAGTCCCAGTGTGCTCTAGGGTGTGGGGTGCAGCACACTCTCTTGTAGGCCGCAGGCCTCCACTGCCTTCAGGCTTCTGTCCTCAGAAGCCGCCGCTCACAATTTAGGGAACACGAAGTTCTTTGTAACAGTCAAACATATACTTGACAGTTCAAGTTCATCAGGTGGGTACAGATGGGATAAGGCACAGCAATTCACATTATCCTCCTTCTTAGCATAACTCCTCTTCAGCCCTGTTGCTAGCTCATCCTGTATTTCTCGTCCACCTCTGCAGTGCACCCGGGACTGGCCTTCAACTTCCATCTATGCAGGTCCCTGTCCATCTTCCTTTGTACTTCAGAGCACACAAAGTGTCCGGCAGCTCCTATGCCAGACCTTAGGCTCTGGACGTGACTGGAGCGACTGCTCTGGATCCCAGTAATGCCTCCCACTGCCTGGAACATTGAGTACTATATACAGTGGGTACGGAAAGCATTCAGACCCCTTTACATCTTTCACTCTTTGTTTCATTGCAGCCATTTGGTAAATTCTAAAAAGTTCATTTTTTTTCTCATTAAAGTACACTGTGCACCCCATCTTGACTGAAAAAAAACAGAAATGTAGAAATTTTTGCAAATTTATTAAAAAAGGAAAACTGAAATATCACATGGTCATAAGTATTCAGACCCTTTGCTCATATTTAAGTCACATGCTGTCCATTTCCTTGTGATCCTCCTTGAGATGGTTCTACTCTTTCATTGGAGTCCAGCTGTGTTTAATTAAACTGATAGGACTTGATTTGGAAAGGCACACACCTGTCTATATAAGACCTCACAGCTCACAGTGCATGTCAGACCAAATGAGAATCATGAGCTCAAAGGAACTGCCTGTTACGATGTTAGTAGATACCCTGAAGTCCAATGGCGTGGGCCAAAAGCAGAGACTGAGACAAGAGTAGTGTGAAAGTCTATTTTAAACTCAAGTGCAAAAGATCACAGCAAACAGTTTATGAAGGTAAGTTCATTCCAAACAATACTTCTTAGAACCTAATCTGTAAGGCACGGCCTTCATTACTATTAGGGTATGTAAACGTTAACCATAGTCCAAGTTTACTTAGGTACAGTAATATGCAAACAGAAATAAGGATAGTAAGCAGACGTAGGTATTCCTCAGTTGATTGTGGACTCACGTAGTGCAGAAGAGAAGACAAACTGGAATATGGATCTGGATATTGAAGAATGCAGGAGGTGCAGCGGAGGAAACAGCGATGTCTTAAGCAGAGCTGGAGCCGGGTATTTAAACACAGAGCAAGATGGTGACTATACCAGAGGTGTAGAGATCCAGGAGAAGTTTTCTTCAGGAAGACAAAAGTTCAGAGATCCCAGCGTGAGTGAACAACAGCCAGTGGTTCCTTTCAGCAGAAGTCCCCTTAGCAGAGGATTCAGGCAGAAATCCTTTCAGCGGATGACTAGGAGTAAACACAAAGTCAGCAAGACTCTATTCAGAGGGCTAGCACAGGTGAGTAGAAAGCTAAAAGCACACAATACTCAGGCAAGGCATGATTGCAACACATGCAGTTTTAGTAGGTCCACAGGCAGGAAACACATGACCCCAGTGAGGCAATGGAAGCCATCTTGGCTAAGGGAAAAACTACTGGCAAAGTAAAATTAAACCTGGCATCCTGACACTGCCAAAGGAGCTTAGAGACAGAATTGTGGCAAGGCACAGATCTGGCCAAGTTTACAAAAGAATTTCTGCATTAGTCAAGGGTCCTAAGAACACAGTGGCCTCCATAATCCTTAAGTGGAAAAAGTTTGGGACCATCAGAAGTCTTCCTAGACCTGGCCGTCCAGCTCAACTGAGCAATCGTGGGAGAAGAGCCTTGGTGAGAGAGGTAAAGATGAACCCCAAGATCACTGTGGCTGAGCTCCAAAGATGCAGTAGGGAGATGGGAGAAAGTTGCATAAAGTCAACTATCACTGCAGCCCTCCACAAGTCGAGCCTTTATGGCAGAGTGGCCCAACGGAAGCCTCTCCTCAGTGCAAGACATATGAAAGCCTGCACAGAGTTTGCTTAAAAACACATGAAGGACTCCCAGTCTATGAGAAATAAGATTCTTTGGTCTGATGAGACTAAGATAGAACTTTTTGGTGATAATTCTAAGGGGTATGTGTGGAAAAAACCAGGCACTGCTCATCACCTGCCCAATACAATCCCAACAGTGAAACATGGTGGTGGCAGCATCATGGGGGTGTTTTTCAGCTGCAGGGACAGGACGACTGGTTGGAATTGAAAGAAACATGAATGCGGCCAAGTACACAGATATCCTGGATGAAAACCTCTTCCAGAGTGCTCTGGACCTCAGACTTGGCCGAAGGTTCACCTTCCAACAAGACAATGACCCTATGCACACAGTTAAAATAACAAAGGAGTGGCTTCAGAACAACTCTGTGACCATTCTAGACTGGCCCAGCCAGAGCCCTGACCTAAACCCAATTGAACATCTCTGGAGAGACCTGAAAATGGCTGTCCACCAACGTTCACCATCCAACCTGACAGAACTGGAGAGGATCTGCAAGGAAGAATGGCAGAGGAACCCCAAATCCAGGTGTGAAAAACTTGTTGCATCATTCCCAAGAAGACTCATGGATGCACTAGCTCAAAAGGGGGCTTCTACTCAATACTGGTCATTTGGTCTGACATGCACTGTGAGCTGTGAGGTCTTATATAGACAGGTGTGTGCCTTTCCAAATCAAGTCCTATCAGTTTAATTAAACACAGCTGGACTCCAATGAAAGAGTAGAACCATCTCAAGGAGGATCACAAGGAAATGGACAGCATGTGACTTAAATATGAGCAAAGGGTCTGAATACTTATGACCATGTGATATTTCAGTTTTCCTTTTTTAATAAATTTGCAAAAATTTCTACATTTCTGTTTTTTTCAGTCAAGATGGGGTGCACAGTGTACTTTAATGAGAAAAAAAATGAACTTTTTAGAATTTACCAAATGGCTGCAATGAAACAAAGAGTGAAAAATTTAAAGGGGTCTGAATACTTTCCGTACCCACTGTACTTCAATAAAACTCACCCTATAGATACCCTAGCCTGAACCTGCATGTCAACGGAGATGGGCATCCTACATATAGATGACAATGGCACCCTTGCTGAACGGCAGCTGCCCCTAGACCCTAAAAGTCCCTTATTCGTACTTACATAGACCAAAGATCTGACAGTCTACCAGAAACTGGTACAGATATCACATCAAACAATCAATCCTCAGTGTGTACTAAATGATTAAAGTGACAACAGTGAATAAAGTGACAATGTGCAAATTTATAAAAACACCCAAGAACGTTCCTAATATCTTTGGACCTCCAAGCCAAAGGATACATTCAGGCATCCAAACAAAGGCTACAATCAGCCCTGTTCAACACCCTAGATGCTGATTACCTGCCTTATAGTGGAGGGTGACACCCTAGTTAATGTTGACACTGTGGCGCCCCGCTCCACGGCGGCTATCCCTGGATAACCCTAGCCAGCCCTGGAATTAATCACCCATAGAGGTATCAATGACATAAATGATCACAAGACTAAACAATAAAAGGAACTTATCTTGATAAAGTGCAATACTGATGCGGATCATCTTTATGCTGCATGTCCCGATTTTAAAGAGATTTAATAAAATTTGTATTTTAGGGTTTATGTTATACTTATGTCTTATGGTATCCTAAGCTTATCTTATGCTATACTCACATTATGCATTAACACTTCACATGCTGTTACATCACCATTATACATTACATAAGACACATATCACTTTTACATATAAAACCGCAAGAGAGTGTTCACATGAGGTGTTTGTTGTCTTCAGGGGCAGGAACAGGGTAAGACAGTCCACATCCCTACAGTTTTGTATCTTGGGCTCTGTGCACACAGCCTGCTCCAAGCTTAGCCGGTAAGAGCCCTATCTATGTGGTACAATACTGGGGTTCATCGTATGTTTTCCGCATCTACTGTATGGAGTTTTCTCTACTATCAATAAAGAGAAGGTTTTTCGCAGCCTTATTCTTAAGAAGACAGGGGGTTTAGCTCCATGTCACACTACACACCGTGGTAAGGTGTATGAGGGGAGCATAGCCCGCCTAATCTAATAGTATGGGCGTCACTAATAGGCTGTAAACCAGACCCTGTGCGTGACCAGCGCCAAAATATCTACCAGTACCTCATATATAGATTTTGCATGTTATTTTTATTCAGGGTTCAGACAAGCCCATCAATGCTGGATTTGTAAACTAGGGGGTCTGTCCTCATGGGGTGGGGTGCACTTAGATAGAGCTTTGCAGCCTGCCTAATCTAATAGTATGAGTGTCACTAATAGGCTGTAAGCCCTATATTGAGCACTATCTGTGTTAAGTGTTTTCTGGATCTGAAATGGGTTCAGAATCATCAGTGGATTCTGTGGTCTCCCATTCCGGTCCAGATGCTGCTCAGCATCGTCATTGGTCCCAACGCCTAGCTGGTGCACGAGATGTACAAGCTGTCTCTTGGGTCTTTGTTCCTAGCAACATGAAGGATAGGTTGCGGAGGGAAACAGGGCTGTTACAGCCTAAGTCCAGGATACACTGCACTGAGCATGCCCGTGACATGGCGGACCGTGATTAGTGGTTTGGGAGTCAGCTGATCCGGTGACCTGGCACCGCCTGATTGGTCGCGGGTGACGTCACCAATAATGTGACGGTGGGCAGGGCTTAATATTTAAATAGCACGCCCACAAACATGGCGGCGCACTCTGATCATTGAGCTGAGTTGGTGTTATTGTGTGGACGCTTGGTCGTTTCGGCTCCACGTGTGCTTTTGCTGTTATAGCTTCTGACAGGCAGGTTTAGCAGGGGATAGACAGCCTTAGATGGAGGGAGGCAGGTAGCTTCGTCTGACAGTCTGGCTCCAACAAGGGGGTCGCTATACACCCCGAGCAGACTGCGGACTCCGTATTCCCGGCACCGCCTGTTAGCCACGTGGAGAGATACTCCTCAGTCCGGTAGCAAGCCGGCTGGGAGCATGTATACGCCTGCGTGAATCACACACGCATCCGAGCGCCTGCTGCGTAGCCTCTGTGCAGTTAACAGGGCTACGGCTACATTATGTGTCGCACATCTCTCGTGCAGTTAACGGAGATAGTGCGAATCCCTATTCCCGTTCCGGTGTGCAGTAACACGGGGGGGATTGTTATTTCAGTTGGTTGTTTTACCTTCTTACCCGGAAGGTGTTCGTCCGCAGTCCTCCAGGCTGCATCGCGGACCCCGGGTTCGTTTGCTTTCCATTATTTAATAAAGTTGTTTGCAACCATTCCCCTAACAATCTGTGTGTGACCAGTGACCTATACAAGCCATTTTTTGTGTGCAGTTTTAATACTAAGCAATGACCCCCTCCAAGAATTGGTAGGTTATGAGTTGGTTGTCTCATCAGTATTTTGCACCTGTGCTGCCCCTGCCTTTATTATATGGTTTGCTTCATCCTGATTAGTGCATTCGTTTTGAGACCTGGGCAGGTGAATAAATACTGTTCCTCTTTTTTGCTGTGTTAATAATTTTTTTCAGTTTTAATTCAACTACTCTAGCATCAAGCTCCTAATTCGCTTTGTCTAAAGGAAGTTAGATGGCAATGTTTTATTGTGTGAGGTATGGAACTCTCTACCACATGACCTTGTAATACTTAATTCTCTAAAAAAAAGTTCAAGGAGGTCCTGTGTGACTTTCTTGAATAACATTACAGGTTATTCATACTAGATTTTGTTATGGGACGTTGATCCAAGCAACTAGTCTGATTGCCATATGTGGAGTCGGGAAGGAATTTTTCCCCTAATTTTGGGCAAGCAGCATCTGCCTCATGGGGTTTTTTGACTTCCTCTGGATCAACACATTAGCTTTTCACAGGTCTCTATATATAGTGTGATGGCTCCCACAGCTCTTTATATACAGTACTAGATGGTGTCCCGATTCTAACGCATCGGGTATTCTAGAATCTGTATGCGGCCGACCAGGCGCAATCAACAGAGTGGTGTTTAAATGTGGCGCCAAAATCGCTGATTGGTCGCGGCGCCAATATCGCTGATTCCGACCAATCAGCGAATCGTATTACTGAGGACCGGGCAGCGACGCTACCTGTGCGGGTACTTCCGCTGCGAGGAACCGGGAGATGGCCGGCTGCTCACAGCCGAAGTATCCCGACTGGCGGCGCCGCTCCCCGGTCCTCGCTTCACACTTGCCGTCGGGAGATCAGCGGCCCTAGCCATTGATCTCCCGACGGTAGCCGCATGGAGGTCAGCAGCGCCGCCGGTCGCGGTACTTCTGCTGCGAGCAGCCGGGAGATGAGCGGCTAGCGCCGGTCATCTCCCGGCTGCATCGCCGCTGACCTCCGTGCGGCAGATGAGCTGCTAACGGCCGCCATCTTTTTCTGAAATCCCGCGTCGCTGATTGGCCGCGGCTGGACCAATCAGCGACGCAGGATTTCCTGGACAGAAGGACAGACAGACAGACGGGATTAGACGATTATATACAGTACAGACCAAAAGTTTGGACACACCTTCTCATTTCAAGATTTTTCTGTATTTTCATGACTATGAAAATTGTACATTCACACTGAAGGCATCAAAACTATGAATTAACACATGTGGAATTATATACTTAACAAAAAAGTGTGAAACAACTGAAAATATGTCTTATATTCTAGGTTCTTCAAAGTAGCCACCTTTTGCTTTGATGACTGCTTTGCACACTCTTGGCATTCTCTTGATGAGCTTCAAGAGGTAGTCAATGGAAATGGTCTTCCAACAATCTTGAAGGAGTTCCCAGAGATGCTTAGCACTTGTTGGCCCTTTTGCCTTCACTCTGCGGTCCAGCTCACCCCAAATCATCTCGATTGGGTTCAGGTCTGGTGACTGTGGAGGCCAGGTCATCTGGCGTAGCACCCCATCATTCTCCTTCTTGGTCAAATAGCCCTTACACAGCCTGGAGGTGTGTTTGGGGTCATTGTCCTGTTGAAAAATAAATGATGGTCCAACTAAACGCAAACCGGATGGAATAGCATGCCGCTGCAAGATGCTGTTGTAGCCATGCTGGTTCAGTATGCCTTCAATTTTGAATAAATCCCCAACAGTGTCACCAGCAAAGCACCCCCACACCATCACACCTCCTCCTCCATGCTTCTCGGTGGGAACCAGACATGTAGAGTCCATCCGTTCACCTTTTCTGCATCGCACAAAGACACGGTGGTTGGAACCAAAGATCTCAAATTTAGACTCATCAGACCAAAGCACAGATTTCCACTGGTCTAATGTCCATTCCTTGTGTTCTTTAGCCCAAATAAGTCTCTTCTGCTTGTTGCCTGTCCTTAGCAGTGGTTTCCTAGCAGCTATTTTACCATGAAGGCCTGCTGCACAAAGTCTCCTCTTAACAGTTGTTGAAGAGATGTGTCTGCTGCTAGAACTCTGTGTGGCATTGACCTGGTCTCTAATCTGAGCTGCTGTTAACCTGCGATTTCTGAGGCTGGTGACTCGGATAAACTTATCCTCAGAAGCAGAGGTGACTCTTGGTCTTCCTTTCCTGGGGCAGTCCTCATGTGAGCCAGTTTCTTGCAGCGCTTGATGGTTTTTGCATCTGCACTTGGGGACACTTTCAAAGTTTTACCAATTTTTTGCATTGACTGACCTTCATTTCTTAAAGTAATGATGGCCACTCATTTTTCTTTACTTAGCTGCTTTTTTCTTGCCATAATACAAATTCTAACAGTCTATTTAGTAGGACTATCAGCTGTGTATCCACCAGACTTCTGCACAACACAGCTGATGATCCGAACCCCATTTATAAGGCAAGAACTCCCACTTATTAAACCTGACAGGGCACACCTGTGAAGTGAAAACCATTTCCGGTGACTACCTCTTGAAGCTCATCAAGAGAATGCCAAGAGTGTGCAAAGCAGTCATCAAAGCAAAAGGTGGCTACTTTGAAGAACCTAGAATATAAGACATATTTTCAGTTGTTTCACACTTTTTTTGTTAAGTATATAATTTCACATGTGTTAATTCATAGTTTTGATGCCTTCAGTGTGAATGTACAATTTTCATAGTCATGAAAATACAGAAAAATCTTTAAATGAGAAGGTGTGTCCAAACTTTTGGTCTGTACTGTATATTAGATGATGACCCCACAGACCCTTTACACAGCATTATGTTTCCACAGCTCCTTGTATACAGTATGATTCCCTCATTGTTCCCTAAATACAGTATGATGTGCTCACAGCTCCATATACACCGTATGATGTCCCCACACATGCAGATACACAATATGATACCTATACACAATATGATGCCCCTACATCTCCCTATACACAATATGATGCCCCTACATCTCCCTCCATCTGAACAAGTCTCTCCAACTTCAGAAAGATTATGGACGCATCACATTTTTTTTTACGGACAGGGAAAAAAGTGCCCTATTTTTATGGACTGTCCAAGAATTTCTGGACAGTTGGCTACCCTGCTATTAGTTCCACTGGGGTGGCAGCCTAGGTGGATGCTGGAAGCACAACCGTCTCTCCCTAAGATTCGGAGAGGGAAGGCCACCGATTCCTGACCCTTGCTGTGGCCTTTTCGTTGAGAGGGATGGTTTATTGAGGGCCCATATATACACACAGTCATGGCCGGAAGTGTTTAGCAACCTTGAGATTGTTCCAGAAAGTGAAGTATTTCTCCCATAAAATTATTACAATTACACATGTTTTGTTATACATTTGTTATAATATTTATTTCCTTTGTGTGTATTGAAACAGCACAAAAAAATGGGAAAAAAAGGCAAATTGGACATAATTTCACACAAAACTCCAAAAATGGGCCGGACAAAATTGTTGGCACTTTTCCAAAATTGTGGAAAAACAACTTTGCTTCAAGCATGTGATGCTCGTTAAAACTCACCTGTGGCAAGTAACAGTCGTGGGTAATATGAAAGTCATACCTGAGACCAGATAAAAAGTGGAGAAGATAGATAGATATGAGATTGATAGATAGATAGATAGATATGAGATAGATAGATGGATATGTGGCACCCCAGGGGTCTGGTTACCACTGTAATAGAAATATTATGTCTGAGAGCAAGTGGGAGGTTTCCTGGTTCGGAGCCCTTAAACATGCAACACCTCCTGTCCCAGACCAGATAGGGGAGGAACCTGCCCTATATAAACTGGATCTGGGGCGGGGTTAGTGAAGTCAGAGCCTGGAGTTAGTTCCAGACACAGGGAAAGTAACAGCGAGGAGCTCTGTAGGAGCAGGAGCTGAAGACCAGGGACTTGAGCTAAGCGGAGTTCGTCCTGGCAGAAGACTCTGAGAACCGGACACAGGAGTCCGAGGTTGCGGGGACTTATATATACCCAGCAGCAGAAACCCGCCGGCAGGGGATTTCAAGTCCTCTGGCCATAGAAGCCCGGAGGCTCAGTCACGAGCAAGGGACCAGCACTGCAATCGAGGAGCGGGGGCTATCAGAAGGCCCCAAGTCACCAGCCATACAGGTGAGCACCACACGGAACACTCAGGGACGTGGGCTACTTCCACTCGCTTACAGCAAGGTAGCCAGGAAGAGTGCAGATAGTCGGGGAGGCCTACAACTCCACCTGGCCAGGGGAACTCCAGTTTGCTCACAGACTGACCAGGCCTCTTATGCTAGCCAGTACTCCCGGGAGGGTCTGCCTTATCACCATCAGTAAAGACCCTGAACTGCACTGCAAAGCCTCTGAGTCGTTCCTGCTGCGCTCGTGTACCATCACTCCTATCATCCACACTCACTAGCCTGAGGCTATACTCCTCCCGTGGGGAGTTATACTACACTCTGCTGCCCTCACAACATCAGCCTCAGAGGTCTGCTCAGCAGCGGCCGTTCTTATTGACCGCAATCCACGGGTGGCGTAGTCGGACATTGCATTATACTGATACAGAGACTGCCACAATATTGGTCTGGCCACCCTGAGCTACGGGACCAGGTCGCCACAACTACTCCCAGCATTGCCCTGAAGTCCGGTCCCGGGTGCCCCATGGCCCAGGGGGCGCGTCATATAGATAATAGATAGATGATAGATAGTCCTATGATATGAGATAGAGGTCGTTATAGACAGGTTTATACACTCTCTCCCGAAGTCGGTAAAATCCTGGGTTGCCCAGGGAGATCCCTATAATGCTGATGACTTGGTGGGGTTGGTGGAAAGATACCAGGCGGTTGAGAGTCCGTTGGGAAAACAAGGGGTCGTAGCCTCTCAATACTGGGGTTCCCAAAAGGTGGCGGACACCCAAAAGAAGGGAGCTAGCGCCACACCTGGGGGGCATCCTAGAGTTCAGGAGGGGTCTGAGTTGCTGCCCAAGGTCCCACCCCATAATATAGTGTGTTGGAGATGTCATACCCCTGGCCATATTGCCTCCCGGTGTCCCATAACCTCTGAACCAATGGACTGTAACATGGGCCGGCGTTGCTCTTATTTTGCCTACTCCGCCTGCAGCGCGGTTCGTCAACATGGCGAGGGCCCTCAGGGATGCTCAGTGTCAGTTAACGGGGCACAAGTCTCTGGACTATTGGTCTCAGGAAGTTTGGTGACCCTGATAAGGGCCACACTCCCTCATCGGCTGGTTTCTGGGAAGGTGGTGGGTGTCCGGTGTATCAATGGGGACGCTAAGAACTATCCTGTGGCCCAGGTGGATGTAAACACAGACTGTGGCACCACATCTCATGAAGTGGCGGTCGTTAAGGACCTATTGCATCCCATAATAATTGGACGTTACTTTGCATTATTCTGGGAAATGTGGGGGAAAGCGGGGACACCTGGTTGCTTGGACGACAGCCAGATCGCCCCTAAGGAAACTTACCCGCAGAACATAGTAGATGAGTTTCCCATGTGTGTGCTGGTGGGCAATGAGGCTGAAGTAGCATCCCCTGAGTCCAATATCCCTGAGCTTTAGGTGTCCGAGGGAAACTTTGGAACTGCCCAACTCAGGGATTTAACTCTGAAAGGGGCCTTTGAAAATGTTACTGTGTTAAATGGGGTGCCTCAGGAACCGGGGGCTGACACTCGGTTCCCTCATTTTGCTGTGAATGGGGATTTGCTGTACAGAATAACCAAGCCAAGGGGCGAGGTAATAGAACAGTTGCTGGTGCCAGGGCCCTATAGACGCAGGGTGTTAGACATGGCTCATTCTCATGTGTTGGGTGGTCACCTGGGTGCAGACAAGATTCAAGAACGGATCCTCCAAAGATTCTACTGGCCAGGTTGCTATAGAGAAATATAGAGTTATTGTCGTTCCTGCCCCACATGCCAGATAACCTCCCCAGTGGCCCACTTCCGCAGTCCCCTAGTGCCACTACCAGTCATCGAGGTTCCATTCGAACGCATAGCAATGGATCTAGTGGGGCCTCTGGTCAAGTCCGCCCAAGTGCATCAGTATATCCTGGTGGTATTAGATTATGCTACATGGTATCTGGAGGCCGTACCACTACGAAACTCCTCCACCAGGTGTATAGCCCGGGAGTTAGTCCACATGTTTTCAAGAACTGGGTTGCCTAACGAGATCCTAACAGACCAAGGAACTCCATTTATGTCGAAGGTCATGAGGGAATTGTGCAAGACACTGCAGATTGCACAACTGAGAACCTCCGTGTACTCTCCCCAGACGGACGGACTGGTAGAGAGGTTTAACAAAACCTTGAAAGCAATGTTGAGGAAAGCAGTGGAAAAGGATGGCCGAGACTGGGACTATATGTTGTTCGCCATGAGGGAAGTTCCCAAAGCTTCCACAGGTTTCTCCCCGTTTGAACCACTCTATGGACGACACCCTCAGGACTCCTGGAGGTGGAGAAAGAGTCCTGGGAAGCTGAGACCACTCCCTATAGGAGAGTGGTGGAGCACGTTGCCCAGATGCAAGAGAGGATTGCCCATGTGATGCCCATTGTGAGGGAGCACCTCCTTAAGGCACAAGAGGCACAGTCCAGGGTGTATAATAGGTCGGCCAGGGTGAGATCTTTCAACCCAGGAGATCGAGTGCTTGTGCTAGTCCCACAGTGGAGACAAGTTCATGGCCAAGTGGCAGGGCCCCTATGAGGTGGTAGAGAAAGTGGGGGAAGTCAACTTTAAGATCCACCAACCAGGGAAGAGGAAGCCCTACCAAATTTACCATGTTAACTTGATTAAGCCATGGCAAGATAGAGAGCCTGCGGAAGCTCCCTGTTTAATGGCTGAGGCCGATGTGAAAGAGGTCAAGGTGGCAGAGTCACTGTCACATGCCCAAAAGCAACAGTGCAAAGAGTTGTTACAGCGAAATAAAGACATGTTTTCGGAGTTGCCAGGACTCACTCAGGTCATAGAGCATGAGGTTCTCACAGAGCCTCATGTTCGCGTCAATCTAAAACCATACCGGATCCCCGAAGCCCGCAGAGAGGTGATCTCTAAAGAAGTAAGGTGGATGCTAAACCTGGGAGTCATTGAAGAGTCCAAAAGTGGATGGTCCAGTCCTATAGTCTTAGTGCCGAAACCAGATGGGGAATGGCGGTTTTGCAACGACTATAGGAAGCTGAACGAGGTCTCAAAGTTCGACGCCTACCCAATGCCTAGGGTAGATGAGCTTATCGAAAGGCTAGGACCCGCTCGGTACATCACCACTCTGGACCTCACCAAAGGATATTGGCAAATTCCCCTGTCCAAAGAGGCTAAGGAGAAGACAGCCTTCTCAACGCCAATATGTCAGGATGCCGTTTGGGTTGAAGGGAGCTCTGGCCACCTTCCAGAGAGCCATGGACCGGATCTTAGCACCCCACAAACAGTATGCAGCGGCCTACCTAGATGCCATCGTCATATTTAGCCAGGACTGGGAAAGTCATCTGGACAAAGTTCAAGCCATACTTGATGCCCTAAGGAAGGCGGGCTTTACTATCAACCCGAAGAAATGTGCCATGGGGATGGAGGAAGCCAAGTATCTAGGGTACGTGGTTGGTAGAGGGGAAATAAAACCACAAATAAATAAGGTCGAGGCGATCTTGAACTGGCCACAGCCCCTCTCGAAGAAGCAGGTCATGGCGTTTCTAGGCATTGTGGGCTACTATCGAAGATTTGTCCCTAACTTTGCCCTGATAGCAGCCCCACTGATGGATCTTCTGAAAGGGATGAAGTCAGCTATGGCCAAGTGGTCCCCGGAAGCAGAAGCGACCTGCCAGGAATTGAAACTGGTCCTCTGTAAACAACCAGTCTTGGTGGCACCCAGCTTCTCCAAGGAGTTTGTGGTCCAGATGGATGCATCGGATGTCGGGCTGGGAGCAGTCTTGTCCCAGGAGATTAACGGAGAAGAACACCCTGTAAAATACCTCAGTCTGAAGCTCTCCGCTTGTGAGAAGGACTACTCCATTGTAGAAAAAGAATGTTTGGCCATTAAGTGGGCGTTAAACACTCTGAGGTATTACCTATTAGGTAGAAGGTTCAGGTTAGTGTCAGACCATGCCCCATTGAGGTGGATGCGAGAAAAGAAGGGAAACAATGCCAGAGTGACTAGGTGGTTCCTGGCTCTACAAGATTTTAGTTTCCGGGTAGAGCATAGGCCTGGGAAACAACATGGGAATGCCGCTGCCTTGTCAAGGGTTTATTGTATGGTGACAGAAGGTGCCAAGCCCTACGGCTTTGGACAGAGGGGGGGTGTATGTAAGGTTGCTGCCGGACAGATCGTGGACGGGAGGTATGTGTCCTCGAAGTGCCATGCTTCGGTGATGTAGGATCCGGAGAAGCAGGCTCCAGCACACATAGTGCTGAGAGGAATTTAATGGGTCCGGATTACAGGGCCGGGTTTTATGAGCAGCTGAAAGAGCACCTGTGGCACCTAACAGGTGTTGGCAATAACTAAATCACACTTGCAGCCAGTTAACATGGATTAAAGTTGACTCAACTTCTGTCCTGTGTCCTTGTGTGTACCACATTGAGCATGGAGAAAAGAAAAAAGACCAAAGAACTGTTTGCGGACTTGTGAAACCAAATTGTGAGGAAGCATGAGCAATCTGAAGGCTACAAGTCCGTCTCCAAAGACCTGAATGTTCCTGTGTCTTCTGTACGCAGTGTCATCAAGAAGTTTAAAGCCCATGGCACTGTGGCTAACCTCCCTACATGTGGACGGAAAAGAAAAATTGACGAGAGATTTCAACGCAAGATTGTGCGGATGGTGGATAAAGAACCTCGACTAACATCCAAACAAGTTCAAGCTGCCCTGCAGTCCGAGGCTACAACAGTGTCAACCCGTACTATCCGTCGGCGTCTGAATGAAAAGGGACTGTATGGTAGGATACCCAGGAAGACCCCACTTCTTACCCCGAGACATAAAAAAGCCAGGCTGGAGTTTGCCAAAACTTACCTGATAAAGCCTAAAACTGGAAGTGCATTGAGGTGAAGGTGAAGAGGTATTGGGAATCCTGCAGAAAATACCTGTGTGAATTGCGTGAAGAGGTATTGGGAATCCTGCAGAAAATACCTGTGTGAATTGCGTGAAGAGGTATTGGGAATCCTGCAGAAAATACCTGTGTGAATTGCGGTGAGTGCTGCATTGTGATCTGCTGAGTGCTTTTCTACCTGTTTAGATTTATTGGGCTTTTTAAAATCTATTTTCTCACTACAGTTTTAGTTTCTTAGTTTACTACCTGTGTATTTAAGGGTTAACTACATTGCACTAAAATCCTGAGGTGTAGATTTACTCACAAGGGGTTAATTAAGGGGAAGGGGTCATAATTAAGGGTTTATAAGGGGCAGCTGGTTGGGCATAAAGTCCTTTGGAAGTGCATTGAGGTGAAGGGTACATTGCTGGAAAAGGAAAAAAAAAAAAAAAAAAACACTTTAAATCTCTTAGTTTGCGAGTGTGAACGAGCTGCGTGTGTCCGGAGCGTAAGTGTGAACGAAAGTAAGTGTGTGACTTGTTTTTCAGTGAAGAGGTATTGGGAATCCTGCAGAAAATACCTGTGTGAATTGCGGTGAGTGCTGCATTGTGATCTGCTGAGTGCTTTTCTACCTGTTTAGATTTATTGGGCTATTAAAAATCTATTTTCTCACTACAGTTTTAGTTTCTTAGTTTACTACCTGTGTATTTAAGGGTTAACTACATTGCACTAAAATACTGAGGTGTAGATTTACTCACAAGGGGTTAATTAAGGGGAAGGGGTCATAATTAAGGGTTTATAAGGGGCAGCTGGTTGGGCATCAAGTCCTTTGGAAGTGCATTGAGGTGAAGGGTACATTGCTGGAAAAGGAAAAAAAAACAAACAAAAAAAACCACTTTAAATCTCTTAGTTTGCGAGTGTGAACGAGCTGCGTGTGTCCGGAGCGTAAGTGCGAACGAAAGTAAGTGTGTGACTTGTTTTTCAGTGACTTTGGATTCAGGGAGTTTGGAAGGGAGGACTTAGGACTGAATTGCTGACTGTATTTCATTCTTTCTTTACTTTACTTTTTACTTAATTAATCCACCTGACCTACTTAGCTGATTCCCCCGTCCATACTTGATACTTAATTGATCCCCCGTCCATACTTAACTGATCCCCCGCCGATATCTAATTGATACACTTGCACATCCCTAATTGATCCCCGTCCATACACCTATATATAAATAATTGTGTTTTGTACTTGTATATATATACTGACTGTATCCCCATATTTAGAATGACGTCCATGTTGGACGGAGCCGTGCAGTGTACATCTTGCGCAATGTATGCATTCCGTGAGCACCCGCTCGAGGATCCATACTGCTGCGAGAGATGTGAGCATATCGTGCACTTGGAAGCCCAAATTCTGGATCTAAGTGCTCAGATAGCGGTACTGAGGAGCATCGACAACATAGAAAGGAGTTTGCTGCTCACCGAGCAGACACTCAATGGGTCAATACTGGGGGTGGAGCATAGAGGGGAAGTGCAGGCTGAACAGGCAGGGAGCTGGATAACAGTAAGGAGGGATAGAGGGAAAAAGTATAGGAAGGCTGGTTCACAACCGGCATTATTGGAGCACGACAGATCCTCTGACCGCCGGGGGAGTGTATGCTCCAGTAATGAGGGGGAGGGGGGAAGTGTAGGGCAGGCAAGACAGGTTCTGGTAGTGGGTGACTCTATTATTAGGGGGACAGACAGGGCAATCTGTCACAAAGACAGGGATCGCCGAACGGTGTGCTGCCTCCCTGGCGCTCGAGTCCCTCACATCGCGGATCGGGTTGACAGGTTACTGGGTGGGGCTGGCGAAGACCCAGCGGTCATGGTCCACATCGGCACCAATGACAAAGTGAGTGGTAGATGGAGGGTCCTTAAAAATTATTTCAGGGACCTAGGTAGGAAGCTTAGGGCAAGGACCTCCAAGGTAGTTTTCTCAGAAATACTACCAATCCCGCGAGCCACACAGGAGCGCCAACAGGAGGTTAGGGAGGTGAATAAGTGGCTAAAGAGTTGGTGCAAGGCAGAAGGGTTTGGGTTCATGGAGAACTGGGCCGACTTCGCGGTCGGCTACAGGCTCTACCGTAGGGACGGGCTGCACCTCAATGGGGAGGGTGCAGCGGTGCTGGGGAAGAAGATGGCTAATAGGTTGGAGGAGTTTTTAAACTAGAGACGAGGGGGGGGAAACCAAGGAAATAGGTGGGATGTGAGGCAAGCAAGGGGGAAGGGGAGAAGTGAATATAATGAGGGTGGAGAGGGGGGTGGGGATAGTACAGTTAGATCGTTAGAGAAGAATAGGATGCTAAATAACCACAAAGTTTTATCTTGCATGCTGACCAACGCAAGAAGCCTGACCAATAAGGCGGATGAGCTGCGGGCGCTTATATGGGAGGAGAGGTATGACATCGTAGGTATAACAGAGACTTGGCTAGATGATAGCTACGACTGGGCGGTAAATTTATTAGATTATAGTTTATTTAGAAGGGACCGGAAACAGGGGAAAGGCGGAGGAGTCTGCTTATATGTAAAGTCATGTCTAAAACCCAGACTAAGGGAAGATATAGGAGAGGGAGAAGAGGGGGTCGAGTCCATGTGGGTAGAGATAGAGGGAACTAAAAATAATAATAAAATATTACTGGGGGTCTGCTATAAGCCACCCAATATAACAGAGGAGAATGAGAAACTGCTATTAGGACAAATAGACAAAGTAGCAAAACATAATGAAGTGATTGTAATGGGGGATTTCAACTACCCGGATATTGACTGGGAAACAGAAACCTGTAGATCTCAGAAAGGAAAAAGGTTCTTGACAAATATTAAGGATAATTATCTCTCCCAACTAGTGCAGGAACCAACGAGAGGGAAGGCCGTGTTAGACTTAATATTGACTAATAGGCCTGATAGAATAACTGAGGTACAGATAGGGGGGCACCTAGGTAATAGCGACCATAATATTATCGACTTCAAAATGCCCTTCAGTAGGGTTATCAATAAGGGAACAACAAAAACATTAAACTTTAGGAGGGCGAAGTTTGATCAGCTGAAAGAAAGCCTTCAACTTATTGACTGGGACAAAGTTCTTAATCAAAGGAATACGAATAGTAAATGGGAAACCTTCAAAAGAATTCTGAATACTCAGTGCGAGAGGTATATACCGTATGGGAATAAAAGGGCCAGAAATAAGAGGAAACCAATATGGTTGAACAAGAACGTAAATGGGGCGTTAAATAGCAAAAAAGAGGCATTCAAGAGATTAAAACAGGAAAACAGTAAGGAGGCACTAATGTGTTACAAGGAAAAAATGAGAACTTGTAAAAAACAAATAAAAATAGCGAAGGAGGAAACAGAGAGACGTATTGCTAGGGAAAGTAGATCAAATCCCAAACTGTTCTTTACGTATATAAATAGTAAAAGGATTAAATCGGATAATATTGGACCGATAAATAGTGAGGAAGGCAAAATCATAGAGAAAGATGAGGATAAAGCTAATCTATTAAATAATTTTTTTTCGACAACTTTCACAAAGGAAATCGAACTAACAGGAGAAATGAGAAGTGACAAACTTAATCCTCCACTAAGTATGACAAATCTAACCCAAGCTGGGGTACAGAAACGCCTCAGTAACATTAAAATAAACAAATCACCAGGACCTGATGGCATACACCCACGGGTACTAAGGGAACTAAGTAATGTGATAGACAGACCGTTATATCTTATATTTAAGGACTCTGTTGAGACTGGGTCTGTGCCACTTGATTGGCGACAGGCGAATGTAGTGCCAATATTCAAAAAGGGAGCGAAAAGTGACGCCGGAAACTATCGGCCGGTGAGTCTGACGTCCGTTGTGGGCAAAATTTTTGAAAGCTTCATTAAAGAGGCAATTATGGAGCATCTTGATGCTAATAATCTTTTAATCCCGAACCAACATGGATTCATGAGGAATCGCTCCTGCCAAACAAACCTGATTGACTTCTACGAGGAGGTTAGCTCTCGAGTAGATCAGGGGGAACCAGTGGATGTCGTGTATCTCGACTTCTCAAAAGCTTTCGATAGCGTGCCACATAATAGGTTGGTATACAAAATGAGAATGATGGGGCTGGGGGAAAATGTCTGCAAGTGGGTAGCTAACTGGCTAAGGGATAGAAGGCAGAGGGTGGTTATAAATGGAATATACTCAGATTGGGTAAGCGTCACTAGTGGGGTACCACAGGGGTCTGTACTAGGCCCAATGTTATTTAATATCTTTATTAACGACATAGTCAACGGGATAAATAGTAAAATATCAATATTTGCAGATGACACAAAGTTATGTAAAACAATTAATACAAAAGAGGATAGTGAAGACCTACAGAGGGATTTGGATAAGCTGGGTAGGTGGAGCATTAAATGGCAAATGAGGTTTAACGAGGAGAAATGTAAGGTCATACATATGGGAAGGAAAAATGGAAGTCACCAGTACTCACTGAATGGGAAATCATTGGGGAATTCAGAGATGGAGAAGGACTTGGGCATCTTGATTGATGGCAAACTAAATTGGAGTGCCCAAAGTCAGGCCGCTGCTGTAAGGGCAAACAGGGTAATGGGATGTATCAGAAGAGGTATAGCTGCAAAGGATGAGAACATTGTTCTTCCACTGTACAAAGCACTGGTCAGACCACACTTGGAATACTGTGCTCAGTTATGGGCCCCAATATATAGAAAGGATATAAATGAGCTTGAAAAGGTACAAAGGAGGGCAACAAAATTAATAAAGGGAATGGAGGGACTGCAATACCCAGAGAGGTTGGCAAAACTAGGACTATTCAGCCTGGAAAAGAGAAGGTTGAGGGGGGACATAATAAATGTGTACAACTATGTTAGGGGACAGTATAGAGACCTTGCCAGGGATTTGTTCAAAAGGAGGGATATTACGGTAACAAGAGGGCATTCACTAAGACTGGAAGAGAAAAGGTTTCAGCACCAGCATAGGAAGGGGTTCTTTACGGTAAGAGCAGTGAGAATATGGATTTCACAGAGTGAGGAGACGGTGATGTCAGATTCACTACACCAGTTCAAGCGGGGACTGGATGCATTTCTAGATACCAGGCAGATTTCAGCATATACTTAAAAATAAAATAAAATAGTAAGTTGATACAGGGATTTATTCTGACTGCTGGTTTCAGAGTCAGGAGGGAATTTTTCCTCAGGTGAAGATTGGCCAAATCATTTGGGGTTTTTGCCCTCCTCTGGATCAACTTTAGCAATTACAGAACTAACAGGTCGAACTTGATGGACGCAAGTCTTTATTCGGCTTTACTAACTATGTTTACAAACTATGTTACTATGTTTTGGAAGAATGTTCTCTGGTCAGATGAGACAAAAGTCGAGCTTTTTGGGAAAAACCATCAACATAGAGTGTACAGGAAAAAAAAAGAGGCATTCAAAGAAAAGAACATGGTCCCTACAGTCAAACATGGCGGAGGTTCCCTGATGTTTTGGGGTTGCTTTGCTTCCTCTGGCACTGGACTGCTTGACCGTGTGCATGGCATTATGAAGTCTGAAGACTACCAACAAATTTTGCAGCATAATGTAGGGCCCAGTGTGAGAAAGCTGGGTCGCCCTTAGAGGTCATGGGTCTTCCAGCAGGACAATGACCCAAAACACACTTCCAAAAGCACTATAAAATGGTTTTAGAGAAAGCACTGGAGACTTCTAAGGTGGCCAGCAATGAGTCCAGACCTGAATCCCATAGAACACCTGTGGAGAGATCACAAAATGGCAGTTTGGAGAAGGCACCCTTCAAATATCAGGGACCTGGAGCAGTTTGCCAAAGAAGAATGGTCTACGATTCCAGCAGAGCATTGTAAGAAACTCATTGATGGTTACCGGAAGCGGTTGTTCGCAGTTATTTTGGCTAAAGGTTGTGCAACCAAGTATTAGGCTGAGGGTGCCAATACTTTTGTCTGGCCCATTTTTGGAGTTTTGTGTGAAATGATCAAGGTTTTGATTTTTGCTTCATTCTCTTTTGTATTTTTTCCTTGCAAGCAAATTAAATGAAGATAATAACACCAAAGAATTTGTGATTGCAATCATTTTCAGGAAGAAACTGAGTATTATCTGTCAGAATTGCAGGGGTGCCAATACTTTTGGCCACCACTGTAATAAGTGAGCTGTCATTTATTCATAAGACGTTCTATTCTTCAGAGCTGAGACTGTAAAATAAAAAGTGAACAATAAAATATCTGATGACTGTTCTTTCACTGTGAGTAAGAAACAGATAATAAAATTAAGGAAAAAATAACTGAGGGGAGAACCCTGCAGGTTTATTGTCCTTCTATAGCTGTATGGTGGCAGGATGGTGACACTGCTGGAGTCCTGGTGAGGATCTGCATGATATTCATTTCTGTTGACTTTTTATTGCCAACATATTCTGCAGTGATGTACATATAGTCCCTGCCCACAATGCGGTACACATGAGGGACAATTTCATATTAAGCCAAGTAACCTATGATGTCAAGGTCTCATATTTACAAGGTGCTTATTGGCAATCTGAGCCGGCGAATGGCTCTGTGTCCGTATATTCGCTATATACTGCCCGCAATATCTTGTAGAAAGCTCACAGTGACTAAAATGTATAAATAGTTCTCTTTGGAGAATTTAATTAGATCCATTCATACCTTACCTTATAATGAGGACTTAAAGGGCTTTTATAACTAGGTAAAACAAGCTTAACGGGACTGTCCAGGACTTATATATTAATGACCGATTTTAGGATAAGTCATCAACAGGGAGGGACTGGGCTGGCGGGGTACCCTTCTGCAGAGGAGAGGGGGAGAAGAGAATGAAAAAATAAAAAAAACTGCGGTTTTAAGGGGCACGGGCCCTTTAAAAGCACAGGCACAGTGTATGCAGGGACGCGCTCACGCGGCGTTCATTACCTGAACCGCCGTGACACACGTCCCAGTGAAGCAGCTGAAGCTGCGCGTCTCCCTTCCCCGGCCGGCGTATGACGTCATCGTCATGCGCCTGCAGTGAAGGAGGCGCGCAACTCAGCCGCCGGAGAAGGAGGACACCGCACGGGAGAGCAGGAAGGTAAGAGGTGTCTGTGTGTGTGTCTGTGTGTATATGAGTGGATGCAGAATGGGATGGGCCCCTGGCTGGACACACAAGGGGGGGCCCGGCTAGACACACAAGGGGGGACCCTGGCTGGACACACAATGGGGGGGACCGGACTGGACACACAAGGGGGGCCTTGCTGGACACACAAGGGGGAGCCCTGGCTGGACACACAAGGGGGAACCCTGGCTGGACACACAAGGGGGAGCCCTGGCTGGACACACAAGGAGAAGCCCTGGCTGGACACACAAGGGGGAGCCCTGACTGGACACACAAGGGGGAGCCCTGGCTGGACACACAAGGGGGGAGCTGGATGGACACACAAGGTGGAACCCTGGCTGGACCCACAAGTGGGAGCCCTGGCTGGACACACAAGGGGAAGCCCTGACTGGACACACAAGAGGGAACCCTGGCTGGACACACAAGGGGGAACACTGGCTGGACACACAAGGGTGAGAGCCTGGCTGGACACACAAGGGGGAACCCTGGCTGGACACACAAGGGGGGGAGCCTGGCTGGACACATAAGGGGGAGCCTGGCTGGACACATGGGAAAGGGTGGGCAGGATGGCTATATGGTGGGGCAGGCTGGACACATGGAGGCCAGGATGGATATGTGAGGGGGATGGATATATGGGGGGCCGGATATATGGGGGGCGGGGCAGGCTGGACACATGATGGCCAGGATGGATATGTGGGGGGCAGGCTGGACACATGGGGGGCTAGGATAGGTATGTGGGGGGCAGGCTCGATACACGTGGGCTAGGATAAATATATGGAGGGGCCACGCTGGACATATGGGGGCGAGTATGGATATATGGGGGGGGTGTCAGGATGGATATATGCAGGGGGGAAGGGCAGGATGGATATATGAGGGGGCAGGCTGGACACATGGAGGCCAGGATGGATATATGGGGGGCAGGCTGGAAACATGGAGGCCAGGATGGATATATTGGGGGGGGGCAGGCTGGACACATGGAGGCCAGGATGGATATGTAGGGGGGGTATGCTGGACACATGGAGGCCAGGATGGATATATGGGGGGGCAGGCTTGACACATGGGGCTTTAGGACAGATATATGGGAGGGGGCAGGCTGGACACATGGAGGCCAGGACAGATATATGGGGGGGCAGGCTGGAAACATGGAGGCCAGGATGGATATGTGGGGGGGCAGGCTGGACACATGGAGGCCAGGATGGATATATGGGGGGAACAGGAGGGCCACATGGGGGACTAGGATGGGTATATGGGAGGGGGCAGGCTCGATACACGTGGGCTAGGATAAATATATGGAGGGGTCACACTGGACATATGGGGGCCAGAAGGGATATATGGGGGGTGTCAGGATGGATATATGCAGGGAAGGGGGGGCCAGGATGGATATATGGGGGTGCCAGGCTGAACAAGGGACTTAATTACTGTTTGGTGCCAGATTGAGGAACATACTTTATTAGTTTATGGTGGCCAGTGAGGAACATTATTATTTTAGAGTCCAATTAGAGACATTATTACTTCTGTAATATAATTTACTTTTTAGGAAATTGTTTTCCATGGGATAGGACAAAAGCGGGCTCCTGTTACTGTGCAGGGCGGCACTATATCGCTTTTTTTCTTCAACTGGTGTAGTGTAGAAGTCGGGGGGTGGAGTGGGAATATTCCCTAGAAGAGATCAGTTATTGATAACTGTGTGTTATTTTCTGCAGAGATGATTCCTGGCTGGAAGAAGTGATGGCCGTCTGTGCCAGATGAAGAAGAAAAGCGAAGATGAAGGACTTCACCTTGAGACGTCACTGGTGAGTCAGTGTATTACATGTGACTCGCCCCCTGGGCCGTGGGGCATTCGGATCCGTGCAATAGGGAGACGATGGGGGTAGTAGTGGCGACCCGGTTCTGTGGCTCAGGGTGGTCAGGCCAATGGTAGTCTGCTATGTTCTGCTGATAATGTCCGACTACGCCACCCGTGGATTGCGGTTATTAGGAACCGCCGCTGCATGCAGACCGCTGGGGCTGATGAGGTGTGCAGCTAGGGTAGTGTGACTCTCCACGGGAAGAGTGCGGCCCCAGGGCAGTATAATGGATGTTGGGAGTGATGGTAGTGGGAGTCCCAGTGCTGATTGTGCTGGAGGAGCAAGGAGCACACAGACAACAGGTTGCAGTCCAGGGTCTTTACTAAACAGGTAAACTGACCCACAAACAGTCCCGGCTAGGAGGGGACCTGGATGTCTGAGAGCAACGGGGAAATTGGCCCTGGTCAGGGTGAGGGTGTAGGCCTACCGTGCTTTCTGCACTCCTTCTGGCTATCTCCTCCTGATAGGGTAACAGCCCACGTTTCTGAGCTTTCCGTGTTTTCTCGCCTGTATGGCCTGCGACGTGGGTTCCTTTCTGCTCCCAGCCTTGTATGGCTTTACTGGTCCCTTCTGTTGTGGCAGGGCCTCCAGGCTTCTTAGGCCAAGGAATATACAGTCCCTTGCGGACTGGTTCTCTGCTGGGGGATGTGGAATCCTTCCAGCCTCAGACACCAAAGTCTGGTAGATTAAGTCTGTTATCTGCCAAGACAGGCTTGCTTCGCCTCTTGTCTCTGGCTTGTGGCTCTCCTCCTGCCACACTTCCTCTTAGGTGCAGTGCAACTGTCTGTCCCTGCTCTGCTGAGACACGTCTCAGTCCTGAGACAGGTCATCTGGGTTCTCTCTAACCCTGCCCCCAGCACCAGCTTTTATAGGGGCAGCCTGCTCCCCCTACTGGCCTGAGACAGGAGGCATTGCATGCTAATGTTCCCCTGACTAGAGAACCTCCCCCCTGCTCTCAGACACAGCTTTAATTACACTTGTGGCATCCAGGCCAGGGTGACACATTCCCCCCTAGTGAAATTTAGTACTCCGGGACTAAACAGTAAACAAAGACAATATGCATAACAATAAAACATTAATAGACAGACAACGCACAAATTGAGTTCTTAAGGTCACAGTGTGGCCTGTGACCGGGTGTCCATATCACCAGCACAACGGGGAGCCTTAACCAGGTGGGGGTCTGTCCTACCCCAAGTCCTTCACAGTCTTAGTTCATTCCTGGGTTAGGCTCTGAACGCAGTCCATACAAGGTCCCGGTTATAAAAAGTCCATAACCTGTGAGTCCTTACGGTAGCTGCAAGAAACTGAAACAGAGTGTTACCAAACATGCATGTAACTTTGCAAACAATTCAACATTTGGCAACAGGGTTATTTACAATTTTAGTACACTCTATATTCTCCAGCGAGCGGGTATCTGTCCCTTTGTGCTCCTGGTTGACCTACGTAGCCCACTGTCTGGTGGTGGACTGACTTGGCTTTCCCCACTAGCGTTAGGGGTGCAGCTACCAGCTGGGTGTACAGGTAGGGCAGGCAGCTGTCTGCGGGTCCTTTGGCTTACCGCAGGCATGGCAGGCTCACTGTCAGCAGAGGGTTGACTCTCCTGGGCTGCTGGTACAGGCTCTTCTGCCTCTGGAACTGCTTGCTCCTCTTCACCTTCCGGCTCTGGTGTTGGTTGTTGCTGTGCCGGTTGCAGGAAATGCAGGACAGGTACCACTATGGCATCATTTATGCGAGTCCAGGACTGAGGGAACTCTCCGAGAACGGTGCTGATCATTTCTTCTTTGTCCTCTGCGGGTTCAAGGTCACTCTGATCCTCTTCTGCACTACGGAGTTGCTCAGGGCACCTTTTGAGATGGTCTCTGGAGACGACACTAGTGGTTTCTCCTCCGTCCTTGGTGATTACGCACACCTTTGGGTTGTCGTGGTCAGACTGCAGTACGGTGTAGGGTTCCCTTTCCCACTGGTCGTCCAACTTATGTAGCCTTCTTTTTCGCTTTAGGACTTGCTCACCAGGTTCTAGGGGACTAGCAGGGGCGTGTTGATTGAAGAGTCTTTCTTGCTTCTCTCTCACCTGGGCCAGGCTCTTCTCCACACTCTCCTGTACCTTCTTGTACTGCAGTTGCCTTTCCGTATCCCAGTCCGCATCCGGGGAGGTGTCCTCAGGTATTAGGACTCCCATCTCCAGGTCTACGGGCAGCTTTCCTGGTCTAGCTCGCATCAGGTAAGCCGGGGTGCAGTTTGTAGCATTCACCGGGATATTGTTGTATAGGTCTATCAGGTCCGGCAGTTTTTCTGGCCACAGGCTGCGTTCCTCCAGGGGCAACGTCTTCAGGAGATCAATGACTATATTGTTCATCTTCTCACACATCCCGTTGGTTTGGGGGTGGTAAGGCGTTGTACGAATCTTCTTACAGCCATAGAGGTTGCAGAACTCCTGGAAGATTTCAGCCTCGAACGCTGGACCCTAGTCTGTCAGGACCTGTTCCGGATACCCGTGTGGACGGCAGAAATATTGCTGGAAGGCTCTGGCCACTGTTTGGGCTGTCAAGTCCTTTACCGGGACCACCACTAGAAAACGGGAATAGTGGTCCACGATTGTCAGGGCATAGATGTATCCTGACCGGCTGGGAGCCAATTTGACGTGGTCCAGAGCTACCAGCTCAAGAGGCTGCGTGGTGACGATGGGCCTCAAGGGTGTCTTCTGGCTGGCACGGTCCTTCCTCCTTAGGTGACAAGGGCCACAGTCTCTGCACCATTTTTCTACAGCTCCTCTCATGCCGACCCAAAAGAATCTTCCTCTTAGTAGGAACTCCAGTTTCTTCCAACCGAAGTGTCCCGCTCTGTCATGGTAAGCCCCCAGGACCATAGCTGCATCCCTAATTGGGACCACGACTTGCCAGGTCAGCTCGTGCGTCCGGTGGTTGACAATCCTTCTGCACAACTTGCCTTCGTAGAGGAACAGCTTGCTCTTCTCCTTACATAGCTGCTTGGCTTCCTCTGGGGCATCTGGATCTAAGCTGGCGTCTTCCCGGGTCAGCAGATCTTTCACCAGGCGGACTGCAGGGTCACTATCTTGGGTCTCGGCCAAGCTGTGGTGAGGTAGGGGATTCATCATCACAGTTGTTAGATCCTCCTCCTTCACGCGGTGAGAGTGTTGAGCGGCTCCATACCAGTGAAACGCGGGGAGTTCTACCTCCTCCAGCTCTCCTGGGTCTTCGTCACCTTCAGGTAAGTGAGGCATCCTTGATAGGGCGTCCGCGTTGGCGTTGGTTTTGCCTGCCCGGTACTTGATCACGAAGTCATAGTTGGAGAGACGGGCCATCCACCGCTGTTCCAGGGCACCCAGTCTTGCATTGTCCAGGTGTGTCAACGGGTTGTTGTCCGTGTACACGGTGAACTTTGCGGAGGCCAGGTAATGCTTGAAGCGTTCCGTCACGGCCCACACCACCGCCAAGAATTCTAGCTTGAAGGAGCTGTAATTCTCCGGGTTCCTTTCGGTGGGCCTCAGCTTCCGGCTGGCGTATGCGATCACCTGTTATCTGCCCTGTTGGTTTTGGGACAATACGGCTCCCAGTCCCACATTACTGGCATCTGTGTGGAGAATGAAAGGCTGGCCATAATCAGGGTAGGCCAGGATCTCATCCCCTGTGAGGGCCATCTTTAGCTGGCGGAAGGACTCCTCTTCCGGTTTATCCCATTTGAAGGGCGGCTTTTGGCTCCTGGACTTAGACTGTCCGATCAGGAGGTCCTGCATAGGAGCTGCCATCTTGGTGAACCCGGGGATGAATCTTCGGTAGTAGCCTACCAACCCGAGAAACTGTCTCACCTCTTTGATGTTCGAGGGGCTTGGCCAGCTCTTGATTGCCTTGACCTTGTCAGGGTCGGGGGCCACTCCTTCCGCGCTTACCACGTGCCCTAGGTACTGGACCTTTGGTTTCAGCAGGTGACACTTCGATGGTTTCACCTTCAGGCCATAGCCTGCCAGGGCTTCGAACACCTCGGCCAGGTGCTTCAGATGGTCCTCGTAGGTCTTCGAATAGACGATCACGTCGTCCAGGTAAAGGAGGACCGTCTCGAAGTTTCGGTGCCCTAGACAGCATTCCATCAGCCGCTGGAAGGTCCCTGGTGCGTTGCAGAGCCCGAAAGGCATGCAGTTGAATTCGCTCAGTCCCATCGGGGTGGTGAAGGCGGTCTTCTCCTTGTCAGCCTCTGCCACAGGAACCTGCCAGTACCCGCTAGTAAGGTCCAAAGTAGAAAAGAAGTTAGCTGATTTTAGTGCGGCTAAAGACTCCTCTATTCTAGGCAGCAGATATGCGTCTTTGTGAGTGATACGGTTGATTTGTCTATAGTCGACGCACATTCTCATGGTGCCGTCTTTCTTTTTGACCAGAACCAAGGGGGCTGCCCAGGGGCTACAGCTGTCTCTAATAACCCCAGCTTCTTTCATCTCTCTTAGCATGCCCCTTGCGTTCTGATAATGTGCAGGGGGTACAGGTCTGTGCCTCTCTTTTATCGGTGGGTGGCTCCCTGTGGGGATGTGGTGTTCTATCCCCTTTACTCTGCCGAAGTCTAGCGGGTGCTTACTAAAGACTCTCTCGTACTCCTGTACCACCCAGTAGACTCCTTGTTTTTGGTGCAGGGGAGTGGAGTCAGCACCCACGTGGAGTTTCTGGCACCAGTCCTCCTTTTGTTTCTGGGAGCCATTACTCTCCGCCTGTGGAGATGGAGGCAAAGGTTCCACGGCCCTGATAGCTTTGTGTTCGACCACAAACAGCTTGGCAAGTGTAGCGTACCTGGGTAAGTGTACCTTCCTCTCCCCAATGTTGAGGATGCGGACGGGCACCCTCCCATGACGGACATCAACCACCCCCCGGGCTGTCAAAATGGTGGGCCTGCTGTCTGAGTACACGAGTTCTACCATGTCTTGGTAGTCTCTACCTCTCAACCCGATTGCAGTCCGACACCAGATCATCATTTCACTTTTGGGAGGCATGGAAATGGGGAATGGGTCACTCAGTCTTACGCTACCGATCTCACCACCAGACAGTTCTACCTTCTGCCGTCTCATCAGGGCCTTTATCTCCTTGTTGAGGATTCTCTGTTGGCTGGAACTAGCATTCACCGCCACCTGTTGTAAGATTACAATTACCTCTGAAAGACAATTTTCAATCACGTTAGTACCCACAGTTATTTTAGGGTGACTTTCATGATGGTCAATGTCCACAATAATCACTCCCTGTGCCGGTAGTTCAACTTTACCAATCTTAATGGTCATCTCCTTGAACCCCATCTGCGGCACGGGTAAGCCATTACTGGCGATGATGCTCAAGTTACCGTCTGGATACCGTGTGATATCAGCATCAGTCCAATACTGCTTAAAAAGTACATAAGGGATAGTGGTTACTTGTGACCCAGTATCCAGCAAGGCGCTCATGGGGATACCGTCCAGCACCACGGGTAAAACCGGGCGCCCCCCAACGTACTTATTACGCCAATTGTAAGGGCCTGGTGATCTTATGCCTGGGGGTTGGCCCTCTGCCCCAGGTTAGACCCGTTTAAATTACAGTACCTGGAAATGTGTCCGGGCTGGTTGCATCGACGGCAAATGGGCTGTCCATCCTCTGCGTAGCGGTCTGTGGGCCTCCCTCGGAACGACGGGATCCTCCTCTGTCGACGCCATGGGACATTCTCCGGACTTGAAGCCAGCTCGATGGGTCTTGACGGGTCCACTTGCAACGCCTGGACGGTCCTGGTCAACGCCGCGACGCTCCTGGTCAGCTCCTGGACTTGGTGGTGCAGATCTTTCGACGGGGCTTGGTTCAGGGCCTGTGCATCAGCCTCCACGGAGTCCATAGAGGAGGGCGCCGCCTCCTGGTGGTAAGTGATAGCAGGGCGCCGGGGGTTTATAGCGCTACTGGTTGCAGATTCACGGAGCACCCTTATGGCCCTGTCCTTAAATTGGGCAAAGGTCAGGTCGGGGTTCTGAAAGAACATGAGGCGCAGTTGGGCCCTGTGGGCGCTAGACAGCAGACCTTCTATGAATTGTTCTGTTAGCAGCTTATCCGTTTCCTGCACACTGCCAGGGTCAGTTTGTTGAATAGCCCTCAAGGCTTCCTGCAGATTTAGGGCATAGTCTCTGATGCTGTCCTGTGCCCGCTGCTTACATCCATAGAACCTCATTTTAATCTCAGCGGAGGTACGTGTGTCAAAGGTACCCCGCAGCTGGGCCAGAATACCCTTCACAGTCCTTTTCTCCTCAGTGGGCCATGATTTTACCTCCCGCTGGGCTGCGCCAGTTAACTGCCCTGTTAATATGCTGACCTTCTGTTCCTCTGTCAGGGGGTAAACGTGGAACAAACTGTATAGCCTTTCCTTGAAGTCAGTTAGGGCATGGGGCTCCCCTGAGTATTTGGGCAGCCAGGCCGCTCCAGGGATGTAGGGCAAGGAAAAGGGCATCACCGCTGCTGCAGCTGCGTTGGTGGTAGTGGGCGCCTCTGTGTCCGTCATCTTCCTCCCCCCCTAATTACGCGTGGCCTACCTTCCGACGATCCTCTTCTGTAGGCCGCGGCTCCGCTGCTGCTGCTATGGACGAGGACCTGGCGTCGCGTCCTGATGACGTCAGCGTCGCTCTCTCCTCCCTTCCAGGACCTTGCGCAGGGTCGGTGCGTGGGGCGGAGCTTCGGATCTCGCGCGGTTTTGACGTCCACGCCCATCTTCTTCCCGCGCGGCCTCCTGAAGATGGCGTCCGATGGCGGGAAGCAGCTGCGGATGGTGGGAAGGCGGCAGAAGATGGCGGGAAACGGTCCAAGATGGCGTCCGATGGCGGGAATCGGCTCCGGATGGCGGGAAACGACTCCGGACGGCGGGAAACTTTGCCACAGGTAAGTTACAAAAGTCTTTTTCAGGCACGCAGTACCCGGTGGTTGCGGGCACGAAATCCTGCCGACTACGCCAAAGCTGACTCGCCCCCTGGGCCGTGGGGCACTCGGATCCGGGCAATAGGGAGACGATGGGGGTAGTAGTGGCGACCCGGTTCCGTGGCTCAGGGTGGTCAGGCCAATGGTAGTCTGCTATGTTCTGCTGATAATGTCCGACTACGCCACCCGTGGATTGCGGTTATTAGGAACCGCCGCTGCATGCAGACCGCTGGGGCTGATGAGGTGTGCATCTAGGGTAGTGTGACTCTCCACGGGAAGAGTGCGGCCCCAGGGCAGTATAATGGATGTTGGGAGTGATGGTAGTGGGAGTCCCAGTGCTGATAGTGCTGGAGGAGCAAGGAGCACACAGACAACAGGTTGCAGTCCAGGGTCTTTACTAAACAGGTAAACTGACCCACAAACAGTCCCGGCTAGGAGGGGACCTGGATGTCTGAGAGCAACGGGGAAATTGGCCCTGGTCAGGGTGAGGGTGTAGGCCTACCGTGCTTTCTGCGCTCCTTCTGGCTATCTCCTCCTGATAGGGTAACAGCCCACGTTTCCGAGCTTTCCGTGTTTTCTCACCTGTATGGCCTGCGACGTGGGTTCCTTTCTGCTCCCAGCCTTGTATGGCTTTACTGGTCCCTTCTGTTGTTGCAGAGCCTCCAGGCTTTTAGGCCAAGGAATATATAGTCCCTTGCGGACTGGTTCTCTGCTGGGGGATGTGGAATCCTTCCAGCCTCAGACACCAAAGTCTGGTAGATTAAGTCTGTTATCTGCCAAGACAGGCTCTCTTCGCCTTTTGTCTCTGGCTTGTGGCTCTCCTCCTGCCACACTTCCTCTTAGGTGCAGTGCAACTGTCTGTCCCTGCTCTGCTGAGACACGTCTCAGTCCTGAGACAGGTCATCTGGGTTCTCTCTAACCCTGCCCTCAGCACCAGCTTTTATAGGGGCAGCCTGCTCCCCCTACTGGCCTGAGACAGGAGGCATTGCATGCTAATGTTCCCCTGACTAGAGAACCTCCCCCCTGCTCTCAGACACAGCTTTAATTACACTTGTGGCATCCAGGCCAGGGTGACACACATGTACACTTACACTACACACGTGGTCAAAACTGTTGGTACCCCTCGTTTAATGAAAGAAAAACCCACAATGGTCACAGAAATAACTTGAATCTGACAAAAGTAATAATAAATTAAAAATCTATGAAAATGAACAAATGAAAGTCAGACATTGCTTTTCTGCTTCCACAGAATAAAAAAAATAAAATAAACTGATGAAACAGGCCTGGACAGAAATGATGGTTCTTCTTAACTTTATATTTTGCTGAACAACCTTTTGACGCAATCACTGCAATCAAACGACTCCTGTAACTGTCAATGAGACTTCTGCACCTCTCCACAGGTATTTTGGCCACTCCTCATGAGCAAACTGCTCCAGTTGTCTCATGGTTGAAGGTTGCCTTTTCCAGACGTCATGTTTCAGCTCTTTCCAAAGATGCTCAATAGGATTTAGGTCAGGGCTCATAGAAGCCACTTCAGAATAGTCCAATGTTTTCCTCTTAGCCATTGTTGGGTGTTTTTAGCTGTGTGTTTTGGGTCATAATACTGTTGCAAGACCCATGACCTGCGACTGAGACCACGCTTTCTGACACTGGGCAGCACATTTCTCTCTAGAATCCCTTGATAGTCTTGAGATTTCATTGTACCCTGCACAGATTCAAGACACCCTGTGCCAGATGCGGCAGACCAGCCCCAAAACATAAAAGAGACTCCTCCATGTTTCACAGTAGGGACAGTGTTCTTATCTTGATATGCTTCATTTTTCCATCTGTGAACATAGATCTGATGTGCCTTGCCAAAAACTTCCATTTTTGTCTCATCTGTCCATAGGGCATTCTCCTAAAAGCTTTGTGACTTGTGAACATGTAGTTTGGCAAATTCCAGTCTGGCTTTTTTATGATTTTTTTTCAACAATGGTGTACTCCTTGGTCGTCTCCCATGAAGTCCACTTTAGATCAAACAACGACGGATGGTGCGATCTGACACTGATGTTCCTTGAGCTTGAAGTTCACCTTTAATCTCTTTAGAAGTTTTCCTGGGCTCTTTTGTTACCATTCATATTATTCGTCTCTTTGATTTGTTATCAATTTTCCTCCTGCGGCCACGTCCAGGGAGGTTGGCTACAGTCCCATGGAACTTAAATTTCTGAATAATATGTGCAACTGTAGTTACAGGAACATCAAGCTGCTTGGAGATGGTCTTATAACCTTTACCTTTAACATGCTTGTCTATAATTTTCTTTCTAATCTCCTGAGACAACTCTTTCCTTTGCTTCCTTTGGTCCATGTTGAGTGTGGTACACACCATGTCACCAAACAGCACAGTGAGTATCTGTAGCCCTATATACAGGCCCACTGACTGATTACAAGATTGTAGACACCTGTGATGCTAATTAGTGGACACAACTTGATTTAACATGTCCCTTTTGTCACATTATTTTCAGGGGTACCATCATTTCTGTCCAGGCCTATTTCAAGAGTTTAATTTTTTTTAAATTCTGTGGAAGCAGGGTTGAAAAGCAATGTCTGTCTTTCATTTGTTCATTTTCATCGATTTTTAATTTATTATTACTTTTGTCAGATTCAAGTTTTTTCTGTGACCATTGTGGGTTTTTCTTTCATTAAACGAGGGGTACCAACAATTTTGACCACGTGTGTATATAGTATATACAGAGCTCCTGTGTATGTCACTGGTGATCACTGTATTACCTATACACTATATACAGAGCTCCTGTCTATAATGTCACTGGTGATCACTGTGTTACCTGTACACTGGCACTATATACAGAGCTCCTGTGTATAATGTCGCTGGTGGTAATAACAGTGTTGTTAGTATTGTGGTTTTGTATTCATGATCAGTATTGTAGTATTTGGTCACCTTGGGGTGGTAATATATGGTCTGGTCATAGTTTGGCCATATTTGTTCCTTGTATGTGGTATTATTCAGTCACTATGTAGTGGTAATATGTGATCTAGTCAAGGTGTGGCGATATTTGTCCCTTTTGTATGTGGTATTATTGGTGTTGATATAGTGGACTGTGCTGTGTATGGCGGTCATTTTGTTCTCGCTGATCTTAACTAGGAAAAGATTTTTTTCCATTAGGCCACAGCCCCACCATCAGTATTTGGTCAGTATTTTTCTCAGGAGTGGGTGCCGAAACCAGGAATGGTTGATAAATGCAGAATTGGTGACTTGTTTCTATTATACCTTTTCTCTGATTGTTCATCACCTGTTTGGGCTCCCACTCCTGAGAAAAAATACTGACTGGATACTGACCGAATACTGATAGTAGGGCCGTGGCCTTAGCGATTAAATACTTGGACCAGAGCGGCAGAGATGCACTTACAGGAGTTCTCCGGTGAAAACAAGTAATCACCTCTCCACAGGATCATTGATAATATTGATTGGTGGGGGTCTGACTGCTTGCACACACCGGCAGAATGTGGAGCTTTTCTCCCCATTAGACTGGAGCGGCATGTGAGATGCGACCACTGATCCATTCATTCTCTCAGTGGCTGTGAGCGCTGCTCTTTTTTGCAAGTCTCTAAGAGAATGAATAGAGCTGCGGTCAGACGTCCCACCTGCCGCAGCATTTTAAAATAGGGATAAGTGTTCTGTCAGGGATAAAACTTCCCCATTCTTCCGATAGGTGCGTTTTCCAATGTTCGGACACAAATGCTCAATAAGTGATCACCTATCCTGTAGAGCCCATGGATCGGTGATAACTTGTTTTAACTAGTGTTGAGCGAGTATGTTCTGTCTGAGTATGCTCGGGCCGAGCTCCGAGTATTTACAGCTGCTCGGTGATATGGTTGAATCGCTCCCGTGTGCATGATTTGCAACTGTTTGACAGCTTTAACCCCTTAACGACATGTCACGTATTAGTACGCGCATGTCGTTATCCTCCGGTTGAGTGAGGGCTCCGGCGCTGAGCCCGCACTGAACCAAGCACATGTCAGCTGATTCTTACAGCTGACATGTGCCCGCAACAGGCGCGGGTGGAATTGCTATGAGCGCCATCTAGTGGTCGGTGCTCATAGGACAGGACCATTTCTGCTGCATACAGGGGATCTGCTGGTTCCCTGTATGTAGCAGAGGTGATCGGACAGTTGCTGCTTCAAGTCTCCTATGTAGAGTACAGAAGCAAGCAAAAAGTGAAAAAAAAAGTTTTAAAAAATATGAAAAAAAATAAAAAAATTTAAAAGTTTAAATCACCCCCCTTTCGCCCCATTCAAAATAAAATCATAAAATAAACCCCACATACACATATTTGGTATTGCCGCGTTCAGAATCGCCTGATCTATCAATATAAAAATAGAATTAATGCGATCGGTAAATGGCGTAATGAGAAAAAAATTCTAAACGCCAGAATTACGTTTTTTGGTCACCGTAAAATTGCAATAAAATGCAATAACGGACGATCAAAACATCGGATCTACCCCAAAATAGCATCTATAAAAACTTCAGCTCGGTTCACAAAAAATAAGCCCTCACCCTGCCCCAGATCCCGAAAAATGGAGACGTTACGGGTCTCGGAAAATGGCACCATTTTTTTTTTTACCAAACTTTGGAATTTTTTTTCATCACTTAAAGAAAAAAGAACCTATACATGTTTGGTGTCTACGAACTCGTAATGACCTGGAGAATAATAATGGCAGGTCAGTTTTAGCATTCAGTGAACGTGGTAAAAAAATTAAAAAAAAACCTCAGTGGTATTGCACTTTTTTTGCAATTTCACGGCGCTTGGAATTTTTTTCCCGTTTTCCCGTACACGGCATGGTAAAACTAGTAATGGCGTTAAAAAGTACAACTCGTCCCGCAAAAAATAAGCCCTAACATGGCCATATTGACTAAAAAATAAAAACGCTATGGCTCTGGGAACAAGTGGAGCAAAAAGCGAAAATGCAAAAACGGAAAATGCTCCGCGGCTTAAGGGGTTAATACATGTGAGGAATGTCTATTTCTTACACATTCCTCACATGTATTAAAACCGTCAAACAGTCGCAAATCATGCACACGGGAGCGATTCAACCATATCACCGAGCAGCTATAAATACTCGGAGCTCGGCCCGAGCATACTCGCCGAAAGGGTTAACAGAACATACTCGCTCAACACTAGTTTTAACCAAAGAAGCCCTTTAATGCAAACATGTCCATCCCAGTTAGAGTGTCGCCCAGTAGATGTGCAGGAGCCGCCAGTCAATGCTCCACTATAACAGCGAGAGCGGATAACAGATATTTGCATCTTGCTGTAGGTGGGCCCCTAGAGTTAATTTCCCCTGTGGGCCCCAGACACCGCAGTCCGACCCTGGTCATCAATATCAGATCAGTGAGGTTCCAACACACGGCCCCCTCACCAATAAGACAGCAGCTGGAAATACTCAGCGTAGAGACCAAACAGCACAGCGCTGTACACTGTGTAGTGGCCGATCTTGGTACTGCAGCTCCTATTGAAATGATTGTGATCTGAGCTGTAGTACCTGAAACCAGCCATTGCACAGTGTGCGGAGCTGTGCTATTCCAGCTCTTAACACTGTGTACATCATCTTGCAGAAGTAGCTGATGTCTGGGGATTTCAGGTGTCAGACCCCCACTAATCACTGTATGAGTTCTGCTCTACTCCTTTATTAAAGGGGTGGTCTTGTGTTCCTCTCATCAGAAGCTGAAGATTTACAGTTCTGGCCGGTGGCTTGGCTGAGCCGCTTGTCTGAATTGTGCCCTCTTGCATTCTGCGGGCAGAGGCGGCTTTGCCTCTGCAGAATGGGACAGGCACAGGGGCGCTGAAGTCCACCAGTCTGCAAGTGAGCGCTTCTTGCCAAGGAGACCGGCCACTTCTCAGGTGGTCAGTAACCATAGCAATGAGCTGTACACTGCAGAATTAAAAATCTTTTCCTTCTTGAGAACAGAGAAGATTTTGAATAAGAAGGAAATTGCAAAGTTTCTTGTTTTTACAAGCTCTTTGCAATCTTAGCCTTTTAATACATTCATTTTATTTAGTTATATATTTATTTTACTCTCTTATATAGCGCCGTTAGATTTCGTAGCACCTTACAGACATTATCATCACTGTCCCCATTGGGGCTCACAATATGAATTCCCTATCAGTATGTCTTTGGAGTGTGGGAGGAAACCGGAGAACCCGGAGGAAACCCATACAAACTCCTTGCAGATGTTGTCCTTGCTATTATATGAACCCAGCCCCACAGCGTTAATCATTGACCCACCATGTTGCCCACATTCCTCGGCTTTTTTAAGATTTTCTGCAATGAATAAGAACACTGAAGAAAATCTAGATTGATCAACATTTCCTATCACAAATGCAGTTGCTGCAAAACTTGTCCATAGTCCTGTTCCCAGCTGAAAATTGGATACAATTGTATCTTGTGTAGACAATGCTCTGTGAGCTAAATAGCCGGGATCCACTGCTACAAGGCAGGAAACAGACAGATTCTGCTGATGGGTTCTGCTCCCAGAGCATTATTCAGCCTGGACATCTCAGCTCAGAGCAAAACCAGCTATAAGGCTGTGTGCACACCTAGCAGATTTGATGCAGATTTACATGCGTTTTTTCTGCCAGAGAGAAGCGTTTTCACATGCGTTTTTTCAAGCACTTTTCCAAGCAATTTTGAGCATCACTTGGAAAAGTGCTTGACAAGTTGATCACACAATATAAATCCATGCAACCGACATGGATCTATAATGTGTGAACAACTTAGATGCTTTAAATGCAGCATCTATAGTAAAAAAAAGAAAACGTTAATAAATAAAAAAAAACAACGGTATATTCACCTCTCCGGCGGCCCCCGGTCTGCTCTCCGGTCACCTCCGGTCTGCTCCCGGCCGCGTCTTCTCTCTTCAGCGTCCTGCAGTGTACGGTCAGGACCTGCGGTGACGTCATTTAGTCAGCTGATGGTCACGCGACCATCACCTGATGCCGACGTCAGCGGTCATGCGACCATCACCTGACTAAATGACGTCACCGCAGGTCCTGACAGTACAGACAGCAGACCGGAGGAGACCGGAGAGCAGACCGGGGGCCGCCGGAGAGGTGAATATACAGGTTTTGTTTGTTTTTAACTTTTTTATTTCTTTTTTTCACCGCGTGGTAGCCGGGATGAAGAGGAGTTGTAGTCTTGTCTTCCTCCCAGATACCACACGCATCGCGAATAAGCTTCAGCGTAATCGCAGTAGAAATGGTCATGCTGCGTTTTGCAAAGTAATGCGAATTCGGCGCGCAAATTAGCGCATCATGTGCACAGCACATCCGAATTCACATGGCTTTGCATGGCAGACTGTTCTACAAACGTTTTCGCGGCCGTAAAAATGCCGCAAAAATGCTACAAAAACGCTGCGTGGGCACATGACCTAAGGCTGTGTGCCCACAATGCGTTTTTTAAGCGTTTCGGCATGGCAAAAACGCTGCAGAAACGCTTAAAAACGCATGTTAGAAGGTCTGCCATGTTCCCCAATGATAGTCCGCATGTGCTGTGCACATGCTGCGGAAATTTCCACTGCGGATTATCATTGCGGAAAAAAACGCAGCACTACCAATTATTTCGCGTAAGCGCTGCTTTTTCGCCGCCATTGACTTGCATTGGAACAAATGGATTCCGCTTCACTAGATAAGCACATGCGGAATACATGCGTTCAATGTGCGGATGGTACCCGCGTGTGGAGGATGGGAGACTCTCCTCCGGACCCGGGTACCATAGAACCTGTCAAAAAAAGAATAAAATATAAAATAAATGTTATATTTACCTTCTGACGGCCCCCGCTGCGCTCGTCCTCCCATGCCGGCAGCTCGCGATGGACTGAAGGACCTGCGCTGACGTCATAGTCATGTGACAGCAGGTCCTTCAGTGTACCGCGATCTGCCGGCAGCCAGGACGGAGCGAAGCAAGACTGCGGGGGCCATCGGAAGTTAAGCATAGATTTATAGATGGTGGCCTGATTCTAACGCATCGGGTATTCTAGAATATGTATGCGGCAGACCGGGCGCAATCAGCAGAGCGGTGTTTAAATTTGGCGCCAAAATCGCTGATTGGTCGCGGCCAACAACCGCGACCAATCAGCAAAGCGGTGTTGAAATTTAGCGGCTATATCGCTGATTGGTCACGGCCGGCAGTCACGACTAATCAGCAGGGCGGGGTTTAAATTTTGCGCCAATAATGCTGATTGGTCGCGGCCAGCGAACGTGACCAATCAGCAGAGCGGGGTTTAAATTTTGCGCCAATAATGCTGATTGGTTGCAGCCGCCGGTCGCGACCAATCAGCAAAGCGGTGTTTAAATTTGGCGCCAATAGTGGTGACTGGTCACGGCCACGACCATTCAGCAGAGCGGTGTTTAAATTTGGCGGCAATAATGCTGATTAGTCGCGGCCGGCAATTTGGCGCCAACAATACTGATTAGTCGCGGCCGGCAACCGCGACCAATCAGCAGAGCGGGGTTTAAATTTGGCGCCAAAATTGCTGATTGGTGGCGGCCGGCTGTCTCGACCAATCAGCAGAGCGGGGTTTAAATTTGGCGCCAATAATGCTGATTGGTCGCAATCGCCGCCCGCGACCAATCAGCAGAGCGGTGTTTAAATTTGGCGCCAATACTGCTGATTGGTCGCGGCCGGCAACCGCGACCAATCAGCATAGCGGGGTTTAAATTTGGCGCCAATACTGCTGATTGGTCGCGGACGGCGACCGCGACCAATCAGCAGAGCGGTGTTTAAATTTTGCGCCAATATTGCTGATTGGTCGCGGACGGCGACCGCGACTAATCAGCAGAGCGGTGTTTAAATTTGGCGCCAATACTGCTGATTGATCTCGGCCAGCGACCGCGATCAATCAGCAGAGCGGTGTTTAAATTTGGCGCCAGTAATGCTGATTAGTCGCGGCCGGCATCCGCGACCAACGAGCGGAGCGGGTTTAAATTTGGCGCCAAAATCGCTGATTGGTCGCGTCTGGCGTCCGCGACCAATCAGCACAGCAGTGTTTAAATGTGGCGGCAAGATCGGTGATTGGTCGCGGCCGCTATTTAAATGTGGCGCCCAAATCGGTGATTGGTCACGGGCAGCGGCCGCGACCAATCAGCAGAGCGGTGTTTAACTTTAGCGCCAAGATCACTGATTGGTCGCGTGTGGAGAGCGAGACCAATCAGTGAATCGTATTGGTGATTACCGGCGAGCGGAATCGTATTAGTGAGGACCGGGGAGCGCCGCTGCCTGTGCGGCTACTTCCGCTGCGAGAAGCCGGGAGATGAGCGACTGCTCGCAGCAGAAGTATCCGGACCCGCAGCGCCGCTCCCCGGTCCTCCCTTGACACCCTAGCCGCTGATGTCCCCACAGTATCCGCATGGTGTTACAAAGGTCCGGACATTTGTGTTAAAAATCGGTGATTGGTCGCTGGCGCTGCCCGCGACCAATCACCGATTTGGGCGCCAAATTTAAATATCGGCCGCGACCAATCACCGATCTTGGCTCCACATTTAAACACCGCTGTGCTGATTGGTCGCCGACGCTTGGCGCGACCAATCACCGATTTTGGCGCCACATTTAAATAGCGTCCGCGACCAATCAGTACAGCGGTGTTTAAATGTGGAGCCAAGATCGGTGATTGGTCGCGGCCGATATTTAAATTTGGCGCCCAAATCGGTGATTGGTCGCGGGCAGCGTCCGCGACCAATCAGCACAGTAGTGTTTAACTTTTGCGGCAAGATCAGTGATTGGTCGCGGGCCAAGACCGCGACCAATCACCGATTTGTGCGGCACATTTAAATAGCGGCTGCGACCAATTGGATGTCAGCGCCGCTCCCCGGTCCTCCCTTCACACCCTAGCCGCTGATGTCCCCACAGTATCCGCATGGTGTTACAAAGGTCCGGACAATTGTGTTAAAAATCGCTGATTGGTCGCCGACGCTGGGCGCGACCAATCACCGATTTTTGCGCCACATTTAAATAGCGTCGGCGACCAATCAGCGATTTTTACACAAATGTCCGGACTTTTGTAACACCATGCAGATACTGTGGGGACATCAGCGGCTAGGGTGTGAAGGGAGGACCGGGGAGCGGCGCTGACATCCATGCGGCTAGGGTGTGAAGGGAGGACCGGGGAGCGGCGCTGACATCCATGCGGCTAGGGTGTGAAGGGAGGACCGTTGAGCGGCGCTGACATCCAATTGGTCGCGGCCGCTATTTAAATGTGCCGCACAAATCGGTGATTGGTCGCGGTCTTGGCCCGCGACCAATCACTGATCTTGCCGCAAAAGTTAAACACTACTGTACTGATTGGTCGCGGACGCTGCCCGCGACCAATCACCGATTTGGGCGCCAAATTTAAATATCGGCCGCGACCAATCACCGATCTTGGCTACACGATCTTGGCTCCCGGCTGCATCTCCGTCCCGCAGATGGGTCCGGCGGTCGATGTCCTTCTGCTGGTACCGGCCGGGAGATGAGCGCCTCGCGGCGCTCATCTCCCGGCTGCATCGCCGCTGAGCTCCGTCCCGCAGATGAGCCGCTAACGGCCGCCATCTTTTTTCAGAAATCCCGCGGCGCTGATTGGCCGCTGCCGGACCAATGAGCGACGCGGGATTTCCAGGACAGACGGACAAACAGACAGACAGACAGACGGGATAAGACAATTATACAGTAGATTTTTTTATTTTTAACCAGTCTTTGGGGTCACACTATATAAATCCATGCCATTTTCATGGATTTCTATAGTGTGACCAAATTGACAAGCACTTTCCAAGTGATGCTAAAATCACTTGTAAAGCGCTTGTCAACCCGCATGTGGAAATGCATGTGAAGAACGCTTCACTTCTGCATGTCCCTGGCAGGAAAAACGCATGTACAATCCGCATGTACAATCCGCATGTACAATCCGCATATACAATCCGCATGTACAATCCGCATGTACAATCCGCATGTACAATCCGCATTTACAATCCGCATGTACAATCCGCATGTACAATCCGCATATACAATCCGCATGTACAATCCGCATGTACAATCCGCATGTACAATCCGCATGCACAATCCGCATGTACAATCCGCATATACAATCCGCATGTACATTCCGCATGTACAATCCGCATGTACAATCCGCATGCGTTTTTTCTGCCAGGGAGATGCAGAAACGCTCAGGAAAAATCCGGAGCTTTTGTGCATCGTGGGCACATAGCCTAAGTCTCTGCATTTGTCTGCTTACACATCTGTACATTTCTGAACACATTCAGGAAAAATTGCAGTACATTTGTTAAAATTGGGCATATAGCATACTATAGGTGTGACGCGCCCCCTGGGCCAGTGTTGTTTGGGGGATACCCGGAGCCGGATCAGATGGGGATTGTAGTCTCCGAGTGGCGGTGACCCGGTCCGTGCCCAGGGTGTCAAGCTCAGTGTGTGGCAGTCCTACAGATGTTGCTGGATGTTCTTTAGTGTCGACTACGCCACCCGTTGATGTGCGGTCAATACGGCCGCCGCTGCAGCAGGGTCCGCTGAGGTTGGTGGTGTGTGTGCAGCTTCTGGTGGTATAACCCCCAACGGGAGGGGTATAGCCTCAGGGGGTCAGTTGTAGAGGATGGTGGTTGTGGTGGTGCAGTGAGGATGATAATCAGACTCAGAGTCGGGCTGTGCAGTTCAGGGTTTTTACTTACTGCTGTTGTACTGGTCACTCCGGCCTTGAGTGACCGCCCGAGCCGTGCTGCGTCCACCAGGTCCTGGACTCGGCCAACCCCCAGGTAATTCTGGAGCGTGAACCTGAGCTCCCTTTCTGACGTTCCTTTCCTCTGGCCTTCCCCACCAGGGATCCACTTATGTCCGGCTCCCTCGGGCCTCTTGTTGGTAAAACCCTTGTCTCTGGGTTCCCTGACCCTATACTTGGTGTGCCTTCGCAGTGGATTTAGTGGGGGGTCGTGGCAGATCCTGCCCACAACCTCCGGTCTCTGGCTGAGGATTAGTGCCCTCCACCAGCTTGGGATCCGGTACCCTTGTGCCAACCCTTCACCCTTCTGGTTGTATTTGGGCTCTTGGGGTTCCCTCTTCTTCCCCTCTGGGTCCTTCTCTTTTTCTCTCTCTTCTTCCAGGACTGCTTGACCCTCTACAACAGACTGACTGGTAACTGTCTGCCTGTCTGACCCTGATCTAAGATGGTTCCCACCTTATATACTCCCTCTATGTGTGAGCTCAGGTGACCAGCACCCAATGAGCTCCTAGCTTTACCCAGACTGCTCCCCCTATCTGCCCCTACACTACTGGGATGTTCCACCCCCCTCCCACTCCAGCCAGGGACAGACACTGTCGTACCTGCACATATACCTAGTGGGAGTACCATCGGTCTGTCCCCCGGAAATGGGATGTATGTAGTGTATGAAGCTAACTGAGCTCAGTTCCACACTCCATCCTTACCCGGGAGTGGAATATCACACCTCTGGCTTGAGGTGCAATACCCCTGTAGCAGCCGAATCCTCAGGGTGCTACATTCCCCCCTGGTAAATCACAGCACGTCCTCGGGCTGTAAGAGAATAAAAACATCAAACATACAATTTTTTTTTCATAAAACATAAACAAATAAAACATCATATATATATATACCAGCATAAAACTTATTCATAAACTTTTCTTGTTCCTCTGGCCACGGTGCGACTTGTGACCGGGTAAAGTGCGACAGTCTCTTTTAGAAACACGGTTTCCTATAAAACCAGTAGGGGGCGCCTTAGAAAGCGCAACTATATACAGGGGGAAAGTGGCCGCTCTTAGTCCTCGGCCAGGTATAAGGAAGGAATGACCGCTCTCAGTCCTCGGTCAGTGGGATTAAGGGACACACGGGTTAACAGTTCACTCTTGTCCCAACGGGGACATATTTAAAGCAGCAACAGTTCACTGTACCCCGACGGGTAACTATTTACAGTCTCTTTACCGTACTTTAACGACGGCGTCCTCCTGCTCCTTCTTTGTTTTCAGACCCGTCCGGGTCCTCTTGCTCCTCCTCACACCGCAGCTCCTCCTCCGTCAGGCGATGCACATGGAGGGCGTAGGGTCCTTTGGCACACTTGTGCCGGGTGAACGTGACCTCATCCCCTACATATAGGTCACGACCTCTGTGTCCCTCCGGCAGATGGCTTTCTACGTCTCTGCGGGTTACAAAGACGTCGCTGGGGGTATGATGGTCTCTTATAAATCCCCACCCATGCTGCAGGTTGAATTTAATCACAGTCCCGGTGGCACGGGGACCATGAGCTGCACGGGGGTTCCTCCTGGTCCGGCTCTTCTGCCCTGCGCTCTGTTCCTGCAGCCGCTGCTCACGGATCCGCCTCTCTTTCCGCTCTTGCTCGAAGGCTGCCAACTGCTGGCGGCAGCACTCCACTCGCTCTGCCGTGGCTGCCCGCGTTTCTTGAGTGAACCCCATGAGGTCTCCTCCGGTGGGGTCCCACTCGAATTGTGCTTCTTCTAGCGGGAGCGGGGTTCTCCTGACGGGCTTCGGAGCCGGAATCAGGGGCTCGCACAGGGGCCTTGCTCTTTGGAGTTCCAGTTGGTAGTACTCCTGGGGCCATACAAAGGGCTGCCCATCCGGGCACGTGTGCTGGGCAAATAGATCTTCGCCCAGGTGCGGCACTCGAGATGTTGAGGGCGCGTTGATGGTAGCGGCGCCCGGGTTGACCAGGCCTTGCGACCCGGCTTGGGGCACCCTAAAGGTAAAGGGCACCGTAAGGACGGCGGCGCCCGGGGGTACTCGGCCCTGCGACCAGGCCGGTGGCTCCGCGGAGGTAGGGGGCGCTGTTGGAATTGCGGCGCCCGGAGGTACTAGACCTTGCGACCAGGCCGATGGTATTTCCTGCTTGGCCGCGCTCAGGGTTGAGACGCGTGACGTCACAGGGGTCGCGGCCGCGGCTTCTGCTTGAGGCCTAGTCTGGCACGGTGATGATGCAGCGACTGGCACGGCAGGGGGAATTTCGGGCTCTGCGACGGGGAGCTGGGACAGGTACACGGTTTCTCGGCTCGGGGTAGAGACGTCCCCTTTACCTGCCTCCGTCCGTTCGGCTCCCTCCTCGGCGCCGTCTCCGGCCTTCATTTCTCCTGCGCCATCCTCAGAGGCGGTCTGTCTCCTCATCTCGGGTGGCGTGCTCCGCTGACGGGTTCGTGCCTGCTGGGCCATCTCTCGGCTCCACTCCGTCAGCGTGTCTTGCTGCACCTGGGCCATCCTCCGTGCGAGGCCCTCCAGCGCGGTCTGCGCACACTCCCGGTCTCGGGGGAGCTGTGCCAGAATCTCCACTAAGCCTAGTGGGGTCGTTGCTTGCAGCAGGCTCCTGACCACTGGGTCGGTGCTGCCTGTCTCTCCTTCCATCTCCGGGTACGCTTTCTCTGGACTCCTCTCCAGACTTCTTGTCTCCGGGTGCGCTCTCTCCAGACTCCTCCAGGCTGCACCCATCTTCACTCTCTTGTTCTGTCTCCGCCCACATTGAGGGTGGTCCCGGGGCAACTTCAGTTCCAGGGGCAGTTCTCTCACGCTGATGGACACTTCCAGCATCACAGTCTCTGTTGGTGGGCGCGGTTTCCGCTTTTGGCGCCATTCTTCGACCTGGCCCACGATGGGAGGTGGCCTTTTGCCACCCTCTGGCACGCCCATAATGGCGTCCGCTCTTCCAAGGCGGGAAATCTTTGGAAATGGCGGGAATCGTCTCCCAGTGGCGGGAAACTCCATGTATGGCGGGAAAAAGCTGCAAATGGCGGACAACCGGCGGGAAACGACCTGTGATGGGGTCCGTTGGCGGGGACCCTCCGGAACCGGCGGGAGACTTCTTTTTGAGGTAACGGTGAACTTTTCTTCAGGCACGCAGTACCCGGTTGTTGCGGGCACGTGATCCTGCCGACTACGCCAAAGTTGACGCGCCCCCTGGGCCAGTGTTGTTTGGGGGATACCCGGAGCCGGATCAGATGGGGATTGTAGTCTCCGAGTGGCGGTGACCCGGTCCGTGCCCAGGGTGTCAAGCTCAGTGTGTGGCAGTCCTACAGATGTTGCTGGATGTTCTTTAGTGTCGACTACGCCACCCGTTGATGTGCGGTCAATACGGCCGCTGCTGCAGCAGGGTCCGCTGAGGCTGGTGGTGTGTGTGCAGCTTCTGGTGGTATAACCCCCAACGGGAGGGGTATAGCCTCAGGGGGTCAGTTGTAGAGGATGGTGGTTGTGGTGGTGCAGTGAGGATGATAATCAGACTCAGAGTCGGGCTGTGCAGTTCAGGGTTTTTACTTACTGCTGTTGTACTGGTCACTCCGGCCTTGAGTGACCGCCCGAGCCGTGCTGCGTCCACCAGGTCCTGGACTCGGCCAACCCCCAGGTAATTCTGGAGCGTGATCCTGAGCTCCCTTTCTGACGTTCCTTTCCTCTGGCCTTCCCCACCAGGGATCCACTTATGTCCGGCTCCCTCGGGCCTCTTGTTGGTAAAACCCTTGTCTCTGGGTTCCCTGACCCTATACTTGGTGTGCCTTCGCAGTGGATTTAGTGGGGGGTCGTGGCAGATCCTGCCCACAACCTCCGGTCTCTGGCTGAGGATTAGTGCCCTCCACCAGCTTGGGATCCGGTACCCTTGTGCCAACCCTTCACCCTTCTGGTTGTATTTGGGCTCTTGGGGTTCCCTCTTCTTCCCCTCTGGGTCCTTCTCTTTTTCTCTCTCTTCTTCCAGGACTGCTTGACCCTCTACAACAGACTGACTGGTAACTGTCTGCCTGTCTGACCCTGATCTAAGATGGTTCCCACCTTATATACTCCCTCTATGTGTGAGCTCAGGTGACCAGCACCCAATGAGCTCCTAGCTTTACCCAGACTGCTCCCCCTATCTGCCCCTACACTACTGGGATGTTCCACCCCCCTCCCACTCCAGCCAGGGACAGACACTGTCGTACCTGCACATATACCTAGTGGGAGTACCATCGGTCTGTCCCCCGGAAATGGGATGTATGTAGTGTATGCAGCTAACTGAGCTCAGTTCCACACTCCATCCTTACCCGGGAGTGGAATATCACACCTCTGGCTTGAGGTGCAATACCCCTGTAGCAGCCGAATCCTCAGGGTGCTACAGGTGCTTCTCACAAAATTAGAATATCATCAAAAAGTTAATTTATTTCAGTTCTTCAATACAAAAAGTAAAACTCATATTATATAGAGTCATTACAGACAGAGTGATCTATTTTAAGTGTTTATTTCTGTTAATGCTATTATCTCAGTAAATTAGAATACTTTATAACACCAGCTTGAAAAATGTTTTTAAAATCTGAAATGTTATACTACTGAAATGTATGTTCAGTAAATGCCCTCAATACTTGGCCAGGCTCCTTTTGCATCAATTACTGCATCAATGCGGCAATGTGGCATGGAGGCGATCAGCCTGTGACACTGCTGAGGTGTTATGGAAGCCCAGGTGGCTTTGATAGAAGCCTTCAGCTCGTCTGCATTGTTGGGTCTGGTGTCTCTCATCTTTCTCTTGACAATACCCCATAGATTCTCTATAATAGATTCTCTATGGGGTTAAGGTCAGGTGAGTTTGCTGCCAATCAAGCACAGTGATACTGTTGTGTAAACCAGGCATTGGTACTTTTGGCCGTGTGGACAGGTGCCAAGTCCTGCTGGAAAATGACATTTCCATCTCCATAAAGCTTGTCGGCAGAGGGAAGCATGAAGTGCTCTACAATGTCCTGGTAGACGGCTGCGCTGACTTTGGTCTTGATAAAACACAGTGGACCTACACCAGCAGATGACATGGCTCCCCAAACCATCACCGATTGTGGAAACTTCACATGAGACCTCCAGCAGCTTGGATTGTGGCCTCTCCACTCTTCCTCCAGACTCTGGGACCTTGATTTCCAAATTAAATGCAAAATTTACTTTCATCGGAAAACAACACCTTGGACCACTGAGCAACAGTCCAGGTGTTTTTCTCCTTGGCCCAGGTAAGATGCTTCTGGCGTTGTCTATTGGTCATGAGTGGCTCGACACAAGGAATGTGACACTTGTAGCCCATGTCCTGGATACGTCTGTGTGTGGTGGCTCTTGAAGCAATGACTCCAGCAGCAGTCCACTCCTTGTGAATCTTCCCCAAATGTTTGAATGGCCTTTCCTTAACAATCTTTTCAAGGCTGCGGTTATCCCGGTTGCTTGTGCACCTCTTCCTACCACACTTTTTCTTTCCACTCAACTTTCCATAAATATGCTTGGATACAGCACTCTGTTAACAGCCAGCTTCTTTAGCAATGACCTTTTGTGGTTTACACTCCTTGTGGAGTGTGTCAATGACTGCCTTCTGGACATCTGTCAAGTCAGCAGTCTTCCCCATGATTGTGGAGCCTACTGAAACAGACAAAGGGACCTTTTTAAATGCGTAAGAAGCCTTTGCAGGTGATTTTTGTTAATTATTCTAATTTACTGAGATAATGACTTTGTGTTTTCATTGGCTGTAAGCCATCATTATCAACATTAACAGAAATAAACACTTGAAATAGATCACTCTGTAATGACTCTGTATAATATATGAGTTTCACTTTTTGGATTGAAGAACTGAAATAAATTAACTTTTTGATGATATTCTAATTTTGTGAGAAGCACCTGTATGTTTGATGCATCTCATTAGCTAAGCTCAACCTCTTCCTTGCTTCACCTCAATTTGAGCCATAAATTGTGATATTTCATTTTGGTGCATTTTATGACTCCTTTTTGTCACACTTTTCTCATAACTATTTTTTTTATAACTGAGGGAAAATAACAAAATCTTATTTGTTGTACTCAAGTTTTCACAGAAACATCTGATAAAGTGTTGACTTATTTTTCTGAGTTAAACTCTTCCTTTTGGCCCTCTATATATTTGAGTTTGACAGCCCTGATGTAGATGGATGATGATGTGGCAAGAAGGGGCAGAGGGGCAGAGCCTCCTGGCTCTCAGCTTCGCTCTCCACTGCTCACAGGAGACAGCAGTTACTTCACAAATGTAACTGATAGAAAAGATGTCACGTAAGAGGGGGTCAGGGGAGCGATGTGCTGCAGGAGGGGGAAGATTAGCCAGGGGAGTGGTGTGCTGCAGGGAGAGGAGGATTATGCAGGGGAGTGATGTAATGCAGGAGGAGAGGATTAGGCAGGGAGCGATGTGCTGCAGGAAGAGGAGGATTAGGCAGGGAGCGCTGTGCTGCAGGAAGAGGAGGATTAGGCAGGGGAGTGATGTAATGCAGGATAGGGAGAATCATGCAGGGAGCGATGTGCTGCAGGAAGAGGAGGATTAGGCAGGGAGCGCTGTGCTGCAGGAAGAGGAGGATTAGGCAGGGGAGTGATGTAATGCAGGAGGGGGAGGCTTAGGCAGGGAAGCGATGTGCTGCAGGAAGAGGTGGCTTATGCAGGGGAGTGATGTAATGCAATAGGAGAGGATTAGGCAGGGAGCGATATGCTGCAGGAAGTGCAGGATTTGGCAGTGGGCGATGTGGTGCAAGAGGGGATTTGGCAGTGGGTGATGTGGTGCAGGAAGGGGGAGATTTAGAAAGGGCACAATGTGCTGCAAGGAGGGGAGGATTAGACGGGAGCAATGTGCCGCAAGAGGGGGAGGTTTAGACAGGGGAGTGATGTGCTGCAGGAGTGGGAGAATTAAGCGGTGAGAAACATGCTGCAGGACGGGAAGGGTTAGGCAGGGGAGCAATGTGCTGCAGGTGGAAGGAGAATCTGTGACTACAGCCCAGTGTTTAAGGTTTATTGGAGCCTGTCTTTTATATATTTTATTGTTTTTTTTTCTGACAAAGCTGCATAACATCTGACATGAAGTCCGCTTAGCAGTCACTGTCCCTGTAGATTGTTACTGTCCAGGTTCACCGCTGTCTCTTTTTGTTTTTAGTGCCAATCTGACAGCAGTGAAGGTTCCGCTGATAATGGCGGTCGGGTTCCGAATAGAATGTTCATGTCTGTTCTCATTGTAGTAACATCACGGAATATGCTAATTTCTTCTGACCACACCCGATGACTGAATAAAGGCGCCTCACCCACTTGTCTATGTCATCACTTTGTGGTGTCACAATGACCTAAGGGGATAAAAAAACGCTCCTGGCAGCTTTACAGTCATTCGTCCCTTCGTGTTAAAGGAGCAGGATGATAGAGCCGCACCATGCCAGCCAGAAGAAAAGAAAATGGAGCCCTTCAAGATGATGAAGCAAGAAAGCAGACTGTGGAAGGCCATCCAGGACCAAGAGCATCATGAGGGCCTGGTAACGTATACTACACAACTGTTCTGTATATGCTCATGCCATGTAAACCTATGGTGGCCGATTCATCAAGGCTGGTGGATTTCTATACCAGCATTCATGAAGCGCCTATTGGAGGAACGTGCACCAAATTCATTAAAAAGACTAAACCTCTTAATGAACTTGACTCATCCTTAAAGGGGTTGTTCCCTTTCAATAAATGAATGTCCCTAGCTGCAGGTCATTTAATTAAAAAAAAGAGGTTCCACCATCTCAGAGCTGCAGCAGCTCAGTGCGCTCAGCTGGGCAGTCCGTCTGATTACATTTGTTGGCTGCGGCAGTATTGAGGTGATGTCAGTGCCATACACAATCCCAGGAATGGGTCAGGACAGCACAGTTTGATTCTTTATACCTGCAGCCAGGGTCATTCATTTGTTGAAATATCCCCTTAAAGCTGACGTACTAGACCTCAAGAAATGTACTCCAGTCAAAAGATGGAGTCAATTTCAGTCCTATTTTACACCACTTTTCCAGCCTAATTTGTAATAAGTTTTCAGGTAAAGCTAAGCCACAAGCGGTCCAGATAAGCTCTGTTCACTATTTAAGAAGTTAAAAGAATGGGTGTAAAAAGGTCAGAGTATTCAAATGTAAGTTGCGCAGGAATTTACTGAGATTCAAACAGTTGTGCAACACATTTCCGGTGAAAACTGCTTGATGAAAAATGTTCCTTGAATAATATAACATTTCAGGTTAGTGGTAATAGATTTTATTATGGGACGTTGATCCAGGGAACTAGTCTGATTGCCATATGTGGAGTCGGGAAGGAATTTTTCCCCTAAAATGGGGCAATTAGCATCTGCCTCATGGGGTTTTTCCCTTCCTCTGGATCAACACATTAGCTTTTAGGTTGAACTTGATGGACTTGTGTCTTTCAACCTTAAAACTATGAAACTGTCCCTGTATTGAGGTTCAAGGGTGAAGCCCAGGGTTCATTTGGAACCATCAGAAATGGTGTGTTTTGCGCCCAGTCTGTCCAAGGAAGCCTGTTTGAGCCAACGGCCTCAGAAATATCCTAACATTTCAAAAAGTAGCAATAGTTAGGGTGGCTGAACCATTCTAGCCTTAAGTTTGCCCCTCCAGTCAGCATCTACTATGTAGATGCAATCAAGGCCATGTAATAAGTCTTTATCGCTGTACAGGGCTGTAAGAGTGAAGGCCAGAGTTCCTTTGGAACCTGTAGGATAGACTGGCTTTTGCCAAGTCTTTCCAAAGAAGCTTTTTTGAGCCATAGGCCTCAGACAGGTCCTAACAAGAAAGTGGCATTAGATAGGTTTTTCTTTAGTTAGGATTGATTCAACTACTCAAGCCTCAAGCGCACTCCTCCGGCCAGCAGCTACTCTGTAGATGCAACCCTGGGCCTATGGTAAGTATCTATCCCTGTACAGGGGTGTAATGGTAAAAACCTGGGTTCCCTTGGGATCTGCAGAATGGAGTAGCTTGCGCCAAGTCTGTCCGAGGAAGTCTGTTTGAGCCAACAGCCTTAAACAGATCCCAGTATTTAGGAAAAAAAAAAGCTTCAGTTAGAGTTGAATCAACCACTATAGCCTCAAGCTCGCTCCTCCGGCCAGCAGCTACTCTGTAGATGCAGCCCTGGGCCTATGGTAAGTATCTATCCATGTACAGGCGTGTAATGGTAAAGGCCAGGGTTCCCTTGGGATCTGCAGAATGGAGTAGCTTGCGCCAAGTCTGTCCGAGAAAGCCTTTTTGAGCTGATGGATTTAAACAAATTTCAACATTTAGGAAAAAAGCATTAATCTATTTCAGTTAGAGTTAATTCAATTACTCTAGCATAAAGATTCTAATTCACTTTGTCTAAAGGAAGTTAGTTGGCAAATTTTTATTGTGTGAGCAATGAGGTTATGGAACTCTCTACCACATGAACTTGAAATACTAAATTTTCTAAAAAAAATTCAAGGAGGGCATATGTGTGCCTTTCTTGAATAATATAAAATTGCAGGTTATCCGTACTAGATTTTGTTATGGGACGTTGATCCAGGGAACTAGTCTGATTGCCATATGTGGAGTCGGGAAGGAATTTTTCCTCTAATATGGGGCAATTAGCATCTGCCTCATGGGGTTTTTGCCTTCCTCTGGATCAACACATTAGCTTTTAGGTTGAACTTGATGGACTTGTGTCTTTCAACCTTAAAACTATGAAACTGTCCATGTATTGAGGTTCAAGGGTGAAGCCCAGGGTTCATTTGGAAACATAAGAAATGGTGTGTTTTGCGCCCAGTCTGTCCAAGGAAGCCTGTTTGAGCCAACGGCCTCAGAAATATCCTAACATTTAAGAAAGTAGCAATAGTTAGGGTTGGCTGAACCATTCTAGCCTTAAGTTTGCCCCTCCAGTCAGTATCTACTATGTAGATGCAATCAAGGCCCTGCAATAAGTCTTTATCGCTGTACAGAGCTGAAAGAGTGAAGGCCAGAGTTCCTTTGGAACCTGTAGGATAGACTGGCTTTTGCCAAGTCTTTCCAAAGAAGCTTTTTTGAGCCATAGGCCTCAGACAGGTCCTAACAAGAAAGTGGCATTAGATAGGTTTTTCTTTAGTTAGGATTGATTCAACTACTCAAGCCTCAAGCGCACTCCTCCGGCCAGCAGCTACTCTGTAGATGCAACCCTGGGCCTATGGTAAGTATCTATCCCTGTACAGGGGTGTAATGGTAAAAAACAGGGTTCCCTTGGGATCTGCAGAATGGAGTAGCTTGCGCCAAGTCTGTCCGAGGAAGTCTGTTTGAGCCAACAGCCTTAAACAGATCCCAGTATTTAGGAAAAAAAAGCTTTAGTTAGAGTTGAATCAACCACTATAGCCTCAAGCTCGCTCCTCCGGCCAGCAGCTACTCTGTAGATGCAGCCCTGGGCCTATGGTAAGTATCTATCCCTGTACAGGGGTGTAATGGTAAAGGCCAGGGTTCCCTTGGGATCTGCAGAATGGAGTAGCTTGCGCCAAGTCTGTCCGAGAAAGCCTTTTTGAGCTGATGGATTTAAACAAATTTCAACATTTAGGAAAAAAGCATTAATCTATTTCAGTTAGAGTTAATTCAATTACTCTAGCATAAAGATCCTAATTCACTTTGTCTAAAGGAAGTTAGTTGGCAAATTTTTATTGTGTGAGCAATGAGGTTATGAAACTCTCTACCACATGAAATTGAAATACTTAATTTTCTAAAAAAAATTCAAGGAGGGCATGTGTGTGCCTTTCTTGAATAATATAAAATTGCAGGTTATCCGTACTAGATTTTGTTATGGGACGTTGATCCAGGGAACTAGTCTGATTGCCATATGTGGAGTCGGGAAGGAATTTTTCCCCTAATATGGGGCAATTAGCATCTGCCTCATGGGGTTTTTGCCTTCCTCTGGATCAACACATTAGCTTTTAGGTTGAACTTGATGGACTTGTGTCTTTCAACCTTAAAACTATGAAACGGTCCCTGTATAGAGGTTCAAGGGTGAAGCCCAGGGTTCATTTGGAAACATCAGAAATGGTGTGTTTTGCGCCCAGTCTGTCCAAGGAAGCCTGTTTGAGCCAACGGCCTCAGAAATATCCTAACATTTAAGAAAGTAGCAATAGTTAGGGTTGGCTGAACCATTCTAGCCTTAAGTTTGCCCCTCCAGTCAGTATCTACTATGTAGATGCAATCAAGGCCCTGCAATAAGTCTTTATCGCTGTACAGAGCTGAAAGAGTGAAGGCCAGAGTTCCTTTGGAACCTGTAGGATAGACTGGCTTTTGCCAAGTCTTTCCAAAGAAGCTTTTTTGAGCCATAGGCCTCAGACAGGTCCTAACAAGAAAGTGGCATTAGATAGGTTTTTCTTTAGTTAGGATTGATTCAACTACTCAAGCCTCAAGCGCACTCCTCCGGCCAGCAGCTACTCTGTAGATGCAACCCTGGGCCTATGGTAAATATCTATCCCTGTACAGGGGTGTAATGGTAAAAAACAGGGTTCCCTTGGGATCTGCAGAATGGAGTAGCTTGCGCCAAGTCTGTCCGAGGAAGTCTGTTTGAGCCAACAGCCTTAAACAGATCCCAGTATTTAGGAAAAAAAAGCTTTAGTTAGAGTTGAATCAACCACTATAGCCTCAAGCTCGCTCCTCCGGCCAGCAGCTACTCTGTAGATGCAGCCCTGGGCCTATGGTAAGTATCTATCCCTGTACAGGGGTGTAATGGTAAAGGCCAGGGTTCCCTTGGGATCTGCAGAATGGAGTAGCTTGCGCCAAGTCTGTCCGAGAAAGCCTTTTTGAGCTGATGGATTTAAACAAATTTCAACATTTAGGAAAAAAGCATTAATCTATTTCAGTTAGAGTTAATTCAATTACTCTAGCATAAAGATCCTAATTCACTTTGTCTAAAGGAAGTTAGTTGGCAAATTTTTATTGTGTGAGCAATGAGGTTATGAAACTCTCTACCACATGAAATTGAAATACTTAATTTTCTAAAAAAAATTCAAGGAGGGCATGTGTGTGCCTTTCTTGAATAATATAAAATTGCAGGTTATCCGTACTAGATTTTGTTATGGGACGTTGATCCAGGGAACTAGTCTGATTGCCATATGTGGAGTCGGGAAGGAATTTTTCCCCTAATATGGGGCAATTAGCATCTGCCTCATGGGGTTTTTGCCTTCCTCTGGATCAACACATTAGCTTTTAGGTTGAACTTGATGGACTTGTGTCTTTCAACCTTAAAACTATGAAACGGTCCCTGTATAGAGGTTCAAGGGTGAAGCCCAGGGTTCATTTGGAAACATCAGAAATGGTGTGTTTTGCGCCCAGTCTGTCCAAGGAAGCCTGTTTGAGCCAACGGCCTCAGAAATATCTTAACATTTAAGAAAGTAGCAATAGTTAGGGTTGGCTGAACCATTCTAGCCTTAAGTTTGCCCCTCCAGTCAGCATCTACTATGTAGATGCAATCAAGGTCCTGTAATAAGTCTTTATCGCTGTACAGGGCTGTAAGAATGAAGGCCAGAGTTCCTTTGGAACCTGTAGGATAGACTGGCTTTTGCCAAGTCTTTCCAAAGAAGCTTTTTTGAGCCATAGGCCTCAGACAGGTCCTAACAAGAAAGTGGCATTAGATAGGTTTTTCTTTAGTTAGGATTGATTCAACTACTCAAGCCTCAAGCGCACTCCTCCGGCCAGCAGCTACTCTGTAGATGCAACCCTGGGCCTATGGTACGTATCTATCCCTGTACAGGGGTGTAATGGTAAAAACCAGGGTTCCCTTGGGATCTGCAGAATGGAGTAGCTTGCGCCAAGTCTGTCCGAGGAAGTCTGTTTGAGCCAACAGCCTTAAACAGATCCCAGTATTTAGGAAAAAAAAGCTTTAGTTAGAGTTGAATCAACCACTATAGCCTCAAGCTCGCTCCTCCGGCCAGCAGCTACTCTGTAGATGCAGCCCTGGGCCTATGGTAAGTATCTATCCCTGTACAGGGGTGTAATGGTAAAGGCCAGGGTTCCCTTGGGATCTGCAGAATGGAGTAGCTTGCGCCAAGTCTGTCCGAGAAAGCCTTTTTGAGCTGATGGATTTAAACAAATTTCAACATTTAGGAAAAAAGCATTAATCTATTTCAGTTAGAGTTAATTCAATTACTCTAGCATAAAGATCCTAATTCACTTTGTCTAAAGGAAGTTAGTTGGCAAATTTTTATTGTGTGAGCAATGAGGTTATGAAACTCTCTACCACATGAAATTGAAATACTTAATTATCTAAAAAAAATTCAAGAAGGGCATGTGTGTGCCTTTCTTGAATAATATAAAATTGCAGGTTATCCGTACTAGATTTTGTTATGGGACGTTGATCCAGGGAACTAGTCTGATTGCCATATGTGGAGTCGGGAAGGAATTTTTCCCCTAATATGGGGCAATTAGCATCTGCCTCATGGGGTTTTTGCCTTCCTCTGGATCAACACATTAGCTTTTAGGTTGAACTTGATGGACTTGTGTCTTTCAACCTTAAAACTATGAAACGGTCCCTGTATAGAGGTTCAAGGGTGAAGCCCAGGGTTCATTTGGAAACATCAGAAATGGTGTGTTTTGCGCCCAGTCTGTCCAAGGAAGCCTGTTTGAGCCAACGGCCTCAGAAATATCCTAACATTTAAGAAAGTAGCAATAGTTAGGGTTGGCTGAACCATTCTAGCCTTAAGTTTGCCCCTCCAGTCAGTATCTACTATGTAGATGCAATCAAGGCCCTGCAATAAGTCTTTATCGCTGTACAGAGCTGAAAGAGTGAAGGCCAGAGTTCCTTTGGAACCTGTAGGATAGACTGGCTTTTGCCAAGTCTTTCCAAAGAAGCTTTTTTGAGCCATAGGCCTCAGACAGGTCCTAACAAGAAAGTGGCATTAGATAGGTTTTTCTTTAGTTAGGATTGATTCAACTACTCAAGCCTCAAGCGCACTCCTCCGGCCAGCAGCTACTCTGTAGATGCAACCCTGGGCCTATGGTAAATATCTATCCCTGTACAGGGGTGTAATGGTAAAAAACAGGGTTCCCTTGGGATCTGCAGAATGGAGTAGCTTGCGCCAAGTCTGTCCGAGGAAGTCTGTTTGAGCCAACAGCCTTAAACAGATCCCAGTATTTAGGAAAAAAAAGCTTTAGTTAGAGTTGAATCAACCACTATAGCCTCAAGCTCGCTCCTCCGGCCAGCAGCTACTCTGTAGATGCAGCCCTGGGCCTATGGTAAGTATCTATCCCTGTACAGGGGTGTAATGGTAAAGGCCAGGGTTCCCTTGGGATCTGCAGAATGGAGTAGCTTGCGCCAAGTCTGTCCGAGAAAGCCTTTTTGAGCTGATGGATTTAAACAAATTTCAACATTTAGGAAAAAAGCATTAATCTATTTCAGTTAGAGTTAATTCAATTACTCTAGCATAAAGATCCTAATTCACTTTGTCTAAAGGAAGTTAGTTGGCAAATTTTTATTGTGTGAGCAATGAGGTTATGAAACTCTCTACCACATGAAATTGAAATACTTAATTTTCTAAAAAAAATTCAAGGAGGGCATGTGTGTGCCTTTCTTGAATAATATAAAATTGCAGGTTATCCGTACTAGATTTTGTTATGGGACGTTGATCCAGGGAACTAGTCTGATTGCCATATGTGGAGTCGGGAAGGAATTTTTCCCCTAATATGGGGCAATTAGCATCTGCCTCATGGGGTTTTTGCCTTCCTCTGGATCAACACATTAGCTTTTAGGTTGAACTTGATGGACTTGTGTCTTTCAACCTTAAAACTATGAAACGGTCCCTGTATAGAGGTTCAAGGGTGAAGCCCAGGGTTCATTTGGAAACATCAGAAATGGTGTGTTTTGCGCCCAGTCTGTCCAAGGAAGCCTGTTTGAGCCAACGGCCTCAGAAATATCTTAACATTTAAGAAAGTAGCAATAGTTAGGGTTGGCTGAACCATTCTAGCCTTAAGTTTGCCCCTCCAGTCAGCATCTACTATGTAGATGCAATCAAGGTCCTGTAATAAGTCTTTATCGCTGTACAGGGCTGTAAGAGTGAAGGCCAGAGTTCCTTTGGAACCTGTAGGATAGACTGGCTTTTGCCAAGTCTTTCCAAAGAAGCTTTTTTGAGCCATAGGCCTCAGACAGGTCCTAACAAGAAAGTGGCATTAGATAGGTTTTTCTTTAGTTAGGATTGATTCAACTACTCAAGCCTCAAGCGCACTCCTCCGGCCAGCAGCTACTCTGTAGATGCAACCCTGGGCCTATGGTACGTATCTATCCCTGTACAGGGGTGTAATGGTAAAAACCAGGGTTCCCTTGGGATCTGCAGAATGGAGTAGCTTGCGCCAAGTCTGTCCGAGGAAGTCTGTTTGAGCCAACAGCCTTAAACAGATCCCAGTATTTAGGAAAAAAAAGCTTTAGTTAGAGTTGAATCAACCACTATAGCCTCAAGCTCGCTCCTCCGGCCAGCAGCTACTCTGTAGATGCAGCCCTGGGCCTATGGTAAGTATCTATCCCTGTACAGGGGTGTAATGGTAAAGGCCAGGGTTCCCTTGGGATCTGCAGAATGGAGTAGCTTGCGCCAAGTCTGTCCGAGAAAGCCTTTTTGAGCTGATGGATTTAAACAAATTTCAACATTTAGGAAAAAAGCATTACTCTATTTCAGTTAGAGTTAATTCAATTACTCTAGCATAAAGATCCTAATTCACTTTGTCTAAAGGAAGTTAGTTGGCAAATTTTTATTGTGTGAGCAATGAGGTTATGAAACTCTCTACCACATGAAATTGAAATACTTAATTATCTAAAAAAAATTCAAGAAGGGCATGTGTGTGCCTTTCTTGAATAATATAAAATTGCAGGTGATCCGTACTAGATTTTGTTATGGGACGTTGATCCAGGGAACTAGTCTGATTGCCATATGTGGAGTCGGGAAGGAATTTTTCCCCTAATATGGGGCAATTAGCATCTGCCTCATGGGGTTTTTGCCTTCCTCTGGATCAACACATTAGCTTTTAGGTTGAACTTGATGGACTTGTGTCTTTCAACCTTAAAACTATGAAACGGTCCCTGTATAGAGGTTCAGGGGTGAAGCCCAGGGTTCATTTGGAAACATCAGAAATGGTGTGTTTTGCGCCCAGTCTGTCCAAGGAAGCCTGTTTGAGATAACGGCCTCAGAAATATCTTAACATTTAAGAAAGTAGCAATAGTTAGGGTTGGCTGAACCATTCTAGCCTTAAGTTTGCCCCTCCAGTCAGCATCTACTATGTAGATGCAATCAAGGCCCTGTAATAAGTCTTTATCGCTGTACAGGGCTGTAAGAGTGAAGGCCAGAGTTCCTTTGGAACCTGTAGGATAGACTGGCTTTTGCCAAGTTTTTCCAAAGAAGCTTTTTTGAGCCATAGGCCTCAGACAGGTCCTAACAAGAAAGTGTCATTAGATAGGATTTTCTTTAGTTAGGATTGACTCAACTACTCAAGCCTCAAGCGCACTCCTCCGGCCAGCAGCTACTCTGTAGATGCAACCCTGGGCCTATGGTAAATATCTATCCCTGTACAGGGGTGTAATGGTAAAAACCAGGGTTCCCTTGGGATCTGCAGAATGGAGTAGCTTGCGCCAAGTCTGTCCGAGGAAGTCTGTTTGAGCCAACAGCCTTAAACAGATCCCAGTATTTAGGAAAAAAAAGCTTTAGTTAGAGTTGAATCAACCACTATAGCCTCAAGCTCGCTCCTCCGGCCAGCAGCTACTCTGTAGATGCAACCCTGGGCCTATGGTAAGTATCTATCCCTGTACAGGGGTGTAATGGTAAAGGCCAGGGTTCCCTTGGGATCTGCAGAATGGAGTAGCTTGCGCCAAGTCTGTCCGAGGAAGTCTTTTTGAGCCAATGGCCTTAGACAGAACCCATCATTTAGTAATAATAAAGCTTTAGTTAGAGTTATAGCCTCAAACTCGCTCCTCTGGCCAGCAGCTACTCTGTAGATGCAACCCTGAGCATGTGGTAAGTCTCCATTCCTGTAAAGGGGTGTAATGGTAAAGATCAGGGTTCCTTTTGACCTGCTTATGCCAAGTCTGTCAAAGGAAGCCTTTTTGAGCTGATGGCTCTAAACAGATCCTAATGTTTAGGAAAAAAGCTTTTGTTTATTTCAGTTAGATTAAAAGTAAAGCCAACAAAAGAGAATTTAACTTTCCCCCAAAAATCAATTATTAATATAGCATTTACCTGCCCAGATCTCAGAACTAATGCACTATTAGGATGTAGCAATCCCATATAATTTTTGGGTAAAGTTTTAATACTATGTAATCACCCCCCTTCATTAATTGGTAATATGTGAGTGGTTGTCGCATCAGTATTTTGCACCTGTATTGCTGTCATCGTTATTATATGGTATGATTAGTACTGAGACCTAGGCAGGTAAACACTGTTGCCCTTTTTTCCTGTGTTAATTCTTGAATTTTGATGGGTATTTAAATTTGTCTTTGCTTTTAATGTTAGTGTAGGGACTCGCAAGTATGAGGACCCTTGACGCGGGTTGCGAGCTTGTGTATTTTGGCCAAAATATTTACTAATACCTCATATATATCATATATATTTTTTGCACGTTATTTTTATTCAGGGTGCAGCCAGACCCATCAATGTTGGCCTTGTAAACTAGGGTGTCTGTCTTCATGGGGTGCACTTAAAAAGTGCTGGGCAGCCCGCCTAATCTAATAGTTTGGGCTTCACTAATAGGCTGTAAGCCAGACATTGTGCACTACCTGTGTGTGACCAGTGCCCTATACAAGGCTTATTTGTGTGCAGTTTTAATACTAAGCAATCACCCCCTCCATGAATTGGTAGGTTGTGAGTGGTTGTCTCATCAATATTTTGCACCTGTGTTGCTGACTTCTTCATTATATGGGTTTGCTGCATCCTTGTAATTATTGTTGCTGTATTTGCTGTGTTAATTCTTGAATTTTGGTGGGAACTTTAATTCCTTGTTTTTGTGACTTTGCTTTTAATGTTAGTGTAGGGACTCGCAACTATGAGGACCCTTGAGCAGGTTGCGAGCTTGTATATTTTGGCCAAAATATCGACCAATACCTCATATATATCATATATATTTTTTACATGCTATTTTTATTCAGGGTGCAGCCAAGCCCATCTACAGGTGCATCTCACAAAATTAGAATATCACCAGAAAAGTTAATTTAATTCAGTTCTTCAATACAAAAAGTGAAACTCATATATTATATAGAGCCATTACACACAGAGTGATCTATTTCACGTGTTTATTTCTGTTAATGTTGATGATTATGGCTTACAGCCAATGAAAACTCAAAAGTCATTATTTCAATTAATTAGAATACTTTATAACAACAGCTTGAAAAATGTTTTCAAAATCCAAAATGTTATCCTACTGAAATGTATGTTCAATAAATGCCCTCAATACTTGGTCGGGGCTCCTTTTACATCAATTACTGCATCAATGCGGCAATGTGGCATGGAGGGATCAGCCTGTGGCACTGCTGAGGGGTTATGGAAGCCCAGGTGGCTTTGATAGAAGCCTTCAGCTCGTCTGCATTGTTGGGTCTGGTGTCTCTCATTTTCCTCTTGACAATACCCCATAGATTCTTTATGGGGTTAAGGTCAGGTGAGTTTGCTGCCAATCAAGCACAGTGATACTGTTGTGTGTAAACCAGGTATTAGTACTTTTGGCAGTGTGGACAGGGGCCAAGTCCTGCTGGAGAATGACATTTCCATCTCCAAAAAGCTTGGCGTAGCTAAGGTTTTGGTTCAGGGGGCCGAAACTTCTGAGTGGGCCTCTAACCAGGTAACCCTGATTACAACTATAGCGGCGCACCCAGATAGTTGATGTAGGAAAACCTCAGCAGATGACCGCGCTGTTACTAAAAATAATCTCTATACAAAGACCAGCACTGATATTACCGCCATATGGTGATATATATTGATAGATGCCAGTCCTGCAGAACATATAAGAGATCACAGCTCAGTTATATATAGTACCTTACAGCTGACGTTCTTTCTGATTAAATTGTTCACTTTTCCCGTCTTTTCCTTCTGGCCCAGACCAACACGACAACTTCTCCAGCCAGGGCTCAGAGTCTCAGGTCTGCAGAGATCACAACAAAGACACATTTGACTCCTTACATTTCAGGTACTGACCACATCTATCCCCAACCTGCACAAACTTCTCATCCTGCTGATACTCCAATACTGAGCCTCTGCTGCAAAATGTGTCCTTATTACTGCACCTACTGTGTGCCCTCTAGATGGTAAAACAAACCTCTAAAATAAAGTAATGCCGTGTGCAAGTGTCCTAGAAAACAGTGCCCACATTGTGCACCCTACAAAGTAATAGTGCACCTTCGACAGTCACGATAACCTGAGTTCCCCTATAACAATAAGTGCCCACCTAAGATTTAATAATGTCCTGAGTCTCCCCCCATGTAGAGCTCCGCTCTAACCAGTATGATGTTCTCCTATTCACTATATAATTCCCCCTCACTGTATAGTACCCCCACACAGTATACTGACCCCTTAGTAGCCCCCAAGCTGATGGCTCCAACACTGTATGATGGCCTCCACACCATACAAAGATCCCACATTATCTCCCACACTGTATGATGGCCCCCACACTGTTCAAAGAACCCACATTATCTCCCACACTGTATAAATAGCCTACATATAGTATAATGCACCAGATAGTCCTCAATATAGTATAATGCACTCCCCATAGTCCTTCATATAGTATAATGCACCCCCATAGGCAGAGTCTGTAGTATAATGCCCCCCCATAGTATAATGCACCAGATAGTCCTCAATATAGTATAATGCACTCCCCATAGTCCTTCGTATAGTATAATGCGCCCCTATAGGCAGAGTCTGTAGTAAAATGCTCCCCCCATTGACAGAGTCTGTAGTATAAAGCTCCCCCCCATAGGCAGAGTCTGTAGTATAATGCTCCCCCCCTCATCATAGGCAGAGTCTGTGGTATAATGCCCCCCCCATAGGCAGAGTCTGTAGTATAATGCTCCCCCCTCCTCATAGGCAGAGTCTGTAGTATAATGCCCCCCCCTTCCTCATAGGCAGAATCTGTAGTATAATGCCCCCCCCCCTCTCATAGGCAGAGTCTGTGGTATAATGCCCCCCCATCTCATAGGCAGCGTCTGTAGTATAATGCCCCACCTATAGGCAGAGTCTGTAGTAAAATGCACCCCCCATAGGCAGAGTCTGTAGTATAATGCTCCCCCTCTTATAGGCAGAGTCTGTAGTACAATGTCCCCCCCATAGGCAGAGTCTGTAGTATAATGCCCTCCCCTGATCATAAACAGAGTCTGTAGTATAATGCCCCCCATAGGCAGAGTCTGTAGTATAATGCACCTCCCCCTTCCCATAGGCAGAGTCTGTAATATAATGCCGCCCCCCACCCGGTAAAAAATAAATAAACGGTACTCACCTCTCCTCCTGGTTCCCTCGCTGCTCAGAGCACCCAGCCCGCACATATCTTCAGCACAGCGGGCCGGGCGCCAAGTGATGATGCCAGGGACGTCAGTCACAGAAGGGACTAATGGGAGAGAGATCCGCGCTCCCTCTCTCATCAGTAAACTTGCGGCGGTGACGGGCGGTGGGGCCCGATGCTGGCACCAGGGGCATGCCAGATACAGTTACACTGGCGTAGCCCTGGATGGGCCCCCTAAGAGCGAGGGGCCCGGGGCCACCGCCCCTTTGCCCCCCTGGTAGCTATGATACTGTGGCGGAGGGAAGCATGAAATGCTCTAAAATTTCCTGGTAGACGGCTGCGCTGACTTTGGTGTTGAAAAAACACAGTGGACCTACACCAGCACATGACATGGCTCCCCAAACCATCACTGATTGTGGAAACTTCACACTAGACCTCAAGCAGCTTGGATCGTGGCCTCTCCACTCTTCTTCCAGACTCTGGGACCTTGATTTCAAATGAAAATTGGAACTCTGGGACCTTGTGGAGTGTGTCAATGACTGCCTTCTGGACATCTGTCAAGTCAGCAGTCTTCACCATGATTGTGGAGCCTACTGAAACAGACTAAGGGACCTTTTTAAATGCTTAGGAAGTCTTTGCAGGTGTTTTTTGTTAATTATTTTAATTTACTGAGTTAATGACTTTTGTGTTTTCATTGGCTGTAAGCCATAATCATCGACATTAACAGAAATAAACACTTGAAATAGATCACTGTGTTTGCAATGACTCTATATAATATATGAGGTTCACTTTTTGCATTGAAGAACTGAAATAAATTAACTTTTTGATGATATTCTAATTTTGTGAGATGCACCTATATGTTATGGCCTTGTAAATTAGAGTGTCTATCTTCATGGGTTGCACTTAAATAGTGCTGGGCAGCCCATGTTCTGGCCTCAGCAGCGAATTTAGCTATCCAGGGGATCTAGTCACTTAATGTGTATATCAGTTCTGACATTATGTTGCTTGCATTTGAATCCTGTCTATTTTTTATTGTTTGATAACTGCACTGTCTGCTAGTGATTTAATGTATTTGCTCTCGGGCACTCGGAGCCGGGCAATAGGGAGAAGATGGGGGTAGTGGTGGCAACCCGGTCCGTGGCTCAGGGTGGTCAGGCCAGTGGCAGTCCTTTATAAGTTTTAAGTAATGTCCGACTACGCCACCCGTGGATTGCGGTCAGTGCTAACCGCCGCTGCAGTGCAGACCTCTGGGGCAGATGTAAATGTGCAGCTCCGAATAGTACAACTCCCCACGGGAAGAGTAGGGCCCCAGGGTAGTGTATGATGGATGATGGAGGAGATGATTCCAACCGCATTAGCCAGGAAACGGAGGCCTCTTAAACAGTTCAGGGTCTTTATTAGAACAGGTAAAACGACCCAGAAACAGGCCCGGCTAGGAGGGGGCCTGGATGTCTGAGAGCAAGTGGGAAGCTGGCCCTGGTCAGAGTGAGGGTGTCGGCCTACCGTGCTCTCTGTGCTCCTTCTGGCTATTTCCCTTCTGGTAATGTAACAGCCCACATTCCTGAGCTCACCGTGTCCTCTCGCCCTTATGGCTTGCAACTTGGGTCCCTTGCTACTCCCGGCCTGGTACGGCTCTGCTGGTCCCTTCTGCTGTGGCGGAGCCTCCGGGCTTCTTAGGCCAAGGAACATACAGTCCCCTGCGGACTGGTTATCTGCTGTAGGATGTGGAATCCTCACAGCCTCAGACACCAAAGTCTGGAAGATTAGTTTCTTTATCTGCCAGGACAGACTCACTTCGCCTTTTGTCGCTGGCTCATGGCTCTCCTACTGCCACACGTCCTCTTAGGCTGCAACACAACTGTCTGTCCCTGCTCTGGGACACCTCTCAATCCAGAGACAGGTTGTCCAGTTCTCTCTAACCCTGCCCCCAGTTCCAGCTTTTATAGGGGCAGCCTGCTCCCCCTACTGGCCTGTGACAGGAGGTATTGCATGCTAATGGCCCTTGACTAGAGGACCTCCCCCTTGCTCTCAGACACAGCTTTATTATACATTTGTGTTATCCAGGCCAGGGTGACACATTCCCCCCTAGTAAAATTTAGTACTCCGGGACTAAACAATAAACAAAGATCATATGCATGACCATAAAACATTATCAGGCAAGTGACGCACAGATTGAGTTCTTAAGGTCACAGTGTGGTCTGTGACCGGGTGTCCATTTTCACCAACACAATGGGGAGCCTTAACCAGGTGGGGGTCTGTCCTAGCCCCAAGTCCTTTACAGTCTTAGTTCATTCCTTGGTCAGGCTCCGAACGCAGTCCATACAAAGTCCCGGTTATTAAAAGTCCATAACCTTTGAGTCCGTACGGTAACTGTAAGAAACTGAAATACACAATTACTAATCATGCATGTAAATTTGCAAACATTTCAACACTTGGCAACAGGGTTATTTACAGTTTTAGTGCACCCTATATTCTCCAGCGAGCGGGTTTCTGCCCCTTTGTGCTTCTGGTTGACCTGCGTAACCCACTGTCTGGTGGTGGACCAACCTGGTTTTCTTCACTAGCGTTAGGGGTAGAGCTACCAGCTTGGTGTACAGGTAGGGCAGGCAGCTGTCTACGGGTCCTTTGGCTCATCGCAGGCATGGCAGGCTCACTGTCAGCAGAGGGTTGATTCTCCTGGGCTGCTGGTACAGGCTCTTCTGCCTCTGGAACTGCTTGCTCTTCTTCACCTTCCGGCTCTGGTGTAGGTTGTTGCTGAGCCGGTTGCAGGAAATGCAGGACGGGTACCACTATGGCATCGTTTATTCGAGTCCAGGACTGAGGGAACTCTCAGAGAACGGTGCTGATCATTTCTTCCTTGTCCTCTGCGGGTTCAAGGTCACTTTGATCCTCTTCTGCACTACGGAGTTGTTCGGGGCACCTTTTTAGGTGGTCTCTGGAGACGGTACTAGTGGTTTCTCCTCCATCCTTGGTGATCACGCACACCTTCGAGTTGTCATGATCAGACTGCAGTACGGTGTAGGGTTCCCTTTCCCACTGGTCGTCCATCTTATGTAGCCTTCTCTTTCGCTTCAGGACCTGCTCACCAGGTTCTAGGGGACCAGCAGGGGCGTGCTGGTTGAAGAGTCTTTCTTGCCTTTCTCTCACCTGGGCCAGGCTCTTCTCCACACTCTCCTGTACATTCTTGTACTGCAGTCGCCTCTCCGTATCCCAGTCCCAGTCCAGGGAGGTGTCCTCAGATGTTAGGACTCCCATCTCCAGATCTAGGGGCAGCTTACCTGGTCTGGCTCGCATCAGGTAAGCCGGGGTGCAGTTTGTAGCGTTCACCGGGGTATGGTTGTATAAGTCTATCAGGTCCGGCAGTTTCTCTGGCCACAGGCTGCATTCCTCCAGGGGCAACGTCTTCAGGAGATCAATGACTATATTGTTCATTTAATCACACATCCCGTTGGTTTGTGGGCGGTAAGGCGTTGTCCGAATCTTCTTACAGCCATAGAGGTTGCAGAACTCTTGCAAGATTTCAGCTCCGAACGCTGGACCCTGGTCCGTCAGGACCTGTTCCGGATACCCGTGTGGACGGCAGAAGTATTGCTGGAAGGCTCTGGCCGCCGTTTGGGCTGTCAAGTCTTTTACCGGGACCACCACTAGAAAACGGGAATAGTGGTCCACGATTGTCAGGGCGTAGATGTATCCTGACCGGCTTGGAGCCAATTTGACGTGGTCCAGAGCTACCAGCTCAAGAGGCTGCTGGGTGACGATGGGCTTCAAGGGTGTCTTCTGGCTGGTGCGGTCTTTTCTCCTTAAGTTACAAGGGCCACAGTCCCTACACCACTTCTCTACAGCCCCTCTCATGCCAACCCAAAAGAGCCGTCCTCTTAGCAGGAACTCCAGTTTCTTCCAACCGAAGTGCCCCGCTCTGTCATGGTAAGCCCCCAGGACCATAGCTGCATCCCGCCTTGGGACCACGACTTGCCAGGTCAGCTCTTGTGTCCGGTGGTTGACAAGTCTTCTGTACAGCTTGCCTTCATAGAGAAACAGCTTGCTCTTCTCTTTCCATAGCTGCTTGGCTTCCTCTGGAGCATCCGGATCTAAGCGGGCATCTTCCTGGGTCAGCAGATCTTTCACCAGGCGGATTGCAGGGTCACTATCTTGGGTCTCGGCCCAGCTGTGGTGAGGTAGGGGATTGATCATAACGGTTGTTAAATCTTCCTCCTTCACGCGGTGGGAGTATTGAGCGGTCCCATACCGGTGAAACGCGGGGAGTTCTACCTCCTCCAGCTCTTCTGGGTCTTCGTCACCTTCAGGTAAGTGAGGCATTCTCGATAGGGCATCAGCGTTGGCATTGGTTTTGCCTGCCCGGTACTTGATCACGAAGTCATAATTGGAGAGACGGGCCATCCACCGCTGTTCCAGGGCACCAAGTCTTGCACTGTCTAGGTGTGTTAACGGGTTGTTGTCCGTGTACACAGTGAACTTTGCGGAGGTCAGGTAATGCTTGAAGCGTTCCGTTAGGGCCCACACCACCGCCAAGAATTCTAGCTTGAAGGAGCTGTAATTCTCCGGGTTCCTCTCGGTGGGCCTCAGCTTCCGACTGGCGTACGCGATCACTCTTTCTCTGCCCTGTTGGTTTTGTGACAGTACGGCTCCCAGTCCCACATTACTGGCGTCTGTGTGGAGAATAAAAGGCTGGCCATAATCAGGGTAGGCCAGGATCTCATCCCCTGTGAGGGCCATCTTCAACTGACGGAAGGACTCCTCTTCCGTTTTATCCCACTTGAAGGGTGGCTTTTGGCTTCTGGACTTAGACTGTCCTATCAGGAGGTCCTGCATAGGAGCTGCCATCTTAGTGAACCCGGGGATGAACCTTCGGTAGTAGCCTACCAACCAGAGGAATTGCCTCACTTCCTTGATGTTCGAAGGGCTTGGCCAGCTCTTGATTGCCGTGACCTTGTCAGGGTCGGGGGCTACTCCTTCCGCACTTACCACGTGCCCTAGGTACTGGACCTTCGGTTTCAACAGGTGACACTTTGATGGTTTCACCTTCAGGCCATAGCCTGCCAGGGCTTCGAACACCTCGGCCAGGTGCTTTAGATGGTGCTCGTAAGTCTTCGAATAGACGATCACGTCGTCCAGGTAAAGGAGGACAGTCTCGAAGTTTCGGTGCCCTAGACAGCATTCCATCAGCCTCTGGAAGGTCCCTGGTGCGTTCCAGAGCCCGAAGGGCATACAGTTGAACTCGCTCAGTCCCATCGGGGTGGTGAAGGCGGTCTTCTCCTTGTCAGCCTCTGCCACAGGAACCTGCCAGTACCCGCTAGTAAGGTCCAAAGTAGAAAAGAAGTTAGCTGATTTTAGTGCGGCTAAAGACTCTTCTATTCTAGGCAGCGGATATGCGTCTTTGTGGGTGATACGGTTGATTTGTCTATAGTCCACGCACATTCTCATGGTGCCGTCTTTCTTTTTTACCAGAACCAGGGGGGCTGCCCAGGGGCTACAGCTATCTCTAATGTCCCCAGCTTCTTTCATTTCCCGCAGCATACCTTTGGCGTTCTGATAATGTGCAGGGGGTACAGGCCTGTGTCTCTCTTTTATTGGTGGGTGGCTCCCTGTGGGGATGTGGTGTTCTATCCCTTTTACTCTGCCGAAGTCTAGCGGGTGCTTACTAAAGACTCTCTCGTACTCCTGTACCACCCGGTAGACTCCTTGTTTTTGGTGCAGGGGAGTGGAGTCAGCACCCACATGGAGTTTCTGGCACCAGTCCTCCTTTTGTTTCTGGGAGCCATTACTCTCCGCCTGTGGAGAGGGAGGCAAAGGTTCCACGGCCCTGATAGCTTTGTGCTCAACAGCAAACAGTTTGGCAAGTGTAGCGTACCTGGGTAAGTGTACCTCCCTCTCCCCAATGTTGAGAATGTGAACGGGCACCCTCCCATGACGGACATCAACCACCCCCCAGGCTGTCAAAATGGTGGGCCTGCTGTCTGAGTACACGGGTTCTACCATGGCTTGGTAGTCTCTACCTCTCAACCCGATTGCAGTCCGACACCAGATCATCATTTCACTTTTGGGAGGCATGGAAATGGGGAATGGGTCACTCAGTCTTACGCTACCGATCTCACCACCAGACAGTTCTACCTGCTGCCGTCTCATCAGGGCTTTTATCTCCTTGTTGAGGACTCTCTGTTGGCTGGAACTAGCATTCACTGCCACCTGTTGTAGAATTACAATTACCTCTGAAAGACAATTTTCAATCACGTTAGTACCCACAGTTATTTTAGGGTGACTTTCACGACGGTCAATGTCCACAATAATCACTCCCTGTGCCGGTAGTTCAACTTTACCAATTTTAATGGTCATTTCCTTGAACCCCATCTGCGGCACGGGCAAGCCATTACTGGCGATGATGCTCAAGTCACTGTCTGGGTACCGTGTTATATCAGCATCAGTCCAATACTGCTTAAAAAGTACATAAGGGATAGTAGTTACTTGCGACCCGGTATCCAGCAAGGCGCTCATGGGGATACCGTTCAGCACCACGGGTAAAACCGGGCGCCCCCCCCAACGTACTTATCACGCCAATTATAAGGGCCTGGTGATCTTATGCCTGGGGGTTGGCTCTCTGCCCCAGGTTGGAGCCGTTTAAATTACAGTACCTGGAAATGTGTCCGGGCTGGTTGCATCGACGGCAAATGGGCTGTCCATCCTCTGCGTAGCGATCTGTGGGCCTTCCTCGGAACGACGGGGTCCTCCTCTGTCGACGCCACGGGACATCCTCCGGACTTGAAGCCAACTCGATGGGTCTTGACGGGTCCACTTGTAACGCCTGGACGGTCCTGGTCAATGCCGCAACGCTCCTGGTCAGCTCCTGGACTTGGTGATGCAGATCTTTCGACGGGGCTTGGTTCAGGGCCTGTGCATCGTCCCCCACAGAGTCCACAGAGGAGGGCGCCGCCTTCTGGTGGTAGGTGAGAGCAGGGCGCTGGGGGTTTATAGCGCCACTTGTTGCGGGTTCACGGAGCACCCTTATGGCCCTGTCCTTGAATTGGGCAAAGGTCAGATCAGGGTTCTGAAAGAACATGAGGCGCAGCTGGGTCCTGTGGGCGCTAGACAGCAGACCTTCTATGAACTGTTCTGTTAGTAGCTTATCCGTATCCTGCACGCTGCCAGGGTCAGCTTGTTTGATGGCTCTCAAGGCTTCCTGCAAATTTAGGGCATAGTCTCTGATGCTGTCCTGTGCCCGCTGCTTACATCCGTAGAACCGCATTTTAATTTCAGCGGAGGTACGTGTATCAAAGGTACCCCGCAGCCGGGCCAGAATGTCCTTTACGGTCCTTTTCTCCTCAGCGGGCCATTACTTTACCTCCCGCTGGGCTGTGCCAGTTAACTGCCCTGTCAGTATGCTAATCTTCTGTTCCTCTGTCAGGGGGTAAACTTGGAACAAACTGTACAGCCTTTCCTTAAAGTCAGTTAGGGCATGGGGCTCCCCTGAATACTTAGGCAACCAGGCCGCTCCATTGACGTAGGGCAGGGAAAATGGCATCACCGCTGCTGCAGCTGTGCTGGTGGTAGTGGGCGCCTCAGTGTCCGACATCTTCCTCCCCCCTAGTTAAGCGTGGCCTACCTTCTGACGATCCTCTTCTGTAGGCCGCGACTCCACTGGTGCTGCTCCGGACGAGGACCTGCGTCGCGTCCTGATGACGTCAGCGTCGCTCTCTCTCCCTTCCAGGACCTTGCGCAGCGTCGGTGCGTGGGGCGGAGATTCGGGTCTCGCGCGGTTTGGACGTCCACGCCCCTCCTCTTCCCGCGCAGCGTCCTGAAGATGGCATCCGTTGGCGGGAAAACGGCTGAAGATGGCGGGAACCGACGGAAGATGGCGGGAGACGGTTGAAAATGGCGGGAAACAGCTCCGGGTGGTGGAAAAACTCTTCTTCAGGTACGTGTACAGTCTTTTTCAGGCACGCAATACCCGTTTGTGGCGGGTTGGTTACAATCCTGCCGACTACGCCAAAGCTGACTCGCCCCCTGGGCCGTGGGGCACTCGGAGCCGGGCAATAGGGAGACGATGGGGGTAGTGGTGGCAACCCGGTCCGTGGCTTAGGGTGGTCAGGCCAGTGGCAGTCCTTTATAAGTTTTAAGTAATGTCCGACTACGCCACCCGTGGATTGCGGTCAGTGCTAACCGCCGCTGCAGTGCAGACCTCTGGGGCAGATGTAAATGTGCAGCTCCGAATAGTACAACTCCCCACGGGAAGAGTAGGGCCCCAGGGCAGTGTATGATGGATGATGGAGGGGATGATTCCAACCGCGTTAGCCAGGAAACGGAGGCCTCTTAAACAGTTCAGGGTCTTTATTAGAACAGGTAAAACGACCCAGAAACAGGCCCAGCTAGGAGGGGGCCTGGATGTCTGAGAGCAAGTGGGAAGCTGGCCCTGGTCAAGATGAGGGTGTCGGCCTACCGTGCTCTCTTTGCTCCTTCTGGCTATTTCCCTTCTGGTAATGTAACAGCCCACGTTCCTGAGCTCACCGTGTCCTCTCGCCCGTATGGCTTGCAACTTGGGTCCCTTGCTACTCCCGGCCTGGTACGGCTCTGTTGGTCCCTTCTGCTGTGGCGGAGCCTCCGGGCTTCTTAGGCCAAGGAACATACAGTCCCCTGCGGACTGGTTATCTGCTGTAGGATGTGGAATCCTCACAGCCTCAGACACCAAAGTCTGGAAGATTAGTTTCTTTATCTGCCAGGACAGACTCACTTCGCCTTTTGTCCCTGGCTCGTGGCTCTCCTACTGCCACACGTCCTCTTAGGCTGCAACACAACTGTCTGTCCCGGCTCTGGGACACCTCTCAATCCAGAGACAGGTTGTCCAGTTCTCTCTAACCCTGCCCCCAGTTCCAGCTCTTATAGGGGCAGCCTGCTCCCCCTACTGGCCTGTGACAGGAGGTATTGCATGCTAATGGCCCTTGACTAGAGGACCTCCCCTTTGCTCTCAGACACAGCTTTATTATACATTTGTGGCATCCAGGCCAGGGTGACACACATTGTGGTCCTGTTCTTGTCACAGTTTGGGCAGCGACCATTATTTCCTCTTCTCTTCTGATCGAGAAGTTCCCTTATCACTCATCTTGTAAAGTGGCACAGAGCGGTAGTCGTGACTGAACGTCTGTCTGATTTCGCTCTGGCACTTTACAGACAATGGGTGTCCCAGTCCCAGTGTGCTCTAGGGTGTGGGGTGCAGCACATTCTCTTGTAGGCCGCAGGCCTCCACTGCCTTCAGGCTTCTTTCCTCAGAAGCCGCCGCACACAATTTAGGGGACACAAAGTTCTTTGTAACAGTCAAACATATACTTGACAGTTCTAGTTCATCAGGTGGGTACAGATGGGATAAGGCACAGCAATTCACATTATCCTCCTTCTTAGCATAACTCCTCTTCAGCCCTGTTGCTAGCTCATCCTGTATTTCTCGTCCACCTCTGCAGTGCACCCGGGACTGGCCTTCAACTTCCATCTATGCAGGTCCCTGTCCATCTTCCTTTGTACTTCAGAGTACACAAAGTGTCCGGCAGCTCCTATGCCAGACCTTAGGCTCTGGACGTGACTGGAGCGACTGCTCTGGATCCCAGTAATGCCTCCCACTGCCTGGAACAAGTGACACATGCTGCCCCTAGCAGCCCACCGCACCTGAACTTCACCTTCACTATGCACTTCACTAACTCTCACTGAACTCACACTATTCTGACTCCATGACTAAGCTGCAAGCATAGGGCGCTGTGAGACACCGTTTCTAGGCTGTCTCTTTACCGTACTCACACATAGTGATGTCTTCAGATAGTTTAACTCGACTGCAAGAAGCACATTGTTGAAGATTCAGAAGAAGATTTATTTTCTAGCAGAATACTCGATGATGTGCAAATGTACAGCAGGTAAAAAGACTTTTTTAGAAACGGGCTGGAAGCACATAAGCTTCTAACATGGCTGAAGATGGTGAATGAGGAAGAAGAATGGAGAAGAAGGGAGGGGTTACTGACATCACAGCTACATCTGAGAGAGACAGGGAGAGACAAAGGACAAACTTATAAGAAAGGAAAACCTAACTGCATAGCAACAAAACAGCAACTTAATGATAGTGCAATATGGTCTGTAAGATTCCCAAATCATGGGACATGGCGCACACTATCAGGAAGTGCCCCTCTTTTTATTAACACTAGTGCCCATCCACTGCACTAGTTCTATCAATAACTATTTCCTATCTCATATACTAAACCTATTATCCTTATCCTATGTGTTATGCAATTCAAAAATTCTATAAACAAATTAGGAAATCCCAGAATTATAATAGAAACCCTAAAATACAAATGTTATTAAATCTCATTAAAAGCGGGACATATATCACCCTAAGTGAAAACAAATTAGTCACACCCCTAACGATAGACCCTTATTCAGACTGCCGGAAGAGGCACTTCTCAATCAGAGGCAGGCCACACCCATTGAGTACTATATACAGTGGGTACGGAAAGCATTCAGACCCCTTTACATTTTTCACTCCTTGTTTCATTGCAGCCATTTGGTAAATTCTAAAAAGTTCATTTTTTTTTCTCATTAAAGTACACTCTGCACCCCATCTTGACTGAAAAAAAACAGAAATGTAGAAATTTTTGCAAATTTATTAAAAAAGGAAAACTGAAATATCACATGGTCATAAGTATTCAGACCCTTTGCTCATATTTAAGTCACATGCTGTCCATTTCTTGTGATCCTCCTTGAGATGGTTCTACTCTTTCATTGGAGTCCAGCTGTGTTTAATTAAACTGATAGGACTTGATTTGGAAAGGCACACACCTGTCTATATAAGACCTCACAGCTCACAGTGCATGTCAGACCAAATGAGAATCATGAGCTCAAAGGAACTGCCTGTTACGATGTTAGTAGATACCCTGAAGTCCAATGGCGTGGGCCAAAAGCAGAGACTGAGACAAGAGTAGTGTGAAAGTCTATTTTAAACTCAAGTGCAAAAGATCACAGCAAACAGTTTATGAAGGTAAGTTCATTCCAAACAACACTTCTTAGAACCTAATCTGTAAGGCACGGCCTTCATTACTATTAGGGTATGTAAACGTTAACGATAGTCCAAGTTTACTTAGGTACAGTAATATGCAAACAGAAATAAGGATAGTAAGCAGACGTAGGCATTCCTCAGTTGATTGTGGACTCACGTAGTGCAGAAGAGAAGACAAACTGGAATATGGATCTGGATATTGAAGAATGCAGAAGGTGCAGCGGAGCAAACAGCGATGTCTTAAACCAGAATGAGGGAAATTATGCCAGAATGGGGACAATATGCCAGAGAGGGGCCCATGATGGGGGAAAATGTTATAGCATGAGGTCTGACCCAATTCCCAACTCCATTTGCTGAAATGCAGCCCCAAACTTACAGGACCCTTCACCGTGGTTATGCATCACTATTGACCACAGACACTCATTATTGTTCTGCTCTCCAGCCCTTCAGTGAACAAACTCCCTACAGTAACAACCACATTTTTCATATTTTGGCTCAACCGCGCACATCTTGCCAATCCCCCCCCCTCCTTCCCCGTTTTCTCTGTTTTAATGCAGTGACTCAGCGTCACTTGGCCTTGTTTTGATGTGGAAGATATGGCTTTTTCACCATAATTCTGCTATGAAGACCACTTCTGGCCAGTCTTCTCTGAACAGTAGATGAGTGAAGCTGAGTCCCACTGGTTGCTGCCAGTTCTGAGCTGATGGCACTGCTGGACATCTTCCGCTTTTGAAGGAAAGTAACCATAATGTGTCATACATCTGCTGCACTAAGTTTCCTTGGCCGACCACTGCATCTACTGACCTCGACGTTGCACATTTTCTTGTGCATCTTCACAAGTGCTTGAATGACACATCTTGAACCCTCAATCTGCTTTGAAATTTGTGCCTTAGAGACCTTGCTGATGTAGTATAACTTCCTTGTGTATTCTTGCTCAGTCTTGCCATGGTGTATGACCAGACACCTGACTGCATTATTACAAAATCCCTGACTTTGACGCTGTTTTAAAGTGAAAAGTTGGTCACACCAAATATTGATTGGATCTAGCTTTTTCGTTTGTTCATTCACTTGTATTTTGTTAATTGATTAAATAGATCATTAACATTTCTATTTTTGAAGCATTCTTACTTTACAGCATTTTTTCTACACATTTCTAAAAATTATTTTTATGTGTCTTTTATTTGCTCATTAATAATCTGATATACCTTTTGGTATTTTGTGTATAGTTGTTTTTTTGCTGTTGGGGTAAATTGTAGGATATTGATTTCAGAGGGGTTTCCTGATCCTTTGATTGTAGGAATGAGTGGTATATATGTGCTAATAAATTAGGACAAACGTAGGAAATTTAGGAAAACAATTGGACATATCGGCAGTAATAACATGCTGATTGTGATGTCATGAAGATGACTTGAATTTCCACCATTAAGAGAACAGCATTGCTGGTCATTTATATTAAGTAAATTGGATATTCATTCTTCTCGATTGTGATGTCATGAAGATGACTTGAATTTCAACCAATCAGAGATCAGCATGTTTCAGGTCACCCAGATAGAACAGTCCATGAAACATGAGTCACGGCCACTGTGAGGTCATAATGCTGATTAGAATTTCCACCAATCAGAAAACAGAATTGCCCAGAAGAACCACCCAGGAGGTATGAGTCATCGCCACTGTGAGGTCATAATGCTGACCAATCACAGAGCAGCCATGCCCAGATTTTCCACCAATCACAGAGCAGGCACCCCCAGATTTTCCACCAATCAGAGATAAGCAGTGGGTATAAATAGCAGCCACACCCAGATTTTCCACCAATCAGAGATCAGCAGTGGGTATAAATAGCTGCTGCCGCCTGCCCGGCTTAGCCTTGCACTGGTTGGGTCTCTCTCTTTTACTCTCTCTTGGTATCTCCCGGTATCTATCCCTCCCCTCTCTCTTCTCTCTCTCTCTCTTTGACCCAACGGCCCTCTTAAGGGCTACCCCAAATGTGTAAAAGATAGAACCAATATTTGTGTTGTTTGTCCGTTTTATGAGCCTTTGATTAACCCCTTCCCACTCTTTGCTATATATATATATATATATATATATATATATATATTTATTATGTGCAGGTGGGCCTTAAAGGGATTTTCCAGGACAAACATTTTGATGGCTTATCCCCTGGTTAGCTCATTAATATCAGATTTGTGGGGGTCCGGCACACGGCACCTCCACTAATCAGCTGTTTGCAGCTTCGGCCGAGGTCAGATGTAAACAGTGTTGAGGAGCTGAAAAATCACTGATCTGTTCACTCTGTAGTGGCCGCTCCCTGGTGCTGCAGATCAGCTCCTATTACATGAATATTAGCTGATCTGCAGGACCCACAGTACAGTGAATGGAGCTGTGATGTTCAATCTTCACACTATTTACACTTGAGCGCTGCAATCAGCTGATGGGTAGAGCCGGTGCCGCGTGTCGGAGCCCCACCGATCTGATATTGATAACCCATCCCCAGGATAAATCATCATTATTATACTACTCATACATGAAGAAAGCGAGGTGGCACACCGATTTAATAAAATCTTCTTTTATTCCATTTCCATTAAAAATACAGGGAAGCGGCGCCTTTTGCGGACGACGGCCGTTTCGCGTGTCTATCACGCTTCTACGGGTCGAGGCATATGGTCATGGGGGTGTGCAGGGGTTAAAATACTCCCGACCCCACCCCCTGCACCAAACAGCCATACAAAATGTTACAACAAAAAATACATTAAAAACAACCACCCAGGAGGTATGAGTCATCGCCACTGTGAGGTCATAATGCTGACCAATCACAGAGCAGCCACACCCAGTTTTTCCACCAATCAGAGCAGCCATACCCAGATTTTCCACCAATCAGAGATCAGCAGTGGGTATAAATAGCCGCTGCCGCCTGCCCGGCTTAGCCTTGCACTGGTTGGGCCTCTCTTTTTTCCCTCTCTTGGTATCTCCCGGTATCTCTCCCTTCCCTCTCTCTTCTCTCCCTCCCCTCTCTCTTCTCTCTCTCTCTTTGACCCAATGGCCCTCTTAAGGGCTACCCCAAATGTGTAAAAGATAGAACCAATATTTGTGTTGTTTGTCCGTTTTATGGATGGAGCGAGACATGATGTCCCAGATGTGTCCCGGATTCAGGTCTGGGGAACGGGCGGGCCAGTCCATAGCTTCAATGCCTTCATCTTGCAGGAACTGCTGACACACTCCAGCCACATGAGGTCTGGCATTGTCCGGCATTAGGAGGAACCCAGGGCCAACCACACCAGCATATGGTCTCACAAGGGGTCTGACGATCTCATCTCGGTACCTAATGGCAGTCAGGCTACCTCTGCCGAGCACAAGGAGGGCTGTGCGGCCATCCAAAGAAATGCCACAGAGCACCAGGATTGGCAAAGTCGCCACTGGCGCCCTGTGCTCTTCACAGATGAAAGCAGGTTCACACTGAGCACATGTAACAGACGTGACAGAGTCTGGAGACGCCGTGGAGAGCGATCTGCTGCCTGCAACATCCCTCAGCATGACCGGTTTGGTAGTGGGTCAGTAATGGTGTGGGGTGGCATTTGTTTGGAGGGCCGCACAGTTCCCTTTATTTTTTGAGCAGTGCATATACATATATAAAATGTTCCTCCCCCACCATGTGACATACTGCATACCTCATAGGGACAGCAGTCAGGAAGCACCAGTAGTACCAGCAGCTCCCACAGTACAATGCAAATGTAGCATTCTCAGCGTGTACTGACCAATGCTGTCCACCAGGTGGCATCAGCAGGAAATTACAGGGATGAGACAAGCACTGCATGACAGCCCCGCCCCAATCTGCCCTATACCAGACACGCCCCCTACCAACGCCCCACCCCCGCTGCCATGACAACCGAATTGTTTAATGGCAGAATGAGACCTTATATGAGCAAAGAAGTAGCGGCCGGAGAGCGGGGTCCGCACAGGTGAGCGCCCCCATAACACAGTGTATGTACTGCACGTCAGCTCTATGGCAGACTGTCACCTGTGCTGGATCCAGTATGTGTTACACTTATATCTGTACAGAGACACAGAGGACGCAGCGGGGCCCTGTTGCTATATATTTGTGTGTGTGTGTATATATACAGTATATATATATGTGTGTGTATATACAGTATATATATATATATATATATGTGTGTGTCTATATACAATATATATATGTGTGTGTCTATATACAGAATATACTGTATATGTGTGTGTGTATATACAGTATATATATATGTGTGTGTCTATATACAGTATATATGTGTGTGTGTCTATATACAGTATATATATATATGTGTGTGTGTGTGTATATATACACAATATATATATATGTGTTGTGTATATATACAATATATATATATATATATATATATATGTGTGTGTGTGTATATATATATATATATATATATGTGTGTGTATATATACAGTATATATATGTGTGTGTATATACAGTACAGAAAAAAGTTTGGACACACCTTCTCATTTAAAGATTTTTCTGGATTTTCATGACTTTGAAAATTGTACATTCACACTGAAGGCATCAAAACTATGAATTAACACATGTGGAATTATATACTTAACAAAAAAGTGTGAAACAACTGAAAATATGTCTTATATTCTAGGTTCTTCAGAGTAGCCACCTTTTGGTTTGATGACTGCTTTGCACACTCTTGGCATTCTCTTGATGAGCTTCAAGAGGTAGTCACCGGAAATGGTCTTCCAACAATCTTGAAGGAGTTCCCAGAGATGCTTAGCACTTGTTGGCCCTTTTGCCTTCACTCTGTGGTTCAGCTCACGCCAAACCATCTCGATTGAGTTCAGGTCTGGTGACTGTGGAGGCCAGGTCATCTGGCGTAGCCCCCCATCACTCTCTTTCTTGGTCAAATAGCCCTTACAAAGCCTGGAGGTGTGTTTGGGGTCATTGTCCTGTTGAAAAATAAATGATGGTCCAACTAAACGCAAACCAGATGGAATAGCATGCCACTGCAAGATGCTGTGGTAGCCATGCTGGTTCAGTATGCCTTCCATTTTGAATAAATCCACAACAGTGTCAGCAGCAAAGCACCCCCACACCATCACACCTCCTCCTCCATGCTTCACGGTGGGAACCAGGCATGTAGAGTCCATCCGTTCACCTTTTCTGCGTCGCACAAAGACACGGTGGTTGGAACCAAAGATCTAAAATTTGGACTCATCAGACCAAAGCACAGATTTCCAGTGGTCTAGTGTCCATTCCTTGTGTTCTTTAGCCCAAACAAGTCTCTTCTTCTTGTTGCCTGTCCTTAGCAGTGGTTTCCTAGCAGCTATTTTACCATGAAGGCCTGCTGCACAAAGTCTCCTCTTAACTGTTGTTGTAGAGATGTGTCTGCTGCTAGAACTCTGTGTGGCATTGACCTGGTCTCTAATCTGAGCTGCTGTTAACCTGCGATTTCTGAGGCTGGTGACTCGGATAAACTTATCCTCAGAAGCAGAGGTGACTCTTGGTCTTCCTTTACTGGGGCGGTCCTCATGTGACCCAGTTACTTTGTAGCGCTTCATGGTTTTTGCAACTGCACTTGGGGACACTTTCAAAGTTTTCCCAATTTTTCGGACTGACTGACCTTCATTTCTTAAAGTAATGATGGCCACTCGTTTTTCTTTACTTAGCTGCTTTTTTCTTGCCATAATACAAATTCTAACAGTCTATTCAGTAGGACTATCAGCTGTGTATCCACCAGGCTTCTGCACAACACAACTGATGGTCCCAACCCCATTTATAAGGCAAGAAATCCCACTTATTAAACCTGAGAGGGCACACCTGTGAAGTGAAAACCATTTCCGGTGACTACCTCTTGGCTACTTTGAAGAACCTAGACTATAAGACATATTTTCAGTTGTTTCACACTTTTTTGTTAAGTATATAATTCCACATGTGTTAATTCATAGTTTTGATGCTTTCAGTGTGAATGTACAATTTTCATAGTCATGAAAATACAGAAAAATCTTTAAATGAGAATGTGTGTCCAAACTTTTGGTCTGTACTATATAATCAAAAGATGTCAGCAGAACATCGGATGGAGTCAGTTTATTATCTGCAATGGAGCAGCTTAACATTGTATGTACCTTTGACATTGCTATGTAGTCCAAACCATCAGAGCAGTTAAAGACCACACACTGCACGGCCAGCGCCTTGGCCAAATCTTTGGTGGTCTCAGTTTTTCCTGTGCCGGCCGGACCTTCTGGAGCTCCACCAAGATTTAGATAAAAAGCACCGATCTACCAATGAAACATGAAAGAACTGGTATGAAATATCAATAATAATTGCTAATAAGTTTCATGCATCATACAAAAGTCAAAAACATTTCTGAGCATAATCCATCACATCATAGCAGAGTCCGCTAGCATCGGTCAGTGAGCGGAGTGATGACCAGGCGTGGGGAGCTGCCCAGGTACTCATAGGCGGACTTCACATTGCAGTTGATGATTCGCACTCTCGCATTCTCATTCTCCCAGTAATAGCGGAGTTGGGCAAGCCACCGGAAGTCTGTTCATGAGAAACTCCTGAGGAATGTAGGAAAAGATAGTCAACCTCTAAGACACTGCAGAATCACAAGGGAGAGTTTCTAAAGGGAAGGCAAATGCACATACATTATAGGACAAAACTCCTAGTCACCGAATTCTGCTTTTTTCATTTAGTCCCATTGCCCACGGTGTATAACATCCGGACTCTCAGCCCCCAGTTTATAAAATCCGGCCTCTCGCCTCCCCCGGTGTATAACATCCACCCCTCGCCCCTAGTTTAGTATAACATCTCTCCCCTCGCCCCCCGCCAGTGTATAAAATCCATCCCCTCAACCCCACTGTATAACATCCAACCCCAAGCGCTCCATTGCATAACATCTGGCCCCCAGGGTATAACATCCGGCCCCCAGCCCCGGTGTATAACATCTGTCCCCTCGCCCCCCCCCGCCAGTGTATAAAATCCATCCCCTCAACCCCACTGTATAACATCCAACCCCAAGCGCTCCATTGCATAACATCTGGCCCCCAGGGTATAACATCCGGCCCCCAGCCCCGGTGTATAACATCTGTCCCCTCGCTCCGTCCCCCTGGTGTATAACATCCGGCCTCTCGCCCCCCCGGTGTATAATATCCGTCCCCTCGCCCCCCCCCCGCCAGTGTATAAAATCCATCCCCTCAACCCCACTGTATAACATCCAACCCCAAGCCCTTCTTTGCATAATATCCGGCCCCCAGCCCCGGTGTATAACATCTGTCCCCTCGCTCCCTCCCCCTTGTGTATAACATCTGGCCTCTCGCCCCCCCGGTGTATAATATCCGTCCCCTCGCCCCGGTGTATAATATCCGTCCCCCCGCCCCTGGTGTATAATATCCGTCCCCTCGCCCCTGGTGTATAATATCCGTCCCCTCACCCCTGGTGTATAATATCCGTCCCCTCGCCCCTGGTGTATAATATCCGTCCCCTCACCCCGGTGTATAATATCCGTCCCCTCACCCCGGTATATAATATCCGTCCCCTCGCCCCTGGTGTATAATATCCGTCCCCTCACCCCTGGTGTATAATATCCGTCCCCTCGCACCTGGTGTATAATATCTGTCCCCTCGCCCCTGGTGTATAATATCCGTCCCCTCGCACCTGGTGTATAATATCTGTCCCCTCGCCCCTGGTGTATAATATCCGTCCCCTCACCCCTGGTGTATAATATCCGTCCCCTCGCCCCTGGTGTATAATATCCGTCCCCTCACCCCTGGTGTATAATATCCGTCCCCTCGCACCTGGTGTATAATATCCGTCCCCTCGCACCTGGTGTATAATATCCGTCCCCTCGCACCTGGTGTATAATATCCGTCCCCTCGCCCCTGGTGAATAATATCCGTCCCCTCGCACCTGGTGTATAATATCTGTCCCCTCACCCCTGGTGTATAATATCCGTCCCCTCGCCCCGGTGTATAATATCCGTCCCCCCGCCCCTGGTGTATAATATCCGTCCCCCCGCCCCTGGTGTATAATATCCGTCCCCTCGCCCCTGGTGTATAATATCCGTCCCCTCGCCCCTGGTGTATAATATCCGTCCCCTCGCACCTGGTGTATAATATCCGTCCCCTCGCCCCTGGTGAATAATATCCGTCCCCTCGCACCTGGTGTATAATATCCGTCCCCTCGCACCCGGTGTATAATATCTGTCCCCTCGCCCCTGGTGAATAATATCCGTCCCCTCGCACCTGGTGTATAATATCTGTCCCCTCACCCCTGGTGTATAATATCTGTCCCCTCGCCCCTGGTGAATAATATCCGTCCCCCCGCCCCTGGTGAATAATATCCGTCCCCCCGCCCCTGGTGTATAATATCCATCCCCTCGCCCCTGGTGTATAATATCCGTCCCCTCGCCCCTGGTGTATAATATCCGTCCCCTCGCCCCTGGTGTATAATATCCGTCCCCTCGCCCCTGGTGAATAATATGCGTCCCCTCGCACCTGGTGTATAATATCTGTCCCCTCACCCCTGGTGTATAATATCCGTCCCCTCGCACCTGGTGTATAATATCCGTCCCCTCGCCCCTGGTGTATAATATCCGTCCCCACGCCCCCCGGTGTATAATATCCGTCCCCTCACCCCGGTATATAATATCCGTCCCCTTGCTCCTCAGTGTATAACATCCAGCCCTCGGACAGTATAACATCTAGCCCCTCGTACCCCTAGGGTATAACATCTGGCCCCTCGGCCTTGTATAACATTAAGACTCTCGCCCCCCACCAGTGTATAACATCAATCCCCACGCCCCCCGGTGTATAACATCCGCCCTCCCATGCGGTGTGCTGTTACTAACATATGACAGAACGGCTGGTGGTGCAGAGCTCTCTGATACCAGCGCGGTCCTGTAATAGGAGCCACCGGGGTAACAAGTCTGGATATTACATTTCTTCCCTCCTAAATCTTCCCCCATCACATGTGAGTGATATTATTAAGGAGTGGAAGGAACTGCAGCAACTCAGGAGACCCCAGAACATTACAGAGCGGGGTCACTGAGTGCTGAGGAGCAGAGGGCAGAACGCTCTCCTGACTCCATAACTGCAGAGTCCAGATCTACTTTGGTAACAACATCACCACAAACACTGCGCCCCCGCCTGGAGCTTTATGGCCGAGCAGCTGCATGCAGCCTTACATCACCAAGCACGATGCCGAGCGTCGGATGGAGTGGTGTGAAGCCGCCACCACAGGACTCTGGAGGAGACCTGTTCTGTGCAGTGACGGATCACACTTCTCTATCTGGCATCTGATGGACGAGTCTGGATTTGGTGAATGCCAGGAGAACGTTACCCTATTAACTGCATTGTGCCCGCTGGGCAGTTTGGTGGTGGAGGTATGGCCTTGTTTTTAGGGGGTGGTCTAGGCCCCTTAGTTCCAGTGAAAAGATATCTTAATGCTTCAGCACAAGACATTTTAAACAATTGTAGCTTCCAACCCTAAGGGAATAGAAGAGCAGAACTGTTTCCCACACGTTCTCAACCTCAACCCCACTAAACACCTTTAGGATGATTAATTAGAACAAATACTGGAGAATGGCAGCATAAATATGTCACCGCCACATAGGGAAGAACAATGTCAGGCACACATCAATTACATTGCCATATGTCTGCTCAGGCTTAGAATGGCTGACCACTCGGAGAATGACATAATACCCACAAAGAAACCGAACAAAAGGTCATTAAAGGAATTGACATAAAACCCCTTTATTAGTCCATCCATGGTTATAGAACGACACTGCACAGAGGAGGGCGCACACACCATTGATAGAAAATATTACAAACCGCACCTAGGCCATCGAAACCACTGACTATAAAGAAGATCAATTGTGGCAATGAGTCATATACAGGGGATGCCGACACCTACAGATGCCAAAACATTCCTATATAGGGACCACCATCTCAATATGCAGAAATGACTACTGCCCCATAGACGTCATTGTAAGTACACCCCAAGATTGCTTTACTGTGACAAGATCAATTGTGTCCTATGAAAACTCAAAGAAAAGAGGGGGGAACATAACATAGATATGGAAAGAACATAGGAATATGGTGAAATGTATGAAGGTGCTCGGCATACTGAGCTGTGATATCTGTAGAGGGACGGACTCCATATTAACATCCTGGATATGGATTAGAATAGGAGGCCATAAAAGCCCCTGTAGGTGTAATGTGGAGGGGGCACAATACCTTTCTCCATGTAGTGTATAATAAATAGAACATGGTATTGGAAAGTTTGCTGCCAGCCATGATGTTTGCACAAACCTGTTTCGATCATTTCCCTGACCACGTCACGAGCGTGCCCCTCTATGGTGACGAGAGCCCCCAATGTGCTGCGAGTCTGCTGGGACAATTTGCCTCCTCGCAAATTGCTCCAAATACCCAGATGTACCTCTATAAAACCCTGCTACAAACAGCATGGAAAACTCAATGCAGATGGATTAATTTTATGCTGGTATTATGGGAAATCCCATACAATGTCTTCCCTTATTGGTAGATATGACGAGAGTAGAGATGAGCGAATGGATTTGCAGGACTCTGGTCCAACAGTCCGGTCAGTATTCCACGGCCGCAGGACCGGAGCCCCGTGAACCGGCATCTCCGGCTCCTCTTTTGATGTCGATGTCATAGTTGTGGTGTGAGGCACAAATGACATCACGCCTGGTCGGCTAATCAAAAGAGGAGCCAGGGATGCCGGCATGTAAGAGGCGGTTAGCAAGGCTCCCATCCAACAGCCACAGACTACTAACCTGCTCTCTTAGACCAAGGTCCTGCAAATTTAGTTGCGCATCTCTAGACAAGATGCATGAATCAATGCAAAATCCCAACAATACTATGGAGCCTTTTGGGTACCTTCAAGATATTGAGCCGCTGTACAACTGCAACCCCCAGGAGAAGACCCCTGGGCAAGAACACTACATGGGCTCTTTGCAGTCTAATAACGTACTGTGAAATAAGCTGCTTGCATCTTTGGATGTGAATGTGGGTCCCCTTACCTCTGTTGCACCAATGGTATATCCCCCCCTGGAAACTCCTATAAGCTGCGTCTCTGGGTATGACAGTCTATTAGCAGGAGAACTCATGAAGTCTGTCTATGAATGTATATATATGTATTTCTCCCAGAAAATTATTACAATTACACGTTTTGTTGTTCACATGTTTATTTCATTTGTGTATATTGGAACAACACAAAAAGAAGATATTAGTCAACAATTTTGGTTCTCAAGACCTCAGACAGTTCTCTTCTCCTCTTTCTGTTCTCCCTGCTTAGTGTGGCACGTAACAACGCAAAGACTGAGTCAACTTTTCCCCTTTGTATCAGGTTTCAGGTGTGATTTTCATATTGCCCGCACCTTTTACTTGCCACAGGTGAGTTTGAACGAGCATCACATGCTTGAAACAAAATTGTTTACCCACAATTTTGGAAAGATGCCAACAATTTTGTCCGACCCATTTATGGGGTTTTGTGTGAAATTATATCCAATTTGCCTTTTTTTGTGTTGTTCCAATACATACAAAGGAAATAAACATGTGTATAACAGAAAATACACATGCAATTTTTTATGGAAAAATACTTCATTTTCTGGAACAACTTCAAGGGTGCCAACACTTCCGGCCATGACTGTTTATAGTGAAGCAACCTTGATCAGTAAAGGAGCTTATGCCGTACCTCCGGGCCACTGTCGATAGCTTCATGCACTTCACTTGTCCAGAACATGAGACACACAGAGCACGACCTGTCCCGGCCATTCCCTCACCCAGTCTTTTCTTGCAGTCGCAGGGTATGCCTTTTAAAAAAGAAAGTTAAATTACGTTGACAGAAGCATTTAAGAGAGGGACAACCTTACTAGTATTATCTAGCAAATTCATTTCTACCGATTGCAGGTAGAAGATCTGCTACCTGGCTCTATTGCAAGAGATACATCATCCACAAATCATTCACTGCCGCCAAATAATCTTATACAAATATAAAAGAACTAGATGGTGGCCCGATTCTAATGCATCGGGTATTCTAGAATAGGTATGCGGCCGACCGGGTGCAATCAGCAGAGCTGTGTTTAAATTTGGCGCCAAAATCGCTGATTGGTCGCGTTCGGCAACCGCGACCAATCAGCAAAGCGGTGTTTAAATTTGGCGGCAATATCGATGATTGGTCGCGGGCGGCGGCCGCGACCAATCAGCGAACCGTGTTAGTGAGGACTGGAGAGCGTGTTTAAATTTGGCACCAAAATCGCTGATTAGTCGCGACCAATCAGCCGAGCGGTGTTTAAATTTGGCGCCAATACTGCTGACTGGTCATGGCCGCCGACCGCGACCAATCAGCAGAGCGATGCAGAGCGGGGTTTAAATTCGGCGCCAAAATCACAGATTGGTCGCCGGCCGTGACCAAACAGCAGAGCATTCTTTAAATTTGGCGCCAAAATCGCTGATTGGTCGAGGCCGGCGACAGCGAACAATCAGCAGAGCGTTGTTTAAATTTGGCGCCAATCTCGCTGATTGGTCGCGGCCGCCATCCGCGACCAATCAGCAGAGCGGCGTTTAAATTTGGCGCCAATCTCGCTGATTGGTCGCGGCTGGCGGCCGCGACCAATCAGCAGTGCGGTGTTTAAATTTGGCACCAAAATCGCTGATTAGTCGCGGCTGGCGGCTGCGACCAATCAGCAGAGCAGGGTTTAAATTTGGCACCAATAATGCTGATGGGTCTTTGCCGGCGACCGCGACCAATCAGCACAGCGGGGTTTACATTTGGCCCCAATGCTGCTGATTGGTCACGGTCGCCGGCCGAGACCAATCAGCAGAGCGGTGTTTAAATTTGGCACCAAAAACGCAGATTGGTCGCGGCCGGTGGTTGCGACCAATCAGCAGAGTGAGGTTTAAATTTGGCGCCAATACTGCTGACTGGTCACGGCCGACAACCGCGACCAATCAGCAGAGCGTTGTTTAAATTTTGCGCCAATACAGCTGATTGATCTCGGCCAGCGACCGCGATCAATCAGCAGAGCGTTGCTTAAATTTGGCGCCAATCTCGTTGATTGGACGCGTCCGGCGTCCGCATCCAATCAGCACAGCAGTGTTTAAATGTGGCGGCAAGATCGGTGAATGGTCGCGGCCGCTATTTAAATGTGGCGCCCAAATCGGTGATTGGTTGCGGGCAGCGGACGCGACCAATCAGCAGAGCGGTGTTTAACTTTAGCGCCAAGATCACTGATTGGTCGGGTGTGGAGAGCGCGACCAATCAGCGAATCGTATTGGTGAGGAGCGGGGAGCGGAATCGTATTAGAGAGGACAGGGGAGCGCCCCTGCCTGTGCGGCTACTTCCGCTGCGAGAACCCGGGACATGAGCGGGCGCTCGGAGCAGAAGTATCCCGACCCGCAGCGCCGCTCCCCGGTCCTCCCTTCACACCCTAGCCGCTGATGTCCCCACAGTATCCGCAGGGTGTTACAAAGGTCCGGACATTTGTGTTCAAAATCGCTGATTGGTCGCGGGCGCTGCCCGCGACCAATCACCGATTTGGGCGCCAATTTTAAATATCGGCCGCGACCAATCACCGATCTTGGCTCCACATTTAAACACCGCTGTGCTGATTGGTCGCCGACGCTGGGCGCGACCAATCACCGATTTTGGCGCCACATTTAAATTTAAATAGCGGCCGCGACCAATTGGATGTCAGCGCCGCTCCCCGGTCCTCCCTTCACACCCTAGCCGCATGGATGTCAGCGCCGCTGCCTGTGCGGATAGTTCCGCTGCAAGAACCCGGGACATGAGCGGGCGCTCGCAGCAGAAGTATCCGGACTCGCAACGCCGCTCCCCGGTCCTCCCTTCACACCCTAGCCACTGATGTCCCCACAGTATCCGCATGGTGTTACAAAGGTCAGAACATCTGTGTTAAAAATCGCTGATTGGTCGCTGGCGCTGGCCGCGACCAATCACCGATCTTGGCGGCAAATTCAAACACCGCTGTGCTGATTGGTCGCCGACGCTGTGCGCGACCAATCACCAATTTTGGCGGCACATTTAAATAGCGTCCGCGACCAATCAGTACAGCGATGTTTAAATGTTGAGCCAAGATCGGTGATTGGTCGCGGCCGATATTTAAATTTGGCGCCTAAATCGGTGATTGGTCGGCGGCAGCGTCAGCGACCAATCAGCGATTTTTAACACAAATGTCCGGACCTTTGTAACACCATGCGGATACTGTGGGGACATCAGCGGCTAGGGTGCGAAGGGAGGACCGGGGAGCGGCGCTGCGGGTCGGGATACTTCTGCTGCGAGCGCCCGCTCATGTCCCGGGTTCTCGGAGCGGAAGTATCCGCACAGGCAGCGGCGCTGACATCCATGCGGCTAGGGCGTGAAGGGAGCACCGGGGAGCGGCGCTGACATCCAATTGGTCGCGGCCGCTATTTAAATGTGCCGCACAAATCGGTGATTGGTCGCCGACTTGGCCCGCAACCAATCACTGATCTTGCGGCCAAAGTTAAACACTACGGTGCTAATTGGTCGCGGACGCTGACAGCGACCAATCACCGATTTGGGCGCCACATTCAAATATCGGCCGCGACCAATCACCGATCTTGGCTCCACATTTAAACACCGCTGTGCTGATTGGTTGCCGACGCTGGGTGCGACCAATCACCGATTTTGGTGCCACATTTAAATAGCGTCCGCGACCAATCCGCACAGCGGTGTTTAAATGTGGAGCCAAGATCGGTGATTGGTCGCGGCCGATATTTGAATGTGGCGCCAAAATCGGTGATTGGTCGCTGTCAGCGTCCGCGACCAATCAGCACCGTAGTGTTTAACTTTTGCGGCAAGATCCGTGATTGGTTGTGGGCCAAGACCGCGACCAATCACCGATTTGTGCGGCACTTTTAAATAGCATCCGCGACCAATTGGATGTCAGCGCCGCTCCCCGTTCCTCCCTTCACACCCTAGCCGCATGGATGTCAGCGGCGCTGCCTGTGCGGATACTTCCGCTCCGAGAACCCGGGACATGAGCGGGCGCTCGGAGCAGAAGTATCCCGACCCGCAGCGCCGCTCCCCGGTCCTCCCTTCACACCCTAGCCGCTGATGTCCCCACAGTATCCGCATGGTGTTACAAAGGTCTGGACATTTGTGTTAAAAATCGCTGATTGGTCGCTGGCGCTGCCCGCGACCAATCACCGATTTGGGCGCCAAATTTAAATATCGGCCGCGACCAATCACCGATCTTGGCTCCACATTTAAACACCGCTGTGCTGATTGGTCGCGGCTGATATTTAAATTTGGCGCCCAAATCGGTGATTGGTCGCGGGCAGCGCCAGCGACCAAACAGCGATTTTTAACACAAATGTCCGGACCTTTGTAAGACCATGCGGATACAGTGGGGACATCAGCGGCTAGGGTGTGAAGGGAGGACCGGGGAGCGGCGCTGCGAGTCCAGATACTTCTGCTGCGAGCGCCCGCTCATGTCCCGGGTTCTCGGAGTGGAAGTATCCGCACAGGCAGCGCCGCTGACATCCATGCGGCTAGGGTGTGAAGGGAGGACCGGGGAGCGGCGCTGACATCCATGCGGCTAGGGTGTGAAGGGAGGACCGGGGAGTGGCGCTGACATCCAATTGGTCACGGACGCTATTTAAAAGTGCCGCACAAATCGGTGATTGGTCGCTGTCTTGGCCCGCGACCAATGACTGATCTTGGCGCCAAAGTTAAACACTATTGTGCTGATTGGTCGCGGACGCTGACCGCGACCAATCACCGATTCGGGCGCCAAATTGAAATATCGGCCGCGACCAATCACCGATTTTGGCGCCAAATTTAAATATCGGCCGCGACCAATCACCACAGCGGTGTTTAAATGTGGAGCCAAGATCGGTGATTGGTCGCGGGCAGCGTTGGCGACCAATCAGCACAGCGGTGTTTAAGTTTTGCGCCAAGATCAGTGATTGGTCGGGTCCGAAGACCGCGATCAATCATCGAATCGTCTTGGTGAGGACCGGGGAGCGGCGCTGCCTGTGCGGCTACTTCCGCTGCGAGAACCCGGGACATAGCGGGCGCTCACAGCAGAAGTATCCCGACCCGCAGCGCCGCTCCCCGGTCCTCCCTTCCGCATGGAGGTCAGCGATGCCGGCGGTCCTTCCGCTGCTACCGGCCGGGAGATGAGCGCCTCGCGGCGCTCATCTTCCGGCTGCATCTCCATCCCGCAGATGGGTCCGTCGGTCGGGTTCCTTCTGCTGTTGCCGGCCGGGAGATGAGCGCCTTGCGCCGGTCATCTCCCGGCTGCATCGCCGCTCAGCTCCGTCCCGCAGATGAGCCGCTAACGGCCGCCATCTTTTTTTAGAAATCCCCCGGCGCTGATTGGCCGCTGCCGGACCAATGAGCGACGCGGGATTTCCTGGACAGACAGACACACAGACAGACAGACGGGATAAGACGATTATATATATAGACTAGATTAGTTCCAATTAATGCTTTTGGTCTGTAGGTAGATCCGTACCATTCGTGACCGAGCAATAACATCATGCACGCTCCTTAACATGACATCTTCCCCTTGGATGAGCCACTTCTCCACGGCCCCCCGAGCCTCGGAGGTGGAGATGGTCTGGATGAGCTCTACGCGTTCCCCCTCGGTGCTGTACATGGCTTTGATGTCCAGGTTAGGAAGGAACTCCAGCTTTGCGATGCCTTCAAAGCCCTTCTTTAGATGTGGTTGGACCCGCAGAGGATCTTTAGTCTCAGAGACAATTTCTAGCATTTCATCGTTGGACAGGAAGAAAAAGCTAAAGCGAAAATGCACAATATGATAAAGATGTCATTAAAGTATTGGGTCAGGCGCCATTTGTATTAGTGTCTATGTGAGAAAATAGAAAAGCAAAGCTTTAAAGTAAAGATTCAGTCCCCATACACATTGGATTAAAATAGTTTAAACCTGACGATTGCAGCAGGACCGGCCTACCCACTGATGTGTATGGGGGTCTCCTGACTCTCCCCCGATAGAGGATGTCAGGGCCAGAAGGATCGGGCAGATGGGATTTCAATACCCGGTCTTTTGGTTCTCAGGGGAGATAACCCGCTGCCGGAGGTGTCCAGTACCGACTTTCTCCTCTCTCCCCATTAAAACCACATGACTGTTCAGCAGAATAGGTGGGAGTCAGGAGAAATAGCCAAATAACCATTCAGACCACGGGTATCTCATATCTCATGCGTATGGTTAGCTTAAAGGGGCTATCCAGCTTTGGGAACTTTTTTTTATTTAACTGAAATGTGTATTCCCATCTCCAGGATTCCACCTCAATATGTAGTATGCGTAATAATAATAATATTAGCAAATACCTCCAATTAGAAGTTTAGTATAGTTCTTCTGATTTGTTTTGTCGCTTACCCCATGTGCAGGGCATTGCAGTAGCTTAGGTTACGACCGCTAGAAAATAACTGTCACTATATGAGTGGTCGTAACCATGGATACCGAAGCTACTGCAATGCCTTGCACATGGGGAAAGCGACATAGTGAATCAGAAGAACTATACTACACTTCTAATTGGAGGTATTTGCTAATATTATTATTATTACTACGCCTACTACATATTGGGATAGGATCTTGGAGATGGGAATACCCATTTAATTGCGAGTATTTGCGACAATTCAGTTTCATTAAAAATGTTGCACCGTTAGGCTTTTTGTTTCCTGCACATTCAGCTTTGATGTGATCTGTGGTCATAAATCGGCTAAGAGGAGCTGAAAAAAGACAGATTAAAAATAAGTCCAATAGCCAGCGCAACACAGAGCCAATAGAAGGCAAACAGTGCAAAATTATTAATGAAATCCAATTACAAAAATGATTTCAATGCGTTTAAATAAGAAAAAAAAATATTTAAGGAATATATACAATCATTGCAACAAGTGAAAGGACTATACCGTGGGAAAAAAGCCTCTTCTTCTCCAGATAGGCATTCAGCCCTTTCATGATTTTATCCAGAAGCACATTGCTGTCCTGAAGTTTCTCCAGAAGTCCGGTCAGAGAAGTGGCGCTTAAAACCTAAAACAAAGTAGATAGCCCATAAGTAAGATTCCATTATATAGTTATAGAGACTGAAAAAAGGTCACATTCATTGACTATTGTGCCAATAGTTTATATTAAAAGAAAAATTAGAACCTATTTGGATAGAAAATAGAAGATGCGGGAGGCTGGAGTCCAGGCAGTGCGGAGCCCCATAACCCGGGATCCTTGTGATGGAAGCATCAGGACACGGACTCTTGGAAAACATCAATCCTGGATGCAAGATGACCGTGCTTTCTTGTATCAGTCCACCATGAAGCATCCATTTACCTTCGGGTCTTTAACGCAATGTTTCATGATCTCTCTCCAGTTTCTGTCCACAGTCTGGAATAAGCGTCCTTCTTCAGGCATTTGCTGCATGATGTCCTCAGAAGAGAAGATTAAAGCCACTGGGTCGGCACCTTCAGCCATTCATCAATGGTTTCCTGGATCCTTATCAGTCGTTCCTCCCATTGCTTAAAGGAGGAGAGCAAAAAGTTAATTACACATAAAATGAAAAGGATAGAAAAAAAATGCTATCATTTTAGAAGATAAATTATCAATGGATATGAATTCTGAATTGTTGGACATTTGTAGGGAAAGTTTGGCGAGACTCCTTGATACCATCCCCTTTACATGTAAGCTGGAGCCGCATGTAACTTTAGCCTCGGAGATCCTAATGAAACCTTAGCTTCTGCTAATAAGCAAGTGAAGATTTTAAGCTGAGTGACAACATTTACTGTGGGTGGGAACTCCTTAATCCCTTCAGGACCGGATAATTTTTTGTTTTGCATTTTTTCCTTCCCTTCTTCAAAAAGCCATACATTTTTTAATTTTTCCATTGATATAGCTGCAAGAGGCTATGTAATGTGCTGTAGCTTAACCCCTTCCCAACATATGACATACTGTTAAGCCATATGCCATGTTCCTGCAGATGTGCAAAATTTGGACCTGGGCCCCCACCAGCATGTTGGTCAGATGTATGGGCCCTTGTAGCATTCTAGATCCGATAATGATGCGCGTGTTCGTCCCTGCCTTGGATGTTTCCCATTGTAGCCCCATCCTATAATAATGTCTCTCATTCTAGGCCCCTTCCTGGTATAATGTTCCCCATCCTGCGCCCCTTCCTGTTATAATATCCCCGATCCTGGGCCTCTTCCTGTTATAATATCCACCTTCTGTGTATAATACCCCCCATCCTGAGCCCCTTTCAGCAATAACGTCCCAATCCTGGGCTCCTTCCTGGTATAATGTCCTTGGTCCTGGGCCTCTTACTGTAATAATGTCCCCCATCCTGGCCCCTTCCTGTAACAATGTCCCCAATCCTGGTACAATGTCCCCCATCCTATAACAATGTCCTCCATCCTGGTATCCTGTCCCCCATCCTAGGCCCCATTCTGGTATAATGACCTCCATCCTTGTGCCCTTCCTGGTGTAATGTCCTTCATCCTGGCCCATGTCATGGTATAATGACCCCCATTCTGGTATAATGCTCCCTATCCTGGGCCCTTTCCTTGTATAATGTTCCCCATCCTGGGCCCCTTCTTTATATAATGCTCCCCATCCTGGGCCCCTTCCTTGTCTAATTCTCCCCACCCTGAGCCCCTTCCTTGTCTAATGCTCCCCATCCTTGGCCCTTTCCTGGTATAATGTTCTGTCGTTCTTTTCTAATACATTAAATAAACAAAAATAAATGATTCTTCTTACCTTCCTGCGCTCCCACGACATGCGGCGTCTTCTTCTGTAGCTGATTTCAGTGTGCCGGCAAGGGCAGCGCATGACGTCACTTCCATGCGTCGCTCGTGACTGGCACGCCGACATCAGCTACTGGCCTTTTATTGGCTGGCGGCATGCATTGCAGCTCAGGGACCCGGCATGTCCCTGCGCAGCAATATACTTCAGCCGAATGTGCGTCCTCAGACTGTGGAAGTGCCATAAATATATGAGATGGGAATACCACTCTGCCACTGTGCGTTCCTTTATGCACTTTACCCTCCTTTTTGGCACTCTTTGTGGTAAGAGACTACCTTAAAAAATGTTTTATGTGACATGTATCTGATTATTTGTGGGCAGGAGCATTATTTAGATGGATACCTGATGCATATGGCAAGTGTAAATCCAATGACTATGGAATACTTATGGATTACTTTTTGATATATTATTACACTCATTGGATTGTCTTGATATACTAACCTTATGCTATATTATCTATATTGCTCATGTCCCACTGTGACCATATGCGTGACCATATATGTATACTTTGTAACATATCTTGCTACATTGGTAATCTAATTAGTGTCTTTATACTATCCGTATTATGTCATTTCTCTTTTTACTATGTACGTTTTTTAACTTGATGGAATAAAAATTTATATTTTTTACGCCAATTAACTCTTTCTTCTCCTATGTACCCATGTGTTTCATGAGTTGGCTCAGTTTGGCAAATCTGGGATATATTTCCCCCCGGATATGCCAACTTTACCCCTATAGGGTCTATTTAGTTGTATCACTCTGAGTTTATGTCTGATCCAGAGATACAATAATGAACATGAATCCTTATATATCACGGATCTTGCAGCCGCCTTTACCTGCTTGGACATAAGTGTTACATAGTTACATAGTTACATAGTTTAAAAGGCCGAAAAAAGACAAGCGTCCATCCAGTTCAGCCTATTTCTTGTGCACTGCAGCTATTCCGCAGCGTTGATCCAGGGGAAGGCAAAAAAAAACCATGCGGTATAGGCCAATTTACATCATTGAGGAAAAATTCACTTCCCGACTCCAATCTGGCAGTCAGATTAAATCCCTGGATTAATTAACTATCACTAAGCATAAGATGTAATTTTATTGTTCTCAAGAAAGGCGTCCAGGCCTCTCTTGAACTCATTAAGTGAGTTGGACATCACCACTTCCTCTCCCAGAGAATTCCAGAGTCTCACAGCTCTGACCGTAAAGAATCCCCTTCTATGCTGGTGCAGGAACCTCCTTTGCTCCAGACGCATAGTGTGCCCCCTCGTCTTTGTCACCATCCTTGGTATAAACAGGTCATGGGAGAGATCTCTGTACAGCCCCCTGATGTATTTATACATGTTTATGAGGTCTCCCCTAAGCCTTCTCTTTTCCAACGTAAATAGGCCTAATTTGGACAACCTCTCTGGGTATTCTAGTCCCTCCATTCCCTTTATTACCTTAGTCGCCCTCCTTTGTACCCTCTCTAGCTCCAATATGTCTTTCCTGAGCACCGGAGCCCAGAACTGTGCACAATATTCTAAGTGCGGCCTTACCAGCGCTTTATACAGAGGAAGAACAATGTTCTCATCATATGCCCCTATTCCTCTTCTGATGCATGCCATGACTCTATTTGCCTTCGCAGCTGCTGCCTGACACTGGGCACTCCAATTTAATTTGCTGTTAACCAAGACGCCCAGGTCCTTCTCCATGTCAGATTTCCCCAACGGTTTCCCATTTAATATGTATGGGTGACTGCTGTTTTTCTTTCCCATGTGCATGACCTTACATTTATCGGCATTGAACCCCATTTGCCATTTTTTGGCCCAACTCCCCAATTTATCTAAATCCTCCTGTAGCTGTGCCCTATCCTCATCTGTATTAACTACGTTACAAAGTTTAGTATCATCTGCAAATATTGCTATTTTACTATGCAACCCTTCCACTAGATCATTAATAAGTATATTAAATAATATAGGGCCCAAGACAGACCCTTGAGGCACCCCGCTAGTCGAGACGCAGTTATAAAAGGAATCCAATTTGTCCGCATTAATCAACTGCAGGGCATCTTGATTGGCAAATAGATTGATCACTTTGGGGTACCAAGTGTTCAGCAACTTTTCTTCTGTCTTGGCACAAGCCAAGGATACGCTGTTCCTCAGGGATTCACATTCTACAGGACCCCTGGACCCGACAAAGAATAAAGCACTTTATCATATTAAACCTGACAGGGCACACCTGTGAGGTGAAGACCATTTCCGGTGACTACCTCTAGAAGCTCATCAAGAGAACGCCAAGAGTGTGCAAAGCCGTCATCAAAGCAAAAGGGGGCTACTCTGAAGAACCTAGAATATAAGACATATTTTCAGTTGTTTCACACTTTTTTGTTAAGTATATAATTCCACATGTGTTAATTCATAGTTTTGATGCCTTCAGTGTGAATGTACAATTTTCATAGTCATGAAAATACAGAAAAATCTTTAAATGAGAAGGTGTGTCCAAACTTTTGGTCTGTACTGTATATATCCACCCATATACAGTATACATATACACACATATACAGTATACATATATACACACCCATATACAGTATACATATACACACACATATACAGTATACATATATACACACATATACAGTATACATATATACACACATATACAGTATACATATATACACACCCATATACAGTATACATATACACACACATATACAGTATACATATACACACATATACAGTATACATATACACACATATACAGTATACATATATACACACCCATATACAGTATACATATATACACACCCATATACAGTATACATATACACACACATATACAGTATACATATACACACATATACAGTATACATATATACACACATATACCAGTATACATATATACACACATATACAGTATGCATATATACACCCATATACAGTATACATATATATACACACATATACCAGTATACATATATACACACATATACAGTATACATATACACACACATATACAGTATACATATATACACACACATACAGTATACATATATATACACACACACATATATACACACATATACAGTATATACAGTATATACACACTTATACAGTATACATATATACACACTTATACAGTATACATATATACACACACATATACAGTATACATATATACACACATATACAGTATGCATATATACACACATATACAGTATACATATATACACACATATACCAGTATACATATATATACACCCATATACAGTATACATATATATACACACTTATACAGTATACATATATACACACCCAGTATACAGTATATATATATACACACCCATATACAGTATATATATATATATATACACACCCATATACAGTATACATATATACACACATATACAGTATACATATATACACATATATACACACATATACACACATATACAGTATACATATATACACATATATACACACATATACACACACATACCAGTATACATATATATATACACACGCCCATATACAGTATACAGTGGTGGCCAAAAGTATTGGCACCCCTGCAATTCTGTCAGATAATGCTCAATTTCTTCCTGAAAATGATTGCAATCATAAATTCTTTGGTATTATTCTCTTCATTTAATTTGTCTTCAATGAAAAAAACACAAAAAGAATTGTCCTAAAGCCAGATTGGATATAATTCCACACCAAACCTAAAAAAGGGGGTGGACAAAAGTATTGGCACCCTTTGAAAAATCATGTGATGCTTCTCTAATTCGTGTAATTAACAGCACATGTAACTTACCTGTGGCACCTAACAGGTGTTGGCAATAGCTAAATCACACTTGCAGCCAGTTAACATGGATTAAAGTTGACTCAGCCTCTGTCCTGTGTCCTTGTGTGTACCACATTGAGCATGGAGAAAAGAAAGAAGACCAAAGAACTGTCTGAGGACTTGAGAAACCAAATTGTGAGGAAGCATGAGCAATCTCAAGGCTACAAGTCCATCTCCAAAGACCTGAATGTTCCTGTGTCTTCCGTGAGCAGTGTCATCAAGAAGTGTAAAGCCCATGGCACTGTGGCTAACCTCCCTAGATGTGGACGGAAAAAAAAAGTGACGAGAGATTTCAACGCAAGATTGTGTGGATGGTGGATAAAGAACCTCGACTAACATCCAAACAAGTTCAAGCTGCCCTGCAGTCCGAGGGTACAGCAGTGTCAACCCATACTATCCGTTGGCGTCTGAATGAAAAGGGACTGTATGGTAGGATACCCAGGAAGACCCCACTTCTTACCCCGAGACATAAAAAAGCCAGGCTGGAGTTTGCCAAAACTTACCTGAGAAAGCCTAAAACGTTTTGGAAGAATGTTCTCTGGTCAGATGAGACAAAAGTAGAGCTTTTTGGGAAAAAGCATCAACATAGAGTGTACAGGAAAAAAAAAGAGGCATTCAAAGAAAAGAACACGGTCCCTACAGTCAAACATGGCGGAGGTTCCCTGATGTTTTGGGGTTGCTTTGCTGCCTCTGGCACTGGACTGCTTGACCGTGTGCATGGCATTATGAAGTCTGAAGACTACCAACAAATTTTGCAGCATAATGTAGGGCCCAGTGTGAGAAAGCTGGGTTTCCCTCAGAGGTCATGGGTCTTCCAGCAGGACAATGACCCAAAACACACTTCCAAAAGCACTATAAAATGGTTTTAGAGAAAGCACTGGAGACTTCTAAGGTGGCCAGCAATGAGTCCAGACCTGAATCCCATAGAACACCTGTGGAGAGATCGCAAAATGGCAGTTTGGAGAAGGCTCCCTTCAAATATCAGGGACCTGGAGCAGTTTGAAGTGACCGCGGGCAAGGCCGCGCATTGGTATCTATGATCTGGCCCAGCAAGATCCCCACACACAGACTCTATCTTGACAACCGTATCTTTACTCGCATACATTTTTAACACAGCAAAGAAAAAAAAACAATAAATGACAACCGTAAATATGCACAGTAATAACGTGTACTGATAAGCTGACCCTCACTGTCCCTACTCACACGTTACCAGTCCTTTACTCCAGAAGGATGTGTCCCCCGTCGCAGGCCTGTCTGTCTTTGCAGGAAGGCGTCCCAGCCGGAAAAAAAACAGGAACAGCAGAATTTGCGGAAACGAAGGAAGGGATACTTCGGCCTCTCGCCAGAGGTCCCGCTTACAGTCTCTCTGATCCGGATAGAAGCTCTAGTGGGTCCCCTTATGTAGTCCACACTCCAGTAGCAGGGAGTGTAACAGCTGAATCCTTCAGCAGTGCAGGAGCTGGGGAAGGCTCCGAGGATATGGTGTCAGATAGAAGAAATCACGTTGAGAGTCTCTCCTGCGCCACACACGAGGGCCTGCACACCGTCCTGGCTCTTTTCACAGACCACAGCAGACTCTGCGCGCGCTTTTTCCTGCTTCCCACTTTGGTCACGTGACTCTCTAGGGCGGGACACAGGAGGCTCAGTCTTTTTCTCTGTCATCACACCCTGCGCAGGTGCAACCTCTGGCCACAAGGTGGCAACATCATCCTGTGTAATCACTTCTGTAACAGGCTCTATATCAATTATCACAGAACAGCCAGAGACGGCCAGCTCACTACAAGTTTGCCAAAGAAGAATGGTCTACAATTCCAGCAGAGCATTGTAAGAAACTCATTGATGGTTACCGGAAGCGGTTGTTCGCAGTTATTTTGGCTAAAGGTTGTGCAACCAAGTATTAGGCTGAGGGTGCCAATACTTTTGTCCGGCCCATTTTTGGAGTTTTGTGTGAAATGATCAATGATTTTATTTTTGCTTCATTCTCTTTTGTGTTTTTCCTTGCAAGCAAATTAAATGAAGATAATAATACCAAAGAATTTGTGATTGCAATCATTTTCAGGAAGAAACTGAGTATTATCTGACAGAATTGCAGGGGTGCCAATACTTTTGGCCAGCACTGTACATATATATATACACACACATACAGCATACATATATACACCCATATACAGTATACATATACACACATCTACAGTATACATATATATACACCTATATACAGTATACATATATACACACCCATATACAGTATACATATATACACAGTATAGATATACACACACATATACAGTATACATATATATACACACACATACAGTATACATATATACACACCCATATACAGTATACATATACACACCCATATACAGTATACATATATACACACCCATATACAGTATACATATATATATACATACAGTATGCATATACACATATACAGTATACATATATACACACCCATATACAGTATACATATACACACCCATATACAGTATACATATATACACACCCATATACAGTATACATATATATATACATACAGTATGCATATACACATATACAGTATACATATATACACACCCATATACAGTATACATATACACACCCATATACAGTATACATATATATACACACATATACAGTATACATATATACACACCCATATACAGTATACATATACACACCCATATACAGTATACATATATACACAGCCATATACAGTATACATATATATATACATACAGTATGCATATACACATATACAGTATACATATATATATATACATACATATAGAGTATCTATAATATAACGGTACAAGCGTCCCTCTGTCTGAAGCCTTTATAGTCTGCGCTAGTGCGACACGCCTGCACAGTCTGGCTCCAGACTGAAGAACGCATGGAGCCGTTACAGGTAAGAGGAGTGTATGGTGCTGGAGATCACGGTATGCGTATACACTGAACACATACCGCGATCTCTGGCGCCATACTTACATACTTACCTGACCGGGATGAGCGCTACCGCGGCGCTTCTGTTCGGTCCGGAGTCCGGGGGAAGAGGGAGGCATTGAAATCGGCACATGCGCATAGCGCTATCCGGCGCCATTTTACTGAAGACACATTTGCAATGTGTCTTCAGCAAAATGGAGCCGGACAGCGTGGTATGAGCACACGCGTACTTCGGCGCCGCACTCCTCCCCCGGCCTCCAGCAGAACGGGAAACAGCGCTGGAGCACAGGGAAGAAAGGTGAGTATAAGTGTTTATTTTCTTGTATGTGTGTGTAGCATGATAGGGATGAGGGGTGCCATACATACCAGGATTGGGGGGTGAGGGGTGCCATACATACCAGGATTGGGGGGTGAGAGGACCATACATACCAGGATTGGCGGGTGAGGGGACTATCCATACCAGGATTGGGGGGTGAGGGGTGCCATGCCTACCAGGATTGGGGGGTAAGGGGACCATGCATAACAGGATTGGGGGTGAGGGGACCATGCATAACAGGATTGGGGGTGAGGGGTGCCATGCATAACAGGACTGGGGGTGAGGGGTGCCATGCATATCAGGATAGGGATGAGGGGTACCATGCATACCAGGATTGGGGATGTGAGGGGGTACCATAGATACCAGAATAGGGATGAGGGGGTACCATGCATACCAGGATTGGGGGTGAGGGGTACCATGTATACCAGAATTGGGGGGTGAGGGGACCATGCATACCAGGATTGGGGCTGAGGGGTGCCATGTATACCAGAATTGGGGGGGGACCATGCATACCAGGATTGGGGATGAGGGGTGCCATGCATACCAGGATTGGGGAATGAGGGGTGCCATGCATACCAGGATTGGGGAATGAGGGGTGCCATGCATACCAGGATTGGGGGTGAGGGGTGCCATGCATACCAGGATTGGGGAATGAGGGGTGCCAAGTATACCAGGATTGGGGGTGAGGGGTGCCATGCATACCAGGATTGGGGGGTGAGGGGTGCCATGTATACCAGGATTGGGAGGTGAGGTGACCATGCATA